>NW_027185414.1:7250000-7850000 GCF_022577435.1 Embiotoca jacksoni | reverse complement strand
TTATGTAGGCTCATCAGCATATTTGACACAAATACCATCTAGTGCACAGCTATCATTTGCTCTGTTTGCTGCGGCGGAGACAACCTGAGCTTTTCCGTGAGCACACGAGCAGAACAACACTTATACTTTATCAGTATGTTTGCATTTACAGCCAGACAAGTTGGACAAAGAATGACTGTAATTCCACAAGCAGGAATCAGACTTAGTGCTGTTGATACAAGCACAATCATTTTGTATTCATAAGAGCCAGAAAAAAGCAACCACTGCAAATAATTACAGAGGCAAAGGGGGGAAAAAAGGATCATGTTCCAGAAATCTCAGGGTAAAACTACACTTTCGCTGCTATTCGGCTGCAATTATGTTGCAAACCCATATGTGCACGTTTTAAAAGAACTTTTCAGATCTCAAAACACTGTGCCTAATTGCCGAATAGTTGGGGGAAATGTATCGTTTACAAGCTACGTGGATGTTGAGTGTTTTCATTTCACAATAGATTGTTGTTGAGAGCAGAACATGCTGATTGAAGGTGCTAAAATGTCAAGTGCAGAGGGCTTGGATTTTAGGCGTTGTCAGCAAACCAGTGTGATTTCAGCTGAAGTGCTTTCTATTCAACAAACACTCAACACACTGGCTGCTGATGACAGAGGCACCGAGGTTAATTTTGAGAAAACAATAAATGAAATGCTTTTATGTGATACTTTTCCAAGCAGCAATTGAATATTTGAGTTTGTTTTGTTTGACATGGACAATACAATAGCACTGGAATTAACATAAACATCGAGCATGTAAAGCAGGTTAAGTGTTCGCACTGTGAAGCTATAGGTCTGTGAAGGTTCATCTCATTCATCCTGGTAGCTACAATACAACACAAAAGGAATCAGTCAGTGGATTTAGGACACACAGCTGTTAACACACATCTAAGAGGCTTCTTCACTTTCTGTCTCAGAAACCTCTTTGATGAGTCGCGCCACGTCTTCAATGTTACAACCTCATTCCAGTGGATATTTAATTTTGTCTCGATGTAGCATGAAGCCAATTTACAGCACCTGTCCACAGGAGGCCTAGGTGGAAATAAAAAACAATTTCAAAACCATGAACAAACAATTAAGGATTTATGGATGAAAGTAGTGTAATGGCAAGCTGTAAAGGCAGACAGATCTATTAGCAGCTATGAATAAATCTTAGCTTTTGGTAAACTCGCCTGTGGGGAGGAAAATCAGAGGGATATGAAGCATCTGGAAATTGAATGTATTGTAGTGCCGGGTAAACTGTCACAGAGAAGTATTTTAAAGTGAGTTTACAATTAATACTTTTGGTTTCTTTTACTCTTTTATCAAATTTTTTGTGCAAAAAGCCCTTTGCGTGGATGTTCAATCGGCTATCACTGCAAAGCACGTAATACACACGCCCATCCACTAGAGGGAAGCGTATCAGTGTCACGTCTTTTCACGAGAGATGTATCAGTGTCCCATGCTTGAGGAAAACTAAACGGAAACTCAGGTGGTTAGGATTAGGGAAAAAACACGATTATGATTTAAAAAAAAACAAAACCAAAAAAACTCCTGCACTCAAACCAACCCTCCTACCTTCTTTGTACTTCGTCTCATACCTCTGTGAAATTACAGTCAACTACTTGCCTCAAAATGTTCACATGCATGCTAACATGCAAATATTTAGAAAACAAGGGTGTGTTGCTTTGGGTTTAGCTTGCTATCATTTGCTAAGTCGGACCAATCGTGCATTAAGGAAGCTGAGAATTGGGAAAGTTCCAATTTGGGAATGTCCCACTTTTAAGTTGAGATTGTTCACAAACAGGCAACATGGAAGCCCCCCAAAAATGTGCTCTCTTTCTGCTGTCAGAATACAGCAGAATGACACCCGCGTTATCAGTCGTATAAACCAACACGGACAAAATGGAGCATAGAGGGCCAATAATCCTCCTACTCCTCTTTGCCTACAATTTGCTTGTCTACAATATCTCATTAGTTCTTCCCTCTTGTGCTTTTCCTTCTCGATTACAGGTGGTGGGTCAGATCGATAAACTAACGTCCGACTTTGACTTTGACCTGGAGCCAGATGACTGGACGGTGGCCACAGCCAGCAGCACGTCCAGCAGTGAGCGGGGTTTGGGCGAGGCCTTCAGACTGGACTTCCTCAATGCAGATGTGCTGTCTGACAGCTGGGAGTTCTGCAGTTACCTGGAGGCCGCCGGCACAGCTGCCCGCAGATCTGGTGAGCAGCCAGTGGACCCACGACAGGAGCTGGGCCGTGGGACCATCCCCACCCAGACCCCCACCCCACCCCCCACCACTGCCTCGGTCTACTCTCAGATGAACGGCGGGCTGCCCATCCCCAACGGGCCACGCATTATCACTCCAGACTCATCAAGCGAGGAGGCCAGCAGCTCCACGCACAGCCACAAGACCTCCCGCACCTCCGGCACAAGAGAACGAGTCCGCTTCAGTGACAAAATTCTGTACCACGCGTTGTGCTGTGATGATGACGAGGAGGAGGAGCAGGAGGAGTTACAGGAGGACAAAAGTGGCTGCGCTACGCCAGAAAGCGATACAGAGCCCAGCCTCCTGGTCGGCTCAGTTGCCCCCAGACGTTCTTCCTCTGAGCACTCAATCCTCCATAACTGTCTGGACCCTTCCTACATCTCCTCTCCAGTGAAGGGGACAACAGGAGCTCACACACTACCCAGGAAAGGTCTCTTAAACCCTGGCTGCCGCAAAAAACTGTTACGAAATAGCAGCACACAAACTGTCTCTGACAAGAGCACCCAAACTGTACTGCCCTATATTCCAACCAAACAGAAAACAAAGGACCACTGAGAGAACCCGACGTTTATCATAAATTTCATGAAGAGGACTGTGCATTATTTAATATTAAATACATAGCTCATAGATTAATACACAAATAAATTAATTACTAAATAAATAAATGATATATGGGAAATCACTCGACTACCTAAAGTCATTCTGAGGCTCAGGGAAACCACAATAAAATGAAGCAAAGCAGATCAATAAGATGAAAGTTACTGGTGGACCAAAAGGTTAGTGCCCGTTCTGAGATATACTGAATGGACTCCCTGTGTGTAATCATTCAAAACAATGGCAGAGATTACAAAAGCAATCATTTTTACCAGAACATCTTAAGTGCTCAAAATTGCAAGTATGAAGAGGTGCTTTCCCCTCGTCATATATTAGTGTAAGTCACCAAAAAAAAAAAAAAAAAAAAAAAAAAAAAATGCTTGTTCCTATAATGTGGATACAAATCGTTGCTCATTCTGTACTCTGAATCTGTATAAACATTGTCTTTTTTCATGTTCCAGTAATTTCAAATGTCAAGGGGATTATTGCTTCCAGCAGGGAAATGCATCTAGATGCACATGTCAAGCCTCTTCCTCTCTTTGATGTCAACAGACGACTCAGAGCGAAGAGACAGAAAACGACACTATTTACCTGCCCTTGATTTTCCAAAACACCACATTGTGATCTCTTCTTGGTCTGCTGCCGAGGCTGAAACATTTGAGTGGCAGGCAGAAGAAAAAAATATATAAAGTAATTTCGGAAGGTGCGGTCCACAAAAAGTGAGATTTCCAATTTTTCATCTTCCTCCGAGGCTGCCGGTGACGTCATTAAGGCTTAGGATCCGAGCTAAACAGCAGTCCACACACACACAGAAAAAAAAAGTGCAAAAGGTTTTGTCTCTTCATTCAGTCGCCCAGTGGGGAATTGAACTCAGCAAAGCAGCATTTTATTCACAGGGCTAACGCCAATAACCATTCCTGATCAATATGTTAGAGGGAGGTTGCAGTGAGAGGTCTCTCTGCTGAGCGTGCATGCCACCCTCCTGGGATCTGGGAACAAAAACTCACAGTCAGATCTATTTACTTACACTGAGCCGAACAAAAATTAGAAGTGTTGCCCTAAAAAAACTGACATTTCAAACAAGCAACAAAAAAATGTGCGTCCAAGAGTGAGAGCTGATGGTGAAAAGAGAGTGCTTCTGGTCAAGTATATATATATATATATATATATTTTTTTTTTTTTTTTTTTTTTTTTCTTCCACAGAGCAATAGCGTACCCTGGGAAACAGTATTTGTGAGCCTGGGCCCCTTACCCTTGTTCTATTTTCCAGTTTGAAAAGAAAAAGTAAAAATGTTGCCGTCTTAAAGAGGAAAATCCTTTCTGACACCCGTGAAGCTGACCTTTGTGTTTCTGATCACCCAGTGTAGACTTAACCTTCCACAGGAGGCCGAGAAGGTCTGGGGGATCTTACTCTTCCACATACTCTTACTCAACCTACTAAATTAACAAAAGCAATAATGTGGCTATAATAAACCTAGTTACTATTCTAAGGATTACCCAATATGGTTGAGTGGTTTCTCCACTGGTACCCTGGATAAACTGCTCCGCTTGTGCCTCGTGATGTGCCAAGTCTACAACTGGCCGCTGCAACCCTGTAGTTTATTAAGTGCTCTGGAGAAGCACATCCATAACAGCCCACCTCTGTTTTTGTCTGTGTGCTCCTGTATAACACTTATTGCATAGTGCACTGCTCCGGGGAATTACAGCCGTGCTGTTTAGGCAGCATCGAGCCTCCAGAGCCCGATATAAGGAAAGCAAAGCGAGCACTTTTACACCGGGCAGCTTGCTAAAAGCCACACAAGCATTAATTAGCCTAAAGCTGATGGGCTATACATGCACATACCAGAAGTAATTTTGTGATTTTTAGGCTTTTTTTTTTCTCACCTGGTTTTGTAATGTTTTCTTTTGTCTCGCTCTGGCTCAGTTAATCCCAAGTACCTGTGAAGAAAGAGGCACTGAAGAGAGATCAATGGCTCGCTCCCCAAAGCATTGGCTGCCATTTCCCTGCTAGATTGGGGACCAACAGGTCATCACAGCCATTAGCATAAACAAACAAAGCTATGCCGCCACACAGGCAAAGCATCTATTACAGGAAAACAAACTAAGCCCTTATTGTGATGCCTATACACCCGCCAGACATTACAATGTGAGAGGATTTTTTTTCTTCCTTCTTTTCCAGTCTAAAGATTTTATAAGTCATATCAGCAATGAAATCACCTCTTCAAATATAGAGGTGTTTGGCACCAGCACAGAATACATTATCATTGGGGACAGATCTGAGATATTTGGACAAAACATTAGCAACGTCTCTTTTGCCAACAGGCTCATTATTCATCTCTAATAGAGCAGAGCTTTGTCCTCAGTTCTCTGTAGGACGGGGATGGGTGGAATCCAAAGGTTATGAAAACCTGAGCACACTGATGCCAAATCATCTGCCAACCAGGAAGATCATTTTTATGATGCCACTGCATACAAAACAGATGTTGTGTGTTTGTGTATGTGTGTATATGTGCGTGTCTCCTGTCTGTATTTTCACTGCCTTTGTGCCTGCACATTGTGTGAGGAGATAAGTGATATTTTCTGAATTTTACGCCGCCTCATGTTTAATTTCATATTTTACTGTCACAGCAATTAATGGAGATCAATATGAAATAGACGCTGCACATCCCCCCTGGAAGTCTTCTGGCCAGACTAGTCCATAAGACAAGATTAAACTAAATCTCTTTTAGAAGGCTGCAACGCGAGTCATGCCATCTGTGTTTTGACATCAGCGATGGGCATGTATTAGCTCACATCCCTGATCAATCCTCTAATCACAGCCGCTGGGACACTCTGTTGCGTGACTCACAAATAGTGTGAGGCAAAACTACTTTTAAAAGGTGATTATGGTACTATAACACAGAAATATAAACCCCCAGCTGGTTCCTTACCCACCCCTTATATATAATTACCACACTTCACTCTCGCTGGCCTTTGTCTCCGTCAGTGAGAAGAGGAAAACAGATGACAGATCTCTGTTTTCTCTGTTGATTGGTAAGGGTCCATGAAGCGGAGAGCTCAATGGAGTCTCACTGATTACTATGGATTGGCGAACGGCCGGGGCTACCTAAGGTTGATTTGTTTCATCTTTGTGCCATTTATATCCTGCCGCTACAAGAGCAAACTATATCTATTCTAGGTCCCTCCTCTTTCCCCTACTTGGAGCCTCCTTTCAATGCACACACCTCTTCCCATTCATCGCCATTGGGGATTTTAGTCACAGCACATCTACTGACTCCAACCGAGAGATGAGATGATACCTCAGGGTCTCAGTTTCTGGTCAAACAACTAGAAAGTTTTGTGTCATTGAGCATATGCACACGTCAAACTCTGACAAATCAAAGTCAAGCTAACAGCTCACTGCTGCTGACTCTGGCTCATCAGCAGCAGTGGAACAATGTGTTGAACCTCAGGTGCACTGGACAGTTGGCACAGGGTTACGTGGCACAAGGTCTACCCCATGTAGAGGACACTGCTGCTTTTATGCGCACAGAGACACCGCTCACAACGGGCCCCAGGCTCTGTACCGCACAGTGCCCTGGCCAACCAAAAGAGCAACTCCCGGCACCTGAGGGAATGGCCGGACAAGGCCACTTCAACCATCAGTCACCACTTGATTGGGCTGGGGGAGTGATTAATGAAGAGCCATGCAACGGCCGCAGATAAGATTAGACCTTCACAGGTGATGAAGGACAAGGCCTGTGGCTGCGAGGTTCCTGGGACAAAACAATGCCTTCAGACGACTTGGCACACCGTAATTAAAGTTAATGAGAACCCTGTCACTTTTACATGCACTGTGGCATTGTGATTTAACAGTGTGTCAAGAAAAACTAAGAAATAATCATTATTCTTTGATAGGCCAAAGAGAAGGGGTCCATAAGGATTTGATCAAATAAAGCTACCGTGTCATTTTGTAGTGTTTGGGGAACACTGCACTCATGCAGATAACAGGCAGAAAAAAGTAAACAAATCTGACATTTGACTACTTTTTTGTGACTGCTGTATTTCATGTAGTAAACTGTAATTTTGTCACATTTGAAAGGTAAAACTAATTGTAAAAATGTATCCACTAATGCTAAATGACCGTGGGGCAACTGCAGCTCTTGCCATTTACCAGAAACTTTATTACAATCACTGTTCGAAAGTCAATCAGAAATATGTAATATCTCACAACTGCTACATGTGGTAGAAAAGACACAGAGCAACAGATGGAAATAATGTCATGATGCAGTGCTCTTGAAAAGAATTGATCAGCACACCCGGGCTAAAGAGAGAAAGTTACCATTTTCAGCACATTACCTGACTGATAATTGGAATATCTCCCAATGTGAATTTAAAATGTGGCATGGCCGAGTGAGGGAGAGGAGTGCCGAATCATTGCCGAAGCAATTTCTGGGAGCGAGTGAAAACGAGAGACAGAGAGAGAAATGATTGCGGCTGAAATGCTACGAGTCCTCAAATTGAACCACCATAGAAATGTAACCTTGTTGCATACCGCATTAAATTGCACACAAATGATGTGTGTAATGACATGCTCAGCTGAGCGAGGAATACATCAAGAGACAATTGAATTGGTCCAGAAAAATACACAATTACAGGAAACATCACTGACAGACTGCAGGAGTGGGAGAAGCACGTTTCAGGGAGCAGCATGATCAGAAAATAGATATTACCAAGTTCCTAGTGAGTTGTCAAAGGAAAGAATCAATTAGAGGAAGACGCTGTTAAGTGAATTCGCATTTGAAAGGGGGACTATGGAATACAAATGCAACTAAGTGCAGCTGTGTGCGTGGACATCTCACTCTGACAAAACAAAAGTCAAAAAGCAGCAGCAGCAGCAGCAGCAGCACTCTTTTTGCAGACAGCTCCGGTTTGGCAGCCTGTCAGCATTTCCATGGAATTTTACAGGTAAAGGCCAAGAAGGCAGGGAATTGCTGACAGTTTAGTAAGACCAACAAATGAGACTTAAATGATGATAAGACAGGTGCAATGTATATGGCGAGTCCCCAAGTGCCCCTTATTTCACCTTACAAAGGGCTTTCCCCATCACTCATATTTACTACTTTCTCCACAGTCCACACCCTATACTCTCACACACACACACACACACACACACACACACACACACACACACACACACACACACACACTCTCTCTCTCTCTCTCTCTCTCTCTCTTTCCTCTATTCAGTCTCTTCTATGCACTGCTCTGGCTGTAATGAGCTCTGCAATCTAGCCCAGGAGGCTATGACTGAGGTCTTCATCAAAAATGCAGCAATTTGGAAGGTGGCAAGGACAGGTAAGAGTCATTCCTCTGCAGCTGCACTGTGGAGCAGAACAGTGAGGGGGGACAAGCTGGAGTTCAGTTATGCTGCAGCAATGAGTGATTGATTGTGTCATGGATTGGTTGCTGTCTTCTACTTGCAAAAATCCAACTGACCTTGTAAAAGAGGCTCTGAGTGCAATAATTACCACTGTACTTAGCTTGCTCCAATTAGTCAAGTTTTTTAGCATCTCAACACTGTCCTCTTTACTCCAACTAAAAAGTGGGTCAGCAGACGGAGAGGGGTGCCTGCGTGTTGTGTTACGCTGCTGTGCATTTCCAATACATTATAGCAGTGATCATTCTCAAATGACTGCAATTAGTCAAATGTCAGGCTTGGTTTGAGCACTCACGGTCGCTTGCTGACAAAATAGCTCAGAGGTATGTCAAAAGATTAATAGCGGTGGGATTTCATTAAGTACGGTGCTTGAAAGAAACTGGTGAAATACACAAATTAATTACAACTTCTGTGTTTTCCCTTCAGTTTAGCCCATAATTAGGCACAGAGGACAACAAAATCAGTCAACAGACTCAGGTGTTGATCTAGTTGATATACTTAAGAGATACTTTTATTATGTCACATAATCAGTTCTATTTATTGAACAAAAGATCATTTTCAGTAGATTACAAAGATGTATGGTGAAGAATAAAACACGTAAAAATACCTAGCTCGTCCTGAGCTGTAAAACTTTGAGAACAAACTTTTCTACTTCAAGTTGCTGAGTGCCAAAAAAAAGGTAAAACTCACATTCATCAGCCTGTCAGCCTTGGATTGTTATGTTTTTTTGGTGGGGGAACTTGCGACAACATCCTGATCAAAATTGGAGGCCGAAGTTTACACAAGTCTAAGGACCGAACTCTGATACTTTGATGTCACTGACTGATTTCCTTTAAAAATATCTAGTAATGACAAATGCCTTGTAACTCGGTACCAAATTTCACTATATAGTCTACATCCACACGTTTTTGTTTCATAGCTTTTGCTCCGGTAACGCAGAAGTAAATTTCAATAGCGCCAGTGACTCACAGCATTTTAGTCTGTAAACTAATCTTTGGCCACATGTCTGAGTTGCGTGTGATACAGTAACTGGAGGCTTTGCTGTACGCAGCTAGCTAGGCTGTGTGGTTCGATGTCTTTAAATACTGTACAGATGAACACGGTACCTTCAAGTGTTTGGAAATTGGTGGAGTGGAGAAAAAAAATGTGTTTTACTACTTTTTACTTTTACCTCCAGTAAGTGTCAGTAAACTTCAGTTGTTAGTACATTCAGATGATGACAGTCATCTGGAAATGGTAAACATGATCAAATCTGGTTTTGCTCGAGTGCTGTTGTCTCCTTAGCAATTAAATGATTTGGATTATGTGCAGTCTCCTCAAAGCATACATACTCACTTGCTTTGTATTTGGACTAGATTATATGTGCCTTACACATTTAACAGATATGCTTAAGTAAAAAAGGGGTTCGTGAGGGATATAGTATGATTGGTGGGATGCCAAGTTACATCATAAACAAACATCACTGCTTTTCGATTAAAATTGATCCTAAGGCAGCAAAAGGCCTGTAATGTAGCTTGGATAAAAAGCAATCAGGCTGCAGTTTTAAGTTATGGCATCTTGGCCTTGTCCAAGTGGTCAATAAATGTTCTTTTTTTGCTTGTGTCCTCAGTGCATCAGCCTTGGCTATAAAGCCTAGAAAGCACAGCCGTAAAATGGCTGTGAGGGCCCTTCGCTGGCCTGGTGTCTGGTATTCTGGCAAGGGTTTCTGGCACCCTTGGTGTCGGACTAGAACTTTAAGAGCATGTAAAATGTAAATCTTGCAGCTGACAGACTGATCTCTGCTGTCTCCAGACTGAATTTACCACCTTTCACAGAGTAATAAGAAGCCAGCTGTTCCAACATCCTATTACCGAGATGAAATTAAGACATTATGGCTACTTTTTGCAGACACTAATAGTGGAAACTCACAATCCCACAGTCTAAAATGTGCATGAGGAAACTATTCCATGAGGGCAAAAAAGCAGGCTCAATTTATTCCAAACAGCAACTAGCAATGCAACTCTGACGTAACATTCTGCTGTTGTGTGGTGAGCTTTATCTTCACCTGCACCAGACTGGTGTTTGGTGACTCACTGTGCAGCAAAGCAGGAGTAGGTGTGCAGTAGGTGGTGTGTTTAATTGGTAATTCACTGCAATTTTGGTGTAGAGGATGACTGCACTTTGCAGTGTCTGCTGCTCACCTGCTTGAGTCAGGTCAACAGCAAATGAGCAAACACCTTTTATGTACGTCATGCTGAAATGTTTTAATTGATTGCGGCTTCTTCAACTATTAAGACAATAATACAATTAAAGAAGAGTTTTCAGTTGCATCATAATCTGATATTAATAACTGCATCATTAAGCTGTTTTAAAATTACCATAGAAACTTCAGTACTCAAGAAAACTTGAATTGCCATATATACATATTTGGGCTGTCATGTATCTTAACCTGTCAAAACCCAGTAGCTCCAGATTTTACATCCATATAGGAAAAATAGAAACCCCATAATTACCATTAGTCCTAACATTAAGTAACAATGTAGGAAATTATATGCCCTCTTTGTAACAAGGTGGAAAGCACGGATGTGAAGGTTGGGTTCATAGATGGCATAGATGTCTAACTTTCATGCAGGAGACCACAATTACAGCCTTTAACAAACTTTAATCATGTACACCAGGAAGCAAGATTTTTTTTAAAATGTAGGTATTCAATGTAAAACATGTTTGCCCCTGAATCTAAACTACAATTCTGCAAAATCCTCCAATATTGATGTTCCTGCCAGGAGATAAAAACAATAACACTAATTTCCTCTCAGGAAAAGCTGGACTGACTGGTTTCCCTTAACAAGCAAATAGGTGATGGCCAGAGGGGCACTCGTTCACTGGTTGCACATGTGCAGTTGACTGTGTTTACCATGTAACTTGCTCTCTACTTAAGTCTTAAGTCCAATATGGCATAATAGCAACATTTAGTCAATGGCAGAAGGCACATTGGACATTCTGGCCTTTTTGGGTGCTTTGATAATAAGGGATGCAAGGATATCTACAGGGCAGCTAAAAACATCAACTAATGCAGAGAATGTAGCAGATGTAGCTGGTGTACTTATCTTACTCTTCAAGGTGCATAACGGTCAAGGGAGAACATTTCTACAACAAATGCAGGTTTGTTGTTACTAATAATATTGTTAATATTGTTAGATATTTGGGGAAAATATGGCACTAAACTAACTAACTTTTATTTATTTTTTTATGTCACACGATTTTTAAAAGCCATATTTTCCTAGAATTACTAGCTCTACCTGAGAACTGATTTATTGTGGTGATATAGTTGCACCACATCATGTTTGTCACAGCCATTGGCATACTTGTAATGCAATTAAATACACAATGCTGCAAGCACTGTTGAAGAAACTGTTAAATATTGAATGAGGTCGCTGCTTAGGTTTTACTAACTTTTAATGAGCCGGGAAGTCAGACAGAGGAAGGAATAGAAGATCCGGTCAATTTTCAAAATAAAACACCCTGTTGAGACTTCCGATCATTTATCGTATCACTAAATCAACGTTTACATCCCCACTTTCAAGTGGGATAAGAAATGCCCTCTCCTCCTGCTGCAGGCACTATATGCGAAACGGTTACAAAATAATTATGAGGATGAAAGTTTTTTCTGAACAACTACAACAGAGCAAACTGTATTCACTTTGTCTGTAGGCTATAGAACCAAGTTGGACAAATTACCAAATCAGGAGGTAAAAAAAAGACAACACTTCGCTTCTGAAATGGTCCTGTTGGGGTATGAAACACGAGGTTGGAACACACGTTACGTGACGGGCCAGTGCCCGGTGGAAAACGCAGGTAAACAACCAGTAGGGAAGGTTTTTTATCTAATACTCGTGTGGTCAGTGCCAATCATTTGAAATGATTCATTCATTCAGTATTATTACAGCTTTATTAACTGTGACAATCTACATACTTTTACAGAATTCCACAGATGCATGGCACTCTGACAAAAATGGTTTGAATAGCTGCACTTTGGCACGCATAACAGTAAGTCCGGCTATTACAGTACCACTTTGAGCAATTGTAAACAACCGACAATATAAGTATAATCTATACCTATAAGCCTCCGACAGGCTCAATTTGGAACACTAATGAAATCTCAAATGAATTTCCATCTTTAAACAATGAAAGTTTGGGTTGTCAAAGAAGCAGCGGCTCCAGCTGAAAGTGTTGATTAAAGCTACAGTTCGCAGGTTTTCATAATTCACACAACAACAAGGATGATGGAGCATCAAGTGTTGTGTTTGTGAATTTGTTTTACCTTTTTTTTGTTTTGCTGTTGCCATGCAGAGTAAATTTCATTGACTGATGGAAGTGTTCACTAGAGTGAAGTCAGACAGCAGTGTCACCCGACAAACAAAGTCAACCTTGATCAGCAGAAGAATGCAGAATAGACTGGAACCACAGCATTTTCAGTGTTATATATCCTGCATATTCTGTGTATACTGTATATAATGATATATTCATTTAAAACGCCTGTGGATTTCACATTTAATTGTCATGCTTTTGGAAGGAACAGTTGTGTATTCATAAATCCTTTGTCTTCTCAACTCCAATTTCCCCCCTGCCTCCGATTTTATAGAGGCAGCTGCTCATGTACTTATTCATTCATTCAGTCACCCAAAAAGAAGTACTGAGTTGAGAAAAGGAGATCCCTTTCTCAGGCCATTACCAACTATTTCCCTGAGGTGCAAACCCCATCACACAGTGTTTTTAGAGACTATAAGAAAGAGACTTGGCCGAGTAGAAGAATACATTTATGCTTAATTAATCCCATTCCTTACTTTAGGTATTAAAAGGCAATGGTCTGTTTAACAACTTTCGGCGACACTAAACGGGTAATTAGTCACAGCCTAATCATTTTTCATACATTTTATGGGTATGTCCAGGATGGGGTGTGTTCCCCGGAGGGTCGTCCCACTCACCACCTCACTTATTCCACGCCCTTTTCACGGTTCCGTACCTCCACACAGGATTAAGTCGTTTCCTTTTTCTTCTCAGCCAGTTTGTCATTAAACAGGTCATGCTCTTGTGATCAGATACCCACACCTCAGTAGACCTTTCCTGCAGGTTGAACCACCTGCCTCTGCTAGCACTGGAGAAAAACTTGCCTTTTCTTAGAGTGGGGCAGGTACAGCTGGAGAAACCAAAGGAAAAAAAAAAAAAAAAAAAAAAAAAAAACAGAATGAGAGTGGGAGCCCAGGCACAATCAACTGTGGCACACTGACTAGCAGCATGTGCCAGCTGTTGCAGGCAGCCAATTTTAAACCCAAATGCAACATTTGTGACATTTCTTCAAATGGTTGGGAAATTAGAATCATTTAAATGGTGAGAGCCGCCCACTGCCCAGGTGTAGATATGACTTCAATAATGCTCTCTGTTCTCCAAATAAGCCCAGCTGCTCCACAACACAGACGTGATTCTGCATTCAAGACGCGGTGTAGGACGTGTCATTCTTTTTCTGAGAGAATATAGATTAAAATAGCGGAGCACTCTAGCGATAGCCTTTATCTTGCCCTGCTAATAAGCTTTAACCCCCCACACAAGCAGAGGCTAAAGATAAAATCAATTAAACCAAAGCGCACATCTTCACAGCCAACTCCAACATCTATTTGAGAATGAAAGTAAGCCAAGTACAACTTTATTCATGCAAAACATCGTTAACACACATCTGGAGTACAGCTACAGGTTATGAAACCATCCACAGGACAGAGCTCTAGTGTTCACTTTAGGTGTCAGCAAATATTGCGAACTTTGTTACATTTTTATTAGCCTTTTCCTGTCAGATCATGTAAGATCATTTCAACCAGGCCATTTCGTTATGCAAACAAATGCAAAAATAAATCTTGCCATATCAATCAGCTCTAAACAAGGCACAATTTTTACCTTGAGCGTGAGCTATAAACAGCTCAAATGCTGAGGTGATCTGTGAGCCGATCGTACGACGAGGTCTCAAGCATCAAGCAGGCTAAGCCCATCAAGCACACATCACGGTGCTAATGTCATGCCGCCATGTGCCATATGGAGTGACTGCGGCAGTTACACTAATGTTGTTCATTCCTCACACCCCTGTCTCTTTCACACTATCTGTAATTTTCCAGCAGCTAGCATTTCAATTTGTCCGCAGCTCTCCATGACATTTGTCTACAAATCAGTGACCATGACGAGCAGCGTGCAGCGGTGACAGCCACAGGTGGTGTGTCCGCAGAAGCATCTCTGGCTCCACACTCATCATTAACCTTTAAACACCCAATAGACCTTTTCTCATGGCAGACATTTTGACCTGCAGGAAAAGCACACGTGTAACTAATAACATTAATGATGGCTCTATTACATTAAGATATGAGACCGAGACATGCCAGGGAGCCAATATTCACAACACTCAGCCGCTGTCACTGGCTCATCTAGATTTCATCATGTGGCCATGTTTGACAAGTTTATTTCCAACACAAGTGTCAGAATTACCAAGAAGACTGTATCCAACAAGACAAGATCCAAGCACAGCCCTGTTTCTATTCTATATGATTACATAAATAGACAATGAATGTATACATGATACAAACAAGTGGGAAGAAGAGCCCAGGACAATTGCAACAGCTGCAAATATGAATGTTACATAGGAGAGCCCGGTGATAATTTATGGTAATTATGTATAGTTTGTATATTGTAGGTGCAAAAGATGCTCATTTTCACAGGAAGAGGTAAGAAGAAGAAGACACTTCAGTCGGACAGTTTTCTTAACACAGAATCATAGTGATGTGACATCAAGGCAGAAGTTTCCTTGTTTTATAAATTGTAAATACCACAGTCTCTCCAGGAAATCGTGATCACAATAATTAACGCAAATTCAAGCAATCTCCGCAATATTTGTGGGAGCTTGCAATTTTGCAAAATTCCCGTAATTTTTCAACAAAGAAGGTACTCGACAGAAGCTCGGCTGAAAGTATTATGGCATAAAGTAGGCTTTCCAAACAAATTTGCTTCATCAATTAAAATAACTCTTCATTTACAGTCAGATAGGCTCTGCTCCCTCTCGCCATCAAAACAAACTGCAGAAGCCGGAAAAAACAAGAAGTAATGGAGAATATTTTTGTGATGTGCAGCATGCTTATTATCATAGGAAGGGATATTACTCTGTTTTTAGGTAGTTGTGCAATTTTGCTAATTCTCAAAATTTTATCACAAAAACAAAAAACGTACTTAAAACTTCGCAAATTACATCGCAAGTTTGGAGAAAATCTGTCGCATAATCAAGCATTTAGATCACAGCATACACAAGAATACTCCACAAAATCCTGCATACTAATATTATTATTCTTATTTACAGTTTACAGGAGTTCAAAGGCATAGCACTTCACTTTAACAAAACAGCATAATGGGTTACATATATCAACAAAATTCATATACCTCCCAAGAAGTCCAAGTTACAAACTCAAATGTTGAACATTATACAGTATGACATTTAGAAATGGTGTATGTGTAAATCTGAACTGGAACACAGCATTAACAGCTCTGACAGGCCAGCAGGCCGGCACAGCCGCAGGTTACAAGAGAGGGCTGATTAGCAGCCTCACTAATAGGCTGTAATTATTTCTTACTTAATGAACATTTTTGAAACATGTCCACAACTGTACATGAACAGGGCTGCAGTTCCATCTTTCATTGCTGAGCAGACATAAATTACACAAGTCGTGTTGATTGAAATGAAGCAAGGCGTCCGTTTTGTGTTCATGATATGCAACACAACGGCACAGATGCTGACAGTCATGTGAAAAAAAAAAAGTACGGCCCAAGGAAATAGTTTTTTCAAAGTATTTGAACTAGCAAGTGACATAAAACTGACATTTAGAATAATTTAAATGAATTTGAACAGATTAGTCACGGAGAAAAAGTAAGTTCACCCCTACATTTATTACACCTTCACGTCCATAAAATTAGATACAGGGGATACAGATGAGGTGGTAACAATATTAACCTTTACAGGCAGTGACAGGTGAAACTTGTCTTATTCAAACCTCTGACACCTATAGGGTCTGGGGTTCTCTTTGCTAATGAAGTGTGTGGCATCATCAGGCCAAGACCTAAAGATCTCTCCAAGGCCTCCAGAAAAAGCAAATTTAGCCCAAGAGCACATCAGCAAATGAGCAGAGTGTAAACATGTTTGGCGAAGACCAATAATTTTTCAGCAGAAGAACCTCATACCAACTATGAAGCATGTTGATGGAAATGTTATGGATTGATGTTGCTTTGCTGCCTCAGGGTCTGAGTAGCTTCCAGTCATTGATTCAACTATGAATTCTGCATCATATGAAAGAGTGCTTGAAGATTATGTGAAGCTAGCAGTCTGATAGTTAAAGATGAACCAGAAGTGGACCTTTCAATAGGATAATGATCCAAAACACACAATGAAAACCACCAGGAAACGGCTCAACATTAAGAAATGGAGCGTTATCGAACAGCCTCATCGAGAATCATGCAAGAAAACCCTCAATCATCTTTCCACAGAAGGAATTTTGTTTGTAAGAGTGATCAAAGATTTTAGCTGGCCAATTTCAGACTGATGGACAAACATTGAAGCACGCTTAAAAGAAGTTATTTCTACTAAAGAGGGCAATACGAGCTCCTGAGGCCGAGAGTGTACTTACTTTTTCCACAGAAGAAAACATTATATCTATTGATATTTTTGTTGAATAAATAATTGTATCGAAAACGATTTAATGTCCACTTGTCCAAAGGTTCCACACAAGGTTTTCACTGACAATAGTTCTAATGTAGAATATATTCATTGTTTCCTTTAGTTACATTTTACCCCTGACTTAGTGTATAATCTACTACAACTTTGTATACCCTGAAATTCAAAGTGTCCCTCAACTGAAGTGAAAATGTAAAATGTTTTTTTTTTTTTTTTTTTTTTTTTTTTTTTTTCTCATACCATACAATTTGTTTGATCGCAGCAGGGACTAAATTCATTTATCATTAATGGTTTTGGAAAAATGTCAGAGCCCCTGTCTGTTTATTGCTTTACAAGGCTCCTGTGTTGTTGTTAATCCTCTTGCCTTTAATTAACAGAACAAAATCATTAATGTCTCCTTTTTATCTTTATTATCGTGTCTTAAATCCCTTTAGCGGCTGAGAAGCATGCCTAATCGCGAGGAAATGGGTTGTGATATGTGTTATTTCAGCTTGTTTTCCGACTTACAGCTGCAGTTGAATAAACTAAACCCTGGCTCATATTTATCAGAGTGGGGTATTATTCCTCACTGGCCCAAAATGCTCTGTGACGCATGGTCTTACTTTGAGACATGTAAACAAAAGAATTTCTTAAACTTTTTTTAAATTTTTTATGACCCCAATTATTTTCAGGATTTTTTTCAGGAGCCTGTAACAACAATCAGAAAAATACTGCACATTCTGGATGGTTTAGAAATATTAACATTTGGTTGCTATGAGAACAAGCTTCTTTAAAGACTTGTGGTCACAAATTTTGTGCTTCCAAGTGTTGTGCTCTATCTATATGAATACAATATCAGCCTGCAGTGTGTTGGCTGCACACTGGAAACACTAAGAAACAAAACATTAACTGCATTGTATTATGATGTCAGTCAGTCTCATCAATAAGAACTGTAACAGGCACCCTGGTTCGCTCCTCCTCTGCATGATCACTCCTGTTTTTGTGCATCCAGTCATACTATTTAAATTTGTTCCACGGACATGTTTTCTTTTTTACGTTTCTTTTATAAATGAAGTACAGAGTTCTAGTTTGGACTCCATGTTAGTGAGGTGCTGGCTTGCAAGAAAATCTGAGGAACCAAATAAGAAGTTAAGCCGCGCACTATTGCAAACTCTGATACATAATTTATGACACTAAAATCAACATCTTGGAGCTAAATGGGTGTGTCCTCTCCTATTTGTTTGTACATACACAGAAAAAGGTTCAGTTTGTTATTGTGCACAACAGCATTTATATGCATCATAGATGGTCCTCTATCAAACAATCATTGTGGTGGTGGTGTTGGGGGGGGGGGGGGGGGGGCATCCTAAGGAAGTGCATTTCTGAAAAATATCATCATCAATATCGATCCTGTGTTTTTCCATTTGTAAAGACCTATTCTTATTTCTTCAGATGGACTCAGATTAAAGACACATTTTCCTCCAGAATCAGGGCACAGTTGCCGTCTTGGATTGATGCCCATGCCCGTGGACAAAATATAAAGCAAAGTAAATAGTTTACAAATTTTCACTTCCTGACCAGCTCCTGTGTCCAAGTGCATCCATATCTGTGTCATAACTACATCAATCTAAGCTCTACGTCTCTCAGTGGATTCAAGTGGACCAGCAATGAAGATATAAGATATAAGGAGGGCAAGAAAAGGACGTTAGAAACGGAAACAACATTGGTGTCATCTGTGGATTTGAAGGACAGCTGTACAGTAGAGGAGAGGCTGCAGGAAATGTAGCCGAAGTTGTAGTGGTGTCAGTATGACTTCAGTGTACAGATAAAGAGAGGAAATGAGATAGGGAAAGCTAGTGTGTGTGTGTGTGTGTGTGTGTGTGTGTGTGTGTGTGTGTGTGTGTGTGTGTGTGTGTGTGTGTGCGCGCGACAGAGGTAGTAAAAGAAAGAGAGCGAGACATGAGCCTGTTTGTGAGAGAAAGTTAGGTGGTGCGTGCCCCCCGCTGTAAGATAATCTTTATAATATCCTGTTGCCTGCGATGCACTGCTATTTTCCAATCTTGTAGTTTAAGTGTGTGCACGATTGGAGAATAGATAATCAGTGAAATTTCTTGTTTTATGGATGACAAAACCCAAAATCAGACAAGATTTCTAAAGCCTCCTATAATCTGAGCAAAGCTGTAAAAGTTGCTCAGAACAGGTCCGTCTTTGGAGGAAACTCTTAGCAATTTTTTGTATCATTTAGGGAACACACATTGGTATGGATGAATAATTAAGACATGCAGCGCAGTCCCTGGTTTTATTATTATGGCCTCTTTTTAATGTTGCAGTACATTGGCGGATGTGCTTTTTATTTTATTTTCATTCAGATATAGCATAATTTAGCACAATCATTGCTATAGTTAATTTAGGTCTTTTGTAGCGTATGATACTAAAATAGTGTATATTGAGCAAAGTTTAAGGATTTGCACTCAATGACAGAAATGCAGCCATGCATCGCTTCTCGGCCTTTTGGCTAAGATCAAGTGTAGTATCTGTTCTTATCAGTTTAATATCTGATACGTCCCCTACCCGGGGACCATATATTAAATTGATTTTTGGAGTAGGGAGATGGAATAGGGGCTTGCTCCGTCCACTCCACGCATCGACCTGGTATTGCAGTACCTCCAGGAACGGTGCACCCCCCCTTAAAAAAATTTCCCCTAGGGGATTAATAAAGTATATACCTACCTACCTACCTACCATGTGTAATATAGATTAAGCTTATGCATTGGTTCAATAAGGAAGATCTGTTCCCTTTTGTTTCATTTTCTGTGTGACTTTCCTGCTGCTCTATTTCCTTTGTCACTTACGTTTCCCACGCTGTCAAATCACTCATTCATAATCTTGTTGTCACCATACTTGCCCAATAATCTTCCTGCTCTCACTTTTGAGCCAATCAGTGTCTCGTACCTGTTCTTTAAATATCATCATAATTCTGTCATTCAGACCTCCTGATGCGCAGCCCTCCTCCTCCCCATCACCCCCTGATCTGTCTGGGTTTCCTGGGATCTCCAACTGAAGTTTCCATGAGTCATCTCTGATCTCCGCTCTCCCCAACCGGTCTAGGCAGACGACTGCCCACCTCTTTGCACAAAAAACCTTTGACAGAACCAGCTTTTCTGTTAAAAGGTCGGTTTTCCTTCCAGCTGTTGCTTATGTGGGAAATGTTGTTTGGTTCTTGTCTTCAGTGCCCTGAGATGTCTTATGTTTGGATTTGGCACCACATAAATAAAAACATTTTTTAAATCCATATACTCCACTCACTCCACCACCTCCATCGTCTAGGCTCCAGGGGTCCTGTCCTTTCTCCTACATCCATTTGGGACATCACTCTATGAAGCGCCCTCTCATGGTCTGATTCTAACCACCAAAATGTATAATTCAAACTGTTATTAATTCAATAAATTATTTTCCCCTCTCAATGATCCTCTCTTTATTCAATTTATGTTGGTGAAAATGTGAGTGCTTGAAACAAACCTGGCATACAGTTAAACAGCGTAGTTACCAGGTTAACTCTAACATACCTTGAAGCCACTTGGGTTGCCCCAACTGTGCTAAATAAATGTACAATTTGTAGTTATACATTAAAAAATATATATATATAACCTTGTTTAGGGGTAGTATAAAATACATACAAAATTTAAGAACAGGTTTTGCAGTAGTCTCAGTCACATTCCAGTCTTTTTAAAAAGTGAAGGTATTTTGAATAAGAAGGATGTTATATTATTTGCACAGCTCACAGTCACCTTTCCTGACATCTAGCCCCTGGAGTTGTCGGCTGTGTGTTGGTTATAAGCCCTCTGGAAAGTCAAGTTTCCCCCTCTGCTCCAGAAATACTACTTTATGCATAAGCAGTCTTCATGCAGCTTTGTAACCTGCATATATCAGAGGGTTACAACCCAACTATAACTTCACACTGGGTCTATTCATCAGGTGCTGTGATGCATAGTGTGATTTTCAGTGTCAGCACAATGTGTACAAAGCAGTAAATCAGATAGGCTTTATGTACGCAAGCGCAAGTGTGTGTGTATGTGTGTGTGTGTGTGTGTGTGTGTGTGTGTGTGTGTGTGTGTGTGTGTGTGTGTGTGTGTGTGTGTGTGTGTGTGTGTGTGTGTGTGTGTGTGCATATGAGGAGTATGTTTGTACTTTGCACCGAGAGGAGCCACTTCTGACATTAAGTTAAAAGAGACAATGTGATTACAATTGATTAAACGCTGCCTTGTTTCTTTCTCCAGTGCATGTTAATTGTGTTTGGTTAGAAATAAGGTGCACTTCGAAAAGCATACCTAAGATAACAAATCAGCTGGTAAGACCCACAAGAATTAGATGCTTTGTGTCCATTATGATAACACACTATTAAATACACTTTATTGTGATGAGCTTGTCTGAAAGGAATATGTAGTAATTTCTTACTTCATGTTAATATCAGTAACACTTGAATGTGCACACCGCTCTTCTGACAATTAAACATTTGCAAGAAGCTTTGGATTGACTTGTAAATAGTTGGGTACCAAACAGAGATTGTCAAATGCCTTATTACAGAAAATGAGTCATTATTATTATCATCATCAAAAGCACAGCATCTTATCAACACATTTACTTCTGATACCACATTTCTTACATTACTGCCATTTGGCTTGGATCTATAATGTATGTTTGTTTTAAGTAACTTCATTATGGCTTTTTACTTAATTAAAAAGGCTTTATAATAGTGATGATGAAGAGCTTTGAAGCACGCAGCCTTAATGGTGTTTCTGGGCATCACAGCAGCCCTGTGCTGATGGGAAATAGGGATTTATTCCAGTGCAGGCTTCAGCAGTATGGATGCTCAGATGCTGATCTGTCAGTCCACTGAGTTTATGACTGTCTCAAATATCAGTCCAAGTTACAGTAACACAGTGATGTAAAAAATAAAAAGCAGTAGTTTGTGAAATGACATGTTCCCTAACATCTCTGTGTCCCTGGCTGTTTGATGTTAAAACATTCATATGCTACGGAGCTGCAAAATGCATTGATTTTGGTAACATAGGATGATGTATGGCTCACCTTTTTGGAGTTGAACAAACGGCAGATCTGCGCTGAGACTCTCAGTTTTACTGTACAGCCAACTCCAAGACCCAGCATCCCAAAAGACAGGAGGTTCTGCACACACAACAAACATTAAAACACGCGTGCCAACATATGGAGGGCAGCAATATTCTCATATTGCAGGGTTCAGTTGCTTCATTTAACATTTACTCATGCACCATTGAGTGAAATTAGCCTACTTTACGCCATGGCAACACAGTCAATTCACAGTGAACGCTGCTTCCCAAAAAGTCAATAGAAAGTATTGTATTACATGCTGGCAATGATGAGGGGAGCAGTCCAGAGGGATAATACAGACTGAAATGCTGCATACCTTGGAGGGTTGCACCAGGAATCTGCAGCATAATACGGGCAAGCAGAAAAATAACAGCCCCACTCTGTGAAGTGGAACCGGAGGATTCAGAGATCAAATAGATAAGCCACTTTAGACCTTTCCATTTCAGCGCATGATGGAGCTCACATCTCTAAATTCTTGCTTGGCACATCATCCCTTCCCTATTTGATCTCTGTAACTGATGCTTAAGACTACAAGGCTTGACTGTGTTAGAAGATTGTGATCCAAACTGAAGCTTAATTAAATTCTTAATTATTCAATTGACCCAGCAGCTGGTGATCAGTGGAAATGAGGCATGAAGAGGGTGTTTTATTAAAACCCGTAATCTTAAATTATATAAGCAATGTCAACTCAAATGTGCATTAGTCGGCTTCTGCGTGATGCTAATTAGAACAGGAACTAAGTACACATCTTATTAAAAATCACAGTTAGAGCCGATGTCTCGAGCTTACACAGCGAGTAAACTCCAGCGCTGATGTCACTAAATAAATAGATGTACTAAAGACTGGTAATGAAATTACAGACAGGACTAGATCTGGCAGAGATCCAGGGTAAACGGACAAAAAAACAAAATATCCATCAGCCTTTCACGTAGGCTCTCCAACCCTCTTCACCTTTTGTTCAGCGCATCACTAACTGCTCACATCACCTGAGCCACACCACCACCGAGAGTACGGCACCTAAGGAGCAAGAAATTAAGTCGATATTTACTCCTCTTCATCGTACATCATACTTCCTTCCAGTGTCCCTATGTAGTGGCCCCACTCCTGTTTGTCAGCACATATTTTTGTAGTGGCTGCACAGAGGAAAAACCTGATTCCCCAAGTCGTGCTTTCACGGTAAAGACACACTTTCGATTGTGCTGTATCATTTTCACAGCAGAGCTAATGCGCAGAACGGCACGAGGAGCCGAGAGCATTCTTCTGCCGTCAAATGAAAACTTTTATCTCCTAATTCTTCGAGGACTTAAACCCTTAGACTCTAAACGCAGTAGTAACAGTCATCCCGCTCCCAGCTTAGTTTACTTTATGTCTCCTCAGTTCAACGCTTTTACAACAGCTCTCACTTTTTGTACTGAGCTTTTGATATTAGAGAATCATCCACCTACTCACTTTTGTAAACAAAGTCAAAACATTGCTCTCCAAGGTTTTCGTGATACATGTTTACAACTATGAAAAGGATTTGGAGAGGACCTCCTGCAGTACTCCTTGTGCTTAGTGGGAGACGAGTTTGCACAGTGACAGTCTCGCAGGGGCCAGATTGTTGATAAAGGCCAGATGTTTCCTTCAAACAAACGTCGGCACAGCGGGGTGAGGATCCCTCTGGAACCGTGCTGCTCATTATCCTCTCTGATTGGACACTATTCTGACACACAAGTCCAATAAGTGGCACGTTTTACTTGCATCACCAACGGTAATTACCTTCCCAGCAACCTGATGAGAGGAGACGAACAGATTGCCGGTATTGTGCCCACACCCACTCAGTCAGAAGTTTATGGAGTGAACCTCTGTCCTCTCTTGGCATTCTGAACTCTCAACTACAACTCATCAAGGGATTGCCGCTCACTTTGATGTGTTTTCAGTGAAACACTTGTAATTATCTTGTTTGTGAAGTATAACAGGTTGTTATCTTGAAAGAGCTATTTGATCATCCTAAATCTTTGATACAGCGCATACCAGTAATAACATGTAACAATGACACAGAAGAAATTTCCACTGTAGTGAATGCAGCATTATCTGGTTCATTGCCTTTGGAAATATATATCGTTAGAATAATATTTAAAGTCTTAAGCTTTCTTCTAACTCTTGTTTTAAGGAGCCTGTAGGATATTTAAGCTTCCTGTTTCTATATAAAAAAAAAAAAAAAAAAAAAAAAAAAGCTCAGTCTCTAATTTGCTGCTTTATTGTTGGATTTCCTGCATTTTAGCTATTCATATTTGGAAGGCACACATCCAGCATTTCACAAAGGTCAGCAGCCGGCGTGTTTCTTCAACCTTGGGTGTCCAATGATCTCTCAAGCGCCTCGCTGAGTGGGAACAGATGGAACCAAATCAAAGCGGTGGGAAATGAAGAAAATACATTTGAGTCGTATTGGGCAGACAGGACTGGGCCCAAGCCACGCAGGTTACGATGTAGCGGGAGCCGTGTTCGACATATGTGCTTCTATTTCAGTGTGTTCCACAAGGGTGCATCTGTCATGACCCACATGACCCAATATCCTGTGAGCACACTGGAATTTTACAGACCTGACGGGAGACCTGAGAGCGACTGACATGCCACTTATTCCTTGAATTCCTTTTAAAAATCACATGGAACCAAAAGACCTATCTGCGACTTTTCAATACTTCTCTCTTATTGAATTTGATTACTTCACCATGCAAATGTTAGGCAGCAAACAAAATGTGTGTCTGTAATCAAACGGTAGTTGATTGTAATCAAAGAAAAGCTGAAGATAATAATTGGTGTTTACAGACCTGCCTCAAATGTATTGGAAATGCGTGAAATGTCAGGTGAATGCCACGAGTTATGTGTTTATGGAAGATTTAATCATGCCAAGCTGCCAAAGACGATATTTAAAAACTTAGTTTGTAAAAAGACAAATTTCATTTGCAGATTGTTTAAGGTTACAGTCAGTCATGGACCAATGAAAGTGGTTTGTTTTATGTTAAACCTGGTGTCAGGGTGACTATTTGCAGGGCAGTCGAAAGTCGCTTCTTCTTATTCGTTTTCTGGCCGTCCATCTGAAAATAATAATAAAATAAGCTTCAAAAAGCTGTGTTTTTGGGGGCATGTCTGTTTGATTGACAGGCCTGTGGTGCAGTCAGGTTATGGCTATCGTTGGGCGGGACGTAGTATTACTGGGTTTCCAATCAGATTGAGTCAGGTTCCCCGCTCGACAGAAGGTAAACATTCTGTTATTAGGTGTTTCTTTTATGGAATTTGTGCTTATCATAATTACATCACAGCCATTTTGCCTTTGTCAGTGTCAACGAGTCGATCTCACGCTGCCCATTTTTGTATGAAGATAATGTCAGATGAGAATCTCAGGACATCCTTCAGGTGGGTGCCTCAGTTTGGATTGAAACTAAAGGACTCTTGACAATACTGGACTGGAGGCCTCAGCTTGACCCTTACAACTGCAGGCCCACTCCTCCTTACGAAAGGCTTTTAGTTTGGCTAAGTGGGCTGGGCCGTGGGGCAGGTGGTTGTAGGTAAGTGGGGGACAGACAAAAAACAACTGTCAATTCACTGACCTCTGTGTCTCTCTCTCCCTCTAACGGATGATTTGAGAGAGATCTGAGTTTTCCCTGAGATCCATGCCTTGGTCTCAGAGTGACACATTTATTGCCTGCTATTTCAGAAAGGAGGCCAGAGGAGGCAAGACTGGGAGTGTGGACACACATACACAATTGTGCAAACACTGATTTAAGGCAGGATGCAGAAAATCTCACAACATATACATTTTGCATCCAAACGAAAGCTCAATCTAATTACCAAAAACTAATGACAGATATGATGATAGCATTTCATATTTAACCGTGTTTATGAATGGTTAAAGGTAATAAGAGAGGAATCGCCACAGTTCAGGTTGAGCTCAAAGTGCAATGCAGCTAGTATTAAATAATGATGTGTTCTGGGTGCAGGAATTAATAGTGGAGAGCTGGGAGTTGTGTGTGATTGGAGAAGAAGAGCCTGACTGCAGGCTGAGGATTAGTCGGGGCTTTGCTTCTCTAGACTATACACTTGTATCTTTAGGCACAGCTTTTACCCTCCTCCTCGGGGACTGGACAAATAAATAAGCACATTAGACCTTCATCAATTATCACCGGACTCCCACAGCAAAGCCTAGGTAAATGCAGCATCTCATAAATAAAAGAAAGGGTGTCTCTTTTGTTTCAAAATTTCATTAAACATGATCATATGTCTCCCGCTCTCAACACAAAGTGTGCATTAAGACAATTCCCTGGAGTCGCTATATTCTAAATATAATCAATAGTTCTCCCTGGAGGAATAGGATTCACTCTGAGGTAAAAACATAAAGCGGTACCTCAAGAAATACCTACTTAAGTTGAAATTATGATGAGACTCGACTGCTTTAGTCTCTTCAGGATTCAAGTCTGGTGTCCTATACGTTCAATGAAAAAAAGGGTGTGTGGAAGTGAATACGAACAGGCTTGCATGGACACATTAGCTTTAGGGAGTTATGGTTCTATCCTGAAAAGAGGCAGCATAATAATGGCATGAGAGTAGTATTCATCACATGAAACAACTACCCTCCCCCCTCCACCCTGACACCAGAGCAGACCTTATCCCTCCAAGCCATCTGCACAAGAGGGAGCACAGAGTGACCATAAAATTCCAACATTCATCTGAGCATGTAATATAATACCATTGTAAAAATTACCCGTGTTGGCCAGCTCACGCAGAAGCTGATATACTGCACCGGCACACGGGCTATTTTACCACAGCTTTCCAAAAAGAAGCTCGCCAAATATTATATACACTTCATCAGGCCATTATCCTTGACCACACAGAAAGGTGTAGAGCCATGTTTCATATTAAAGGGGAAATCAATAGTTTCCCGCAAGAACACTACAGCCAGTAATGGTGCTGTAGGTCCATTTTACATCTCCGCTTTCTTACATCAGCATCTAACTTATTGCATTATGGTATTAAAAAGCCTGCATGGTGTGGCCTGTGGAAATTTATATCTATATATACAGGACCAATTTGGAATTTGATACTGAACAGCAAGTGTTTATATGGAGCACACCATCTGCCCACTTTAAAAGCAGGCTTCCTTTCATTGCACACCATCAGACTGATACTATACACTCTGTATTTTTTATTTCAAACTGATCCTGGGTTGAAAAGCTAAAGCTCATTCAGAAACAGCTTAACTGCTTGGCTGATCATCCTGGATGTTCCTGGAAATGTTTTTTTTTTTTTTTAACTCACTGAAAAGTGCCACAATTTATTTTACCTCCACCAGCAATTCTCTTTCGTGCAGAAACGATATGTGCAGATTGCTGAGTTATCTTGTGTATTCATAGTCGGTCACTTAGCAAATGGTTGTCATGGAAATGCTTTTCCACAATGCGACCTGTTCCGATTAACTGTACATTGACCTTTAAAATTGAAAATGAAAGGGGGAACTGGTGAATGAATAACAGCAGCAGCAGTCCAACACACAGATGTGTAGTCATTTTTAGAAATTCCTTAAAAAAAAAAAAGCCACACAACCTGATAAGACCCCACATTCAGCATCGTCATGTTGAAAATGACTGTGAAATATGAAAGAAATAAAGAATGACAAGGTTAACTGAGGCTGTTTCACACCACTGTGAAGTTGTAGCACTTTTTTGTTTTTGGACAGAGAACCATAATGTCTGGCGTTGCACAATCAAAGACAAAAGCACAAAAACTGCCTGAGGGAGTTTTGTTATGAGCTCCCTGAGAAATGTATTTCATAGTTTATGATACTCTTTTACGGCATCCTCATTGGTGGATAACATATAAATATGGCACACGTGTTTGCAGTGGTCATCTGATGTAAAATACATAAATAAAAAAATATAAATTAATCCCACAAGTGATTCATTACAGTACTCATTAAATCTTACCAGTGAATAGGCACAGTGACTTCAGAATCAGAATTACTTTAATGCTATAACATAAATGTGCAATAATCCAACTCACTGTATTGTACAAGTAGGACTGTATCTCTACCAAGTACATTTTACATTTACTACACTATTCTTCACATCTTGAGTGGGAACTGGGAAGACATCCCCTTGTGCGCCAGAAATAATGAGTTTTGCATTTCATGAAGAGGAAACAATGACTTTTTGAATAAATAAAAGAATTGGGAATTTAGCAAGAGGCAGTGGCCATCGCAGAAAATCACCAAAGGGGAGCAAACAGAAAATCCAGGAATACAGATATCCTCACTCCATTGTTTGACTGACAACTGCTCTCCGCAGAGTGCTGCAATCGCTGCTTATCACCAAGAAAGACAATTTGAAAAGTATTGCAGATTATAACTTCCACAAAACTATTTATTTAATTTTTTTAACCTGATGAGGCAATATGTTGGCAATTTTGGCAACTTAACATTTGGCAATCCATACCAGAAGACCTGGTAAGAGCAGAGAGTTGGTAAATTAATCTCACATTTAGTGAAAGATGGCTAATTGTGAGGAAATGTGTGACATAATAATGGTAGATAGTACTGCACATAGTAGAGAAAGGTTATGATTTTTGAATAGTTATTACATTATTTTTTTTTAAGTGAATAGTTTATGCAACTATCATCTTAGAAACCATATTTTCACTTGTTTTTACCAGTGCCTGGTAGTAATGCATAACTACCACCAGAAGATGGCGGTAATGCACCTAAAAGCGGTTTGCCAGTTAGCATTGGACAACAAAAGAGGACAAGAAGAACACCTTACTTTCAAGCTCTGGTAAAACATGTGTGGTGCTGTGACATTTGATGCTAAAAACAACAAAAACATGCAAAGATGACTGCCACGTCAAAAAGTTATGTACGGAACTAAAATTAAATTAAATTTTTTTTAAAAATAAAAAGGTGCAATGGAAACTCTTCCAGGTTCAGCTAGCACATCATAAGTCTAACACAGCTACGCAAATATAGTCATGTGAGAGCGAAGCACCGAGGAGCCGGTCCATCCACAGATCAACAATCAACGACCAGTTTTGTCACCAGATGAAGTAAAGTGGATATCTGGCGGGCAGAGCAAATAATGACCTTTATCTCTAAGATGATAGCTAAGGACATCAAGCTCATCAGCTTTGTCAGAGGTGAAGATTTTTTTTTGAAAGGGATGGTTGAGTTTACAGCATAAGCCTCTATTTATTTCTGCTTCTGTGTGTGTGCAGCAGCGGTGGTGGGTGTGAGGCGGTCTTTGAATAATCGTCAAACAGCAAAAATCAAATAGTAGGTTAGCTAGGAATTCACATCCAGGGTACACAGAGAGCTAAATCAAACATTGAGAGTATACAACCAAGTCTTGATATCCACGACAAAGCCTTCATATTAAGAGCAATAATAATTTAGCTTTTTCAGGGCAATTCCCTCGTTTCAATGTCTGTGAAAAACCTCCAAGTGGAGTATTAGGAGACAATTTGCATTCGGGAATGAGGAGCTAGAAGGGCAGCCATCTCTGCCTGCTCTCTTAATTTGTCTCACTGTCATTTCTTCTCTCAATCACTGAGATGTCACAGACATTACAGGGAGGCCATGGACCCTGCTGGGAGTGCAAACAGTGATGGGTATCAGTATTGACATTGGTCTAAAAGGATCAGTTAGCCTTCTCTTTACCCTGCAGGCCTCACCATTCCCTTTTCATGCATAAACAGCCTGCAAACGCGCTTCTCTCCCAGTGCTCTTACTCTCTGGTGCTCTATGAGAAAATACAAGGAGCACTACTGCCTAATGCCCCATAAAATTCTGACATCACCTTTCCACAGGAGAGGAGGACACACTCGATTTGATGGGCTAATTGTGTGTGGCATAATTAATCAATGTCTCCTGAACGCCAAATTCCCTCACGTACACTCCCGATGTCGCATGAATGGTGGCAAAAGCATAGGGGGTAATTACATTTACATTTATTTATTCTCCTTTATCAAGTGATTTAGTAGTTACTGGCAGATATTTGTCACGACTCCTCACAGGTAGATAGACGTCATGACAACTGCGCAAGATGGATTAAGTTTACTCTCAACAGACTTGACTGCGGAGACAGCCTTTGACATCATTAGAGCCTGGTCATTTCACAGTCACAAGGAAAGAAGCTGTTAACCGCAAAACTGAGGGGACAATTTTGCTCTTTATATTTCACACATGCTAAAATAAAATGCCGCCGTTTGCCACGCTTTTCCCTGATTGATAATTGTTGGCAGCAACTTGCAAAGAAATGCAGCAATGCACCACAAAGACAAGAAAAAGAAGCCTGCATTGCACAATTTATTACATTTTTTTTTTTACATCTTAAGTAGAAGGAAATGCATTCAGTACATTTATTAACCTCAAACATACAGAATCGTCAAATGCAAAGATAGCTTTTGTTTGTTTACAAATGACACTCTATAGGGCACCTTTAAATGTCGAGACAAATAATGTCGTGATACCACTGTGATCTTGGGCAGGTCTTCAGAAATCATACATTGTTAAATATTAATGCATAAAAAGAACCCATGAATAGTTAAACTGTCAAAACATGCCCATTGAAATAGATCGTTCAAACTCTTTGGAAGAATGAGAGCCACTCTGCTGTTAAATCGTCCGGCCTTACCTGTACTTTAAGGAATTTTGATCAATCAAAACAATAACGACCTATAAATAGAGTTATGAGTGTGGAATATAAACATGATGATGGATAAAGTCTATCTAATCAAATTAATTTGTATTTCTAGTGCGCACATGAGATAAAAATGACATATAGGCCAGTGGTAAGCGTTGAGGTTCAGCTATCATCCCATTAACAAAGTCCACCAATTGAACCTTGCAGTGGATTGAATTTCCATTGCTCAGCAAACAGATCAATTCTAAATGTCTCTTCACTTAGTCGTCTCCTCCATTATGGAAAAAACAAGCAATCACTGTCTAGAGTTCATACCGAGTACCATTACCAGCAGGCTGAAGCCAATATCTTGAGAAAGCTGGTTGTCGTGGGAGAACAGAGACTGTATTGTTGAAGTTGAATTTTACGGTGGAAGGTGACAAATTACTGCGTACGGGTTGGGATTGGAGAACTGCAGTTTGTGTCATCAAAATTTCATTGATTGACAGAAATGGCTGAAACTCTCCTAAATGAAGAGTGACAGGGGATGGAACGTGGCAAAATAATATTAATGCCATACCACCGCTTCAAAGTCACGTTTTAGAAACATGCTGCATAGAGACAAATTAAGAGGAAGTCGCATAAATCTCACCCAGAGTCTCTAAAGGCATAATGTTATTTACATTTACAGATACCGTTCCCCTGAGTGAATCACTGTATGGAAAACCGTTGAATAAGCTTAATTTCCTGGAGCAATCGCAGCAAAGAAGGAGTGATTTCAGCAGCGGGGAGTGCAAACTACAGATTAACAGCACCCTCGTGGCACAACTGTTAACATTGTTCTGACCCTAAAATGGTTGTGTGAGGAAAAAAATCTGCAACAACACAGGTACAGAGAGAGGTTTGATTGATTTTGTTACTTTGACATGACACAAATAATGTATTAGTGCAGGTCACATTTGGTTGCAGTCCAGCAGTTTAGTTGCAGGGGAGTAAACCACTATTTACTGCTGTGTGTGTGTGTGTGTGTGTGTGTGTGTGTGTGTGTGTGTGTGTGTGTGTGTGTGTGTGTGTGTGTGTGTGTGTGTGTGCGTGTGTGTGTGTGTTTAGTGTACATTCATTCATTAAAAGACATTATTACTAGAACATAATGAAAAAGAAGTGGCTTCTCGTGGTTGAGTGCCTTCATCAAGCTGTCACATTACATTCATGTCTGTCCAGACCAAGCGACAACCAACAGTGACATCACCCACCGGTTGTGAAGCCTCAAGTTTGGATTTGGGCCGTCGCCATCTTGCTAGTTCAGAGCTGTTTGAAGCCACAAGTGACCATATTTGGATGAGCGGTGGATCTGACTCGAAACACGATGATACTACGTCCCGCCCACCAAAACCCATAACCTGACTACCCCACAGGCCACACAGGAAACAGACACTCCCCCAAAAAACACAGCTTTTTGAGGCTATATTTTCTAATTAATAATGGGACAATTTTCAGATGGACTGCCAGAAAACTAATAGGAAGGAGTGATCTTGGCTAACAACACTGAAATAACTTTTGGAAAAAACTTCATTGACTTTATATTCGAGATTAGTTGATTGGGAGTCTATCGAGCCAGAGGCGTTTTGGAGTCAACCTCTAGCAACAGTTGGTGGTATTGCAGCTTAAGGCACTTCCACATTGGCCTCATTTGTCCGACCCGGAAACAATGTCCACTTTTATATACAGTCTATGGGCGGAACGAGTTGTGGATTTGACTCAATCTGATTGTAGACCTTAGAAGATAAAGGCTGCCAAACTGTAGTGAAAACTTGTCTGCATCACATCCTGTCAATCAAAGAGACATGATCCCAAAAACATTATTATTATTATTATATTATTATTTTCAGATGAACCACAATGAGAAGAAGTGACTTAAGCGAATGACAACATAATGGGACGTGGAAAAAAAAAAAAAGTACTCCATGAGTATTTCATGAGAAAAGTTGAATAGGAGTCTATGGATCCAGAGCCTTTGTGGAGCCAACCTCGAGCAGAACATCAGTGATATTGTAGTTTAAGGCACTTAACACCTTTTCAGACCCGGAAGCTACGTTCACTTTTATATACAGTCTATGGTCCAGACTCAAATAATATATGTACTGAAGACTTTGAAGAAATGTAATTAAAAAAAAAAAAAAAAAAAAAAAAAAAAAAAAAAGGCATTAAGTGTATTAACAAAATTGATGTGTTAGGCTTCTTGTTCTGCTTTATGTCTACTGTATAAGTGTGTAAACTATTAGTTTGTGTAGACAAAGTTGTAGCCACAACAGTAGACAATGTTATCGTCAGAAGTATATGAAAAAGCAAAACAACGCTCCTGTTATGTTATTCATACACTGCTATTGTCGTGCTTTGCTTTTACATTTGTTATTGTGCTAACTATGTGCGAGTGTCTAGCAAGTCTCCCTGTATTTCGATGCAGAGATTACTGACCAGCGAGGGAGAAATGAAGAGATGCTGTTCTCTCAAAGCATATGAAATGCAGCGCCGCGTGTAGCTGGGTGTCTGACTTTGGGAGGACGGATCTCTTTGATGGTTGCAAAGATCAAAGGCAGGAGATTTGCTACTATCTGCAGTAATTTCTGAGCCACACACACACACACACACACACACACACACACACACACACACACACACACACACACACACACACACACACACACACACACACACACACACACATATACATACACAGTCCTTTTACACTCACCCTCCCTTAATCTATTTGTCTTAAACCAAACATTCAAAACAATTCATGTTCATGAGAAAAAAAACACATCAGTAAACATTGCTGGTTTCTGTTGTTGATAAAGAAAACACTAAATCAACAGTTTTACATTATGTTTGACACTGCAGCAAAACAGTATTCATATTAATTGTATTTGTTCTCAGAGAAGGAACAGAATTAAGGAACACCAGACAGTCTTTTTTCATCTCTTCCTCTGAAAGAAGTGAAAATAGTCGAGGTAGACAGAGAATAGCTAGATGTCATTGCACTATCATGCACTGCGATAAAACATTTATGAGCTATTAGACTGCCATGCCAGAGGATGCTGCTGCTGCTTATGAGGTCACAGGGAGGCACAGGGAGGGGGGAAGGGCGCACAGCAGGTGATTTTAAACATTCGTTCTAGCAAGCCTGCTTGTTTTCTTCATCAAAAGTGTTCATCTTTTTTTCCACTGGGGATATAAGCAGATGTAAGCCTACATGTCATTTACCCACTGAATCTATTTTAATTTTTTTTAAATCATATGCCGACATACAATTTTCCAATGCTGTAAGAAAATGTAAAATTTCCTCTCATCTGCAAGCCTGTCCTGTGAGTGGATATCACATAGCCTTCTTCACTGCATCATGTCAGCTGAGAGACCAGCGAAGATATGGAAGCTAAAGCCCTTTTTCTAAGGGATTTCTCTGTAAGAAGGTGATTTTGTTCCATGGTGTCCGTTATATTACTTTCAGCATTTCTGCAGCTAAGACGAGATCTCATTTCAGCATCGTGCCTGAAAAGAAGAGGCTTAGGGGAGATGACAGGCCTCTGTCAGAGCTACCGTGCCAGGAAAATTAGGGTTACACAATTACACACAGTTCCACAAGCGTCACCAAAAAGCCCTCTTCGTAATTGGATCCATTTTAGGGGGGTTAAAGCCCGCTTCTTTGAGATATAAAGTCAGAGCAACCCTAAGAACAGAATTCATCCTCTCCTCTTTCAGACTGCATCTCTTTTGCATTTAGACTGGCCTGAGGAAAAACAAAACAGCGTTCAAGTTAGTCCTGTCACATTCAGTTGTACTGAGCAGATGCAACATGCCACTCTGAATCGGAATAATTACATCAGCTTCTATTTCTGGTTTTGTTGATTTATTACCAAAAAGAAAAGAAACCTGTGTCACGAGCAGATCTGCAGAATTTTGACCACTGACAATATAGTAGAAAGAACTGCATATATTGTGTTACAGTTTATTTTGTTCAGTGATTGCTTCTCCAATGATATTTCAAGTGTTTCACAGAGCCTGGAGAGATGGGCGTTGAATAGGTATCATAACCCGTGCTTGTGCCAAGCCTGATCAGTGGCAAGTTTATATCAAGCCTAAAACTCATCGCATGTACATAAATGAAGCATATTCTACTGCTTTTGAATTCAGAAAGTTGTCAATTAATGAAGCATAATACTCACGCACCTTAATATCATAATTGTCAAGGCTTTTAATTTATCAGCTTCTACTTTTGATAACATTTACAACTGGCCCACATCACTTACCTCACCTGTGCGCTACCATGCTGAACGGCTGCGGCTCACACACACATGTATGCACACCACTCACGTTGCTGCTATTGTGCTGCTGCCATTCAGTTTGGCTTTGATAAATGCCATCAATAAAAGAATGTTTGATTTAATTTCATTGTAAACTGAATCTATATTTAGTTCAAACAGATGAGGGGGCTCAATTATAGGAAAAAAAATATGTTTTTCATGTCTGACATATTCAGAAATAGCGTAGAAATTAAAACTATAGAGAAATGTGTCATTTGTGTGATGTTGCTGGAATGATGTCGATATGAGGATGAACAGATCTTTCCACGGTTTACATTTGCGGAGAACGGCCCGCCTCAAGCTTGAAAAATAGGCTCTATTTTTCTCTAGAAAAATGAGACACGTGTGTCATGCAGGCTGTGTGGCTACTCCAACCTTTTAACATGGATGCCAAAATGAAAAGTAAGAGGTTTCACGACCTTCATGCACTGGTGAGGTAAGCGGTGCAGTTAGGGCCTGATAGACTTGTTTCAGTCACAGCAACTCAATGTATTTACACTCTTGTGATTAACTCTGTATAATATTTTTACTGAAAATAGTAGGAAAGGATATATTCACATACAGTATTCCCAAATTAGTGTCCATAGTTGTATCATCTTAAATAGAAGCCTCAATGTTCATGCAACCTTTACGGTATACGCACATTATGTGACAGTATGGGAAGCTATAGAGCTCCTGATCTTGTTTTCTCCTGCAGTACATTAACAGCTCCTTGCAGGTTTAAATATTCAACAACAAAAATGTCATTTTAAATCTTTAACTCAATTATCTCCCTCCAAGTTTCAGTTAAAGTCTTAAAAAACTTCATTCTACATCTTGTATTTTTTTTTATGCTTATATGGTTACAATGGCAACAATGGTTGCTGTGAAATGTAGAAATGTGTGCAAATTTATTAAAAAAGAAAAACTGAAATATCACATGGTCATAAGTATTCAGACCTTTTGCTGTGACACTCATATTTAACTCACATGCTGTCCATTTCTTCTGATCCTCCTTGAGATGGTTCTACTCCTTCATTGGAGTCCAGCTGTGTTTAATTAAACTGATTGGACTTGATTAGGAAAGGCACACACCTGTCTATATAAGACTTTACAGCTCACAGTGCATGTCAGAGCAAATGAGAATCATGAGGTCGAAGGAACTGTCCAAGGAGCTCAGAGACAGAATTGTGGCAAGGCACAGATCTGGCCAAGGTTACAAAATAATGTCTGCAGCACTCAAGGTTTCTAAGAGCACAGTGGCCTCCATAATCCTTAAATGGAAGAAGTTTGGGACGACCAGAACTCTTCCTAGACCTGGCCGTCCAGCCAAACTGAGCAATCGTGGGAGAAGAGCCTTGGTGAGAGAGGTAAAGAAGAACCCAAAGATCACTGTGGCTGAGCTCCAGAGATGCAGTAGGGAGATGGGAGAAAGTTCCACAAAGTCAACTATCACTGCAGCCCTCCACCAGTCGGGGATTTATGGCAGAGTGGCCCGATGGAAGCCTCTCCTCAGTGGAAGACATATGAAAGCCCGCATAGAGTTTGCCAAAAAACACATGAAAGACTCCCAGACTATGAGAAATAAGATTCTCTGGTCTGATGAGACCAAGATTGAACTTTTTGGCGTTAATTCTAAGCGGTATGTGTGGAGAAAACCAGGCACTGCTCATCACCTGCCCAATACAATCCCAACAGTGAAACATGGTGGTGGCAGCATCATGCTATGGGGGTGTTTTTCAGCTGCAGGGACAGGATGACTGGTTGCAATTGAAGGAAAGATGAATGCGGCCAAGTACAGAGATATCCTGGAAGAAAACCTTTTCCAGAGTGCTCTGGACCTCAGACTGGGCCGAAGGTTCACCTTCCAACAAGACAATGACCCTGAGCACACAGCTAAAATAACAAAGGAGTGGCTTCGGAACAACTGTGTGACCATTCTTGACTGGCCCAGCCAGAGCCCTGACCTAAACCCAATTGAGCATCTCTGGAGAGACCTGAAAATGGCTGTCCACCAACGTTCACCATCCAACCTGACGGAACTGGAGAGGATCTGCAAGGAAGAATGGCAGAGGATCCCCAAATCCAGGTGTGAAAAGCTTGTTGCATCATTCCCAAGAAGACTCATGGCTGTACTAGCTCAAAAGGGTGCTTCTACTCAATACTGAGCAAAGGGTCTGAATACTTATGACCATGTGATATTTCAGTTTTTCTTTTTTAATAAATTTGCACAAATTTCTACATTTGTTTTTTTCTGTCAAGATGGGGTGCTGAGTGTACATTAATGAGAAATAAAATGAACTTTTTTGATTTTAGCAAATGGCTGCAATGAAACAAAGAGTGAAAAATTTAAAGGGGTCTGAATACTTTCCGTACCCACTGTATATCATGGGCTTTTTAAAGCAGAATATAAAGTCAGTAATTGCTGAAAGACTATGAAAGTGGTCGGCTGAATTTATGATAAATTATCTTCCAGTGCCTGTAGGGGCTGATAGTTCAGAGCCCAACTGAGCACTGCAGAGCGATTTCTTGAGTTTTAGCTCAAAACATGGGTGGAAAAAATTATTTTGATGAGTCAGAAACCGTCACTAATTCATGAAAAGGTTGGAGGAAGTATGTGTACAGTAAATTTTATTTTTGCTACAGTCTATCTGCATAAAAGTATGTAACGTACACTCATCAGTGTTAAAAAGAGCGATTTAGTGGTTGAAGGAGCAGAAAATTCTTCCTGTTTGAAAAATCTGTTTACATATACTGCAGACCAACCTACACACTGCAGCTTACATACTAATTAGATCCTTCAATCTTTAATGTCAATTGAAGGAAATACATTCATGACAAAGTAGGCTATCACTATCAACGCCAACGTGTGTCACCTCGTATCCCCCCGGGTGTTTATTACAGCCCCCGAGGATCAAACTGTATGGGGCAGACTATAAAGGTGATTGCGGTGTTTATGAGAACTGATTTTCAATCAGGCAAATGCAGGAGAGTGACTTTCCTCTTGAGTACAATTCAGCCCCTCACATGCTGAGTGATAATTGCAGCTCATCTGAAAAGGCTGTTTTCATGCTCCCTCTCAAGGTGTATCCTTGCTTTTTGGATGCTTTTTTTTTTTTTTTTTTTTTTTTTTTTTTTTTTTACTCTGCATGACTTGAGGAAGCAGCAGAACAGAATAAGATAAAAGTTACTGGAGCACAATGTCACTCCCCTCAGGCAAGGGTAAATTCAACTTTATCAAAAGCCCAACTGTAAACTGTAGTTTTGTGCTTGGCAAGGTTAAATGATTTGGTGAGGACAACATGTCTAGATTGCTGTCAGTGTTGAGTGTTAATACAACAAAAAGGGAGGGAGAGAAAGACAAAGAGTTGTTATACATAATCCACACAGCCAGAGCTAGTGTATATGAATGCATACAATCAACCCGGCACAGTTGTTTGGCCCCTCACTTTGTTTAAGTACCTTGCTGCCTTTCCTCCCCCCACAGCACATACACACAAACCATCACACCACAATGTTTCTACCTCTCTTCATTTTCATCAAAACATTGCAGATGAGGTCCTGAGCTCAATTAATCATTCTACAGCCCTCCCGCACTGCCCCCCCTCCCCATTAATCACCGAGCCCAGCATACTGCAGGGTCAGGTTTCACAAACCTTTCTTTCTGGGAGTGGTTGTGTTGTCACTTGATGAGTATACATACCTACACCCAAACGCACTCGCCTGAATACACTTGCAGGCACACACACCACACACACACACACACACACCACACACACCACATTAAGGATTGCCATTGTTGCCCTTGTTGTTTTATTCCATTCAGGAAAAGTGGGCTTGGCTTATTGCAGTTAAGTTAAACCTGGAATAAGCCAAGCTCCTGTAGATACCCTGTTCAAAATTAAGTGATGCTAAACAGTTTTAGCACACAAACTGGAGATTTCACAGGATTCCCGTACCTCTGGCACCTTCAGTGGAAGCTAGTGCTGGTACATTACCAGGTCTGCTCAGACTTCTGGGGAAAAAAATACCAAGAGTCAGAAGATCAGGGACAAGTTATACGCGACCAAAAGACAGAGCATTTTCGGAAAATTTTGAACAAAAGAAGGAAACACCTCCAACTGATCTAACCACTTCAAAGAGACATAACTCAAGGTGAGTGAATGTTACCTGAAATGTTACCTTCTGCAAATCGGGAGGGCTGCAGTCTGATGTAGCAAAGCTCATCACACAACAGTCACAAAGGTGAACATTATCTTGTGTAGGCTAACATAGAGATAAGGCAAGGCACGTTTATTTGTATAGCACATTTCAACAACAAGGCAATTTCAAGTGTTTCACATAAAACCATTAAAAGCATCAAAACATCAGGCAAAAGAAAAGGATATTTAAAAATGATTAAGAACAGTGATTAAAACATTAAGCAAGCTATAAATGGAATAAATGTTACAGTGCAGTTTAAGACATCCTCAAATCTGGTTCAGGGAAAGGCAGCAGCAGAATCTGTCTTCAATCTTGATTTGAAGGAGCTGAGGGTTGCAGCAGACCTGCAGGTTTCTGGGACTTTGAACTGGGTGCTCCTCATAAAGTTAAATATTATTGTGTCAAAATATAGCATTATCTGTGTGTTAGCACTTTGCATGTATTCTTATAATAAAAGTTGGTTGAAATGCATTCAATTGATTTTAGATAATATACAAAAGAAGTTCGCATGAGCTCTATTGCTTGTTTGCATAAATACAGCTATATTAAAACTATACTATTAAAACTATTGAAAAAAAGGAAATTAGGCTTGAATAATACAGAATATGTCTTGTAAAAGACCATTCAAATTTACAACTTACTTTCCACCAAGGCATGATACTTTATTATACACCTATCACAGAAGTGTCTTTGTAAGTTTGCATAATTTTTCAAAGTAACTTCTGAAGACAATAATGTGATATTAGTTGCTTGGATTCATGAAAAACTGACCACTGCGTTCCTTAGTTCTTCAGGTCTAATTTTTGTTAATGGAAGTAGATAGTACAACAGCTTGAGAAGCAGGGGCAGTCTGATTAATTATAATAAATTTGTGGCTCTTATCTGTCCTTAGTCAACCTTGGCAATTTTATTGCACTCCTTTTACTGCGAGCTCCTCCGAGGCACAGAAAACACCCATCTTTGCGTCAAATATCTGCTTAAAACACAAGACAAAGCCTTATCTACAGGCAGCTGTGAGCGTGTTAAGAGAGCAAATGATTCAGTTCCTCAGTACGGCACTACTTGGCCTGTGATGCATTGAATCTCTCAGCTTTAAGGAGACAGTACACTCTCATGTTGTGAATGGATGTATTTAACTTACTTCTTGAACACTCACTGATGTTCCAATTAACCAAACTGATGGAGATCAATAAGATTGTTTTTCTTGTCAGGCTATGAGACAACACCAGAATCTCCCACTAAATCTCACAACCAAGCAGCAATATCACAAGAACAGAGTTGTTGTCTTGAAAAATATTGCAAGCAAACAACAATCTCACTGCGGCAAGAAAAGCAGAAAGCAGCGGTGCAGGAGCGCTGGACCAACAGCACAAGGCAAGAACATCACAAGCCGCTGAGAATTCACAAGTTGGCTGTTTTCCTATCAGACAATCTGCTGCTGGTGCAGTCTCAGTCTAAACAAATCATGGCCCTTCCAGGCGTCTATCCTGAACAACTGGCACAATATGACACTGGTGCTCTATGATAAGAGATTGGGTCTGTGTTTATTTGCAGTACTTTAGTGAGAATCCTTTGAAAAAGAATTCCATATTTTTATATTTATCAATTAACTGCATACAAAGCACACTTAAAAAAATAAATAAAATAAAATCGAAATCGAACCAATATTTGGTGTGGCCACCTTTTGCTTTTAAAACAGCACCAGTTCTCTCTGGTACACTTCCCCATAGTTTTTCAAGGTATTTGAAGGTGGGTTTTTCCACACATCTTGGAGACTTGCCACAGTTGTTTTGTAGATTTAGGCTGCCTGAGTCTCTTCTTTCTCTTCATGTAATCCCAGACTGACTCCATGATGTTGAGATCAGAGCTCTGTGGGGGTCACACCATCTGTGGAAGGATTCTTTAGTCTTCCTGTCGCTAAAGATAGCTGCTTAAAACTCTGGCTGTATGTTTGGGGTCGTTGTCATGTAGCAGAATGAGTTTGGGACAGATCAGAGTCCTCCTTTATGGTATTTTGTCTGCCTAAAACTAAACTTAGTTTTTTTGCATGTTTGAAGCTTTGATTAGAATATTTGTGTTCAGTCATATCTATCAACAATGTACAAGGACCTTTTACAACAAGTAAAAGTAATATAAATCCATGCAAGAACATAAATTGCTTATTACTTACCCTCCCTTTACTTGAGTTTTTACAATTATGTTGAATATATATATAGAGGGATAGAGGGATAGAGGGATAGATAGATAGATAGATAGATAGATAGATAGATAGATAGATAGATAGATAGATAGATAGATAGATAGATAGATAGATAGATAGATAGATAGATAGATAGATAGATAGATAGATAGATAGATAGATTTTTTTTTTTTTTTTTTTTGAATTGGAAACCATTGGAAACCATTTTTTTTTACAATGATCCCTCAAATGTGTTTATCAAAAATCTTTGACACGTGTGACATATTAGCACACTGAAACTGTTAACTCCAGTGGGAATTTAATAATCATAAATAACTATTTAAAAAGTATTTGTGATAGGCCAAAATTGGCTGATAAAATCAGCCATCTGATATATTGGTTGGGCTCTAGTGATAAAATCTGTGGTAGCAAATAGGATGTGTAGGAGCTTTTTACTCCAGTAAGAATGAATGGGCATTGGGCTGAGTGCCACAAAGAGTAATATAATGAGTGATGGACTGAACACCTACGTTGGTTTTGGTCACAATGGTTTCCAATACCAAATATTAAGCACAATTCCATTGTTTAAACAGTATTTAATGTCTTGTATGCTGAATTTGAAGAATAATATTAATCTGTCCATATTCAGCCATGCTTTGTGCTGGCAAATTCAATATCATATAGGCACACTGTATTAGGATTACCTTCCTTGATTGGCCATGCCTCTAAAACTTGATTAAAATCCACCTGTGGAAAATTCAATAAACATTTTTCACTGCTGGCACTGTGACATGTTATAGCAGGAAAAGGAAAGTGTAACTAACGACATTAATGATGGCTCGCCTCCATGCAGGTGTGCCAGTAAGCCAGTGAGACAGCACGGACAGCACTGGCACTGGAACACCAAAATGGAATACAGCCATTAATAATGTTATTAGCTACACTTGTGTTTGAGCAGTAAAGATGTCTGTTGTGAAAGGTCTTTTAATTAAGCGTGACTTAGAAAGGGCACACTGGTCTATATAAAGTCTTGGTTCACCATACAGGTCATATATGACTAAAAACAAGGCATAATGTCAAAAAACTATAGTTATGCCTATCCACAGTGCTCCAACATCATTAAGCCTGACGTTATTTTCTTTTTTTTTTAGGTATCACAAGGAAAGACACTACCCTAAAAGAGGTCTATTTTCAATAAAATCACTTCTCATCACTTTCTGCTTACCCACTTGCCAATATGCTTTAAAACATGTTTCTAATGTTTATGCACTGATATTCTCTCTTGCCTCTAAAGCAACACCTGAAAGGCAGTGGACTGTATGAATACTGTAAGCTAGGGGTTTAACAGTATGAGTATTTGTCACAAACGTTCTGAAATTTCATCAGTTCAGTACGCCCTGTGAGCCAAACCATTACTGCCAGAAGTCTCTTTATGTCGATACGCTTACAAAAAGTCTAGAGAGTTGTTGTCCATCAGCTATGGCAAACTAGCACAGCTAGTTTTGAAAGCAACCGGCAACCATCGATGACATCACCCATTTGTTTGTAACCTGCAATTTTGAAGCCTACAGTTTGGCATTTTGGCAGTTGCCATCTTGTTTTTTTTGGAGCCACACGTGACCATATTTGGGGTTGAGGAGTACGGAATGGATTTAACTCCCTCCTTCTGACTAAGAACCCTCCGATGCCAGCCCGACTATAGCAGAAACCTGGGGGCTGTCAATCAAACCACACATGCCCCGAAACGTACCTCTCTTTGAGGCCAGATCTTTAATTGATTATGGAATTATTTTCAAATGGACCACCAGGGAGCACTGGTCAGGAGGTGTGAATATCGCTAATGACACAATAATGACTTGTGGAAAAAATGTCTACTTTTATTATTTCATGAGAGAGGTTGAATGGCCACAGATTTTTTGGAGCCAGCATCTAGGCCCCAAGTGCTATTCCAGTTTAAGGCAGTTCTCACTTTTTAGACCCAAAAGCGACATCCACTTTTATATACAGTTAATGCTTAAAAGGTAAGCAAACAATGTGGCAGTTTTATTAAACCTGTAAGGTGTGTTGCCTCACACTACATGCCGAGTTTGAATTTTAACCAACCTTCCTGCATTGCCAGGCTGCAATTTCTCTGCTAACTTCAGGCAAATCAACCGGCCACCATCGGGAGCTCACACTGAGCTTGAGACCAGAGCCTCGGTTGCTTTCGTTCAGTGACATATCCAATAAAGTTTTTTCAAACAAGTTGGTTGTGTCCTCAGTGTTGATACAAATAAAGAAATGCTGTGCAATTTTTAAAGCTAAAATTGCTTTTTTGGGGGTTAAAGGGGACCTATTGTGTGTGAGAGATAAAAAAAAAAAAAATACACAACAAATGAGTGACAGTCCCTCTAACATTCACTAATCAACAAGCATTCAGTGTCAAACAACAGAAAATTGGGACAGAAATGCAGAAACACAGCAGCTAGCAGAATGCAACAACTCTCACAGGCAATTACAAGATGGTGGCTGACTCTGCCTCACATTATGTAAACAGACAGAAACTCTGACTCTGAAAATACAATCGGACTAAATAAACTCTAACAGTGTGACATAAACAGGAAGAATGTTCGACCCACACTTTTATAGATGCACACGCTAAAAGAAATCAGATATCACCTTGATCCGAGGAGGTTTTGCTGTCATTTGCATGTCTCACTGCCGCGTTTACGGGGACATGCAGTGTGTGCATTCACATAGAAAGAGCATGATCTAATGTTACCATCAAGCAGAAACACAGCAACCTCTGCATCCGTGATCATACCTGTCAACTCTCTGAGGTCTCTCCACCATTCTAGAGCCTCACCGTTGTTAACGCGGCGATTCGCCTTTGCCTGATCGTATCACTTCTTTTTCGTTTTTTATTCTTTTGACCATATGCTCTTTGGCTGTTTCTAGGCCATCTCTACCCCCTAAAGATGCTATTAAATTGTGATGGTCATGTTATTTATTCTTTTTCTATGGTACCAAAAACATACCCAACCATAACTCCAAAACCAAGGTCAATACCAAACCATGAATTGTGTGCACTGTTACAACCCTATTGTTACCCGTGCCGACCTTTTCGCATGTTTGATAGTAGATCTGTAAATATGTTATGTGAGCAACAAACTTGTGTTTGATCCCACAAAAGCTATAGTTGATCAAAGCCAAGTTGGGTGTAACTCACCTGGTCAATGATAAATGCTAGGTCGGCCTGTTTTTCTGTGCTGATTTTATCTTGCTGTCGCCTAAGACACCAGGCCATGGTGATAATAACATCCAGTTATTACAATTTGAGTGCAAGTACTGAGAATCAATAAAGAAGAGGTAGAGTGTGTCTGATCCTGACACACAGAGTGCAACTTGAAGCAGTGCGGTGCACAGACATGTGGCATTTCTTTCAACCCTACCTATATTTACTGTGGCTGTTTACTTCTTCCAAAAAGGACTGAAGTCTAGTGCAATTTGTACATCTGTTTGTATTTGAAAGCCAATCCTTCTGTGACGGCAAGACTTAGGCTCAGCTTGGCACAAAAATGTAGAGCACTCTAAAAAAAAATCATTGCATATGATATGAATACACTACATCCTCCACTTGTTCAAACCATGAAAGCCGAAACCCATTTTCTATATGCTGAAAATCATTCCGACTCTTATAAAAGGTTTGTGACTCCACAGGGAAGCCAATTAACAGAAAAGCAGTGGTGCGCACATCTGCAGTGCCCCAAAATCATCATTTGCACATCAAACAGCCTCCTCCTTCATCCTGGTCAATTTGCATATAATACCACAAAGGTGCATCAATGTCAAATACAAGTCTTGATTCCAATGCAGCATCTATGTCTCCTTTGCTGGGATGCTGAGGTAGGTGCAACTGAGATACACAAAGAAACGAGTAATATGGGGCAGGTAAGCAGCAAAACATATACTGAAGTCATACAGGGTGATGTGTTGTGGTGAGCGATAAAATAGGCATAGCATATTATCTTAGAGATGAAGATTGCTTTGGCAGGACTTGGCCAAAATCCAGTTGAAATTGATGTCCACCAGAACTGAAGAACAAGGAGGTGGGGCAGGTTGGCAAGAACCAACTGAAATAACTGTCTCAAAACAAAACAAAGATAATGTATTTAGTACTAATGTCTCTCACAAATATACTTTACCTCGGCGGGCCGCCCAGGTATAATAACTGCTGCCGAAGTATGTTTGGCAAATCATTTGAACATTATTTTTTTGTCTGAGAACACCATCAGGGATCAATTGACTTGTAGACAACTCTCCCTCCCTATACCTCTACAATACCTGTTCATTCGGCTATTGCAAAAAAATGGTCAACTATTTAATTAAATTGTTGGCTTTTATAAAAGTTTTATTGCAATGACAGTAACGTAGAAATAAATAATAACCATGTAAATAACAACAGAATCCAATGATTTGCAAAGCATGTAAACCCATATTTAATTGAAAATGGAGCAAAGGCAGCACATCAAATTCTGAAACTGAGAAATGTTATTGTTTTATGAAAAGCGTATCCTGATTTTGAATTTGATGGCAGCAACACGTTTCAAAAAGTTGGGACAGGGACAAGTAAAGACTGGAAAAGTTGTCTAAACCTAAAAGAAACAGCTGGTTGAACATCTCACAACTTATTAGGTTAACTGGCAACAGGTCAGTAACATAAAAAGAGCATCCCAGAGAGTCTCGGCACTGAAAATGGGGAGAGGCTCTCCGCTTAGTGAAAGACTGCGTGGGCAAATAGTGCAACAATCGAAGAATAATGTTCTTCAATGTAAAATGGCAAAGAATTTGGTGATTTCATCATCTACGGTACATAATATCATTAAAAGATTGAGATAATCTGGAGAAATCTGCATGGGACAATGCAGAAAGATCTATATTAGATGGCTGTGATGTTCAGGCCCTCAGGTTGCACTGCATTAGAAACAGACACAATCCTATCATTAAAATCATTGCATGGGCTCAGGGACACTTCTGAAAACTATTGTCTGTGAACACAGTTCATCGCTGCCTCTGCAAATGCTGGTTAAAACTCTATTTTTAATTAAATATGGGTTTCTGTGTAAATCATTGAATTCTGTTTTTATTTACATTTTATACAACATCCCAACTGTTTTTTGGATTGTACTTTTGACTGGAGCACAACAGTTGAGCCAGCCCTGTAAAGCGTCCATCTGTGAGTGAGGGATTAAAGTTACATCACTGGTCAGCTGAATGCTGCTTCTTCCATTTCAAGTTCAAAACCCTCATTTCAAAAAGGTCCTCCAGCAATTCACACACTGTCCAGGCATATACGCAGTTTTGACTCAGTCTTTGATTTCTTTCAAAGGGGGTAGGTGGTTCCTATGGTAGGGGAACCACTGAGTTTAATTTAGGTAAATCTTATATTAGAATGGCTCATTTCACTATTAACTATTTTGGTCACAAAAGCATTGCACCCACTGCAATTACTGAAAGAGGCTTCTGTATGTGCAGCCGTCGATCTATAGCGTCTACCCATGGTCTGCATGCGAGACGTTCGGTGAACATTTGTAAATTGTGGCTACATAAAATAACCTGGGTCACACTCTCCCCTAAAATGCATGAGTATCTGCATAAACATTGGTCACACCCACCACCACAAGTAAATACTCAACCCATGGGAAATACTGAGTACATAGTAAAACATACAGTTTTTTGCCAATCAAGCTTAAGTGTTGCTTTATATAATAAGTTTGCCTCCCAATTTTGTTGTCAGTACAGAGTCATCTGAAATGGAGGATGGCAAGGACTGGGATCAGCTGCTATTGCTCTGTGTAAAAATGTCATGGAAAAGCAAATTTGGACTGACACAACTAAAGTAACTTATAAGTAAACATGGCACAATACAAAACCTCCCTCTACTGAAGTTCGTCAAAGAAAAAAAACAGCATGTCATCTGAGACAATTTAAAGCATTTATTTTGCTTGCATATGTCACTACGGTTGTTGAACTGAAAAGAAAACAGCAGTTTTATAATGCTGCTCAAATTTGACTGTGTGCAATGCAGCAATTACAGGAATACCACTGATAATAGTAATAGAGAAAACCCTGAACTCTTGGTCATTTTGAAAGATTTTGTCCTCACAGAGGATTTATAATGCACACACACATGCAAATGCGCATGCACACACACATATACATTTGTATTTGCTTCACTGATAACCTGATTACAGAACACAGCTATTTTCACACAATCCAAAAAGATTCATCGGAAGTCAGAGGGGGAAAGGTTTGATAATTTAACCACTGCCTGTAGTAGCACTTTAACTATCCAGCTAGCAGAACACACTGGTTTGGATACATGCATTATTCATGTGTTTTCTCTCCTCAGAAGGACACATTAAATATTTGTTAACTTGTAAAAGCATCATGCAACACTCTGCACCTCAGGACTAACAATTTTCCACACACGCTTCATAGTAAAGCTACATCTGCTACAGCACTGGTCCTATTAAGGCAAAGAGGAAGGGCTCGAATATTGGAGAGGAACAGTTAAACCTCAAAGACGAAGGCGAACACAAGGGAGAGACTATATATCTACAAATAAATAAGGCAACATGCCGTCACTGTCAAACAGCTATTGCAACATCTGAATTCCCAGTGATGTTGTAGGTTGACAAGAAGCACACAGAAGTACTTCAAAACAAGACACGAAGCATCCTGACTTTGATAAGTGATTTTTAGCTGGTAGCGCTGGTCATACCATATTCTTGTGGACAAAATAATGACGATTCCAATAAACTTCTAATTAAACTGCCAGTGTTTTTTAACTGTCAAGGAAGTGGGACGGAAAGTCAAAGTTAAAGTTTTTTTTATTGTCCTTTTAGAAATGCAGCTGTCTTTGGGATAACTTTCAATATTCTTAGAATAAATAAGGCAGGGAGTCCACTGCATTAGTTATTGTTTTAATTTTTACTCTCTAAATAGTCCCAATAAATCATCTGTAATTACTATACAGCCAATGCAAGTATCCCTAATTTCATTCTATATATGCAGATAGGCTAATTACATTGCATTAAAAATAGAATTTGGTTCTTTTCTGCAGTGATTAATTAGTTTCTATGTTGCTCCGAGAAACAATCTTGTATTAAAGATTCAAACATGCTTAGACTCCAAAATGAACTTGAAAGAAACCACATATGAGATAACTGATGAATTATATAGTCTCGTTGTGTGTTTGCTTCTTTGTGCTTTGAGTGGAAAATTAGGCCAGAGAAGTTTGAGCAAAGCAGTCTGAAATATTTCCCATTGTTTCATAAATTTTCAAAGGTGAAAACAAACTTTACTACCCTTCCCCTCCAAAAATGCAAAGAATCATTTAATATTTTGTTTTACCCAGACAAGGATTCAACATTTTTGCTGGGGAACAAAAATATTATCTTAATTCACAACTTGGGATTTAGTGGTTGGATGGCAAGATGTTTAGTGGATGTGATAAACTCTGGTCTGGTTGAATGGCTGCTATTAAAAGGTGGAAAACAAAATATACTTTCTAAATGAGAACATCTCTGATGCTGTCACTATCAAAACATAATTATAATGAAAGGAAGTGTCATAGATGGCCGTCCTAGTGTAACTGGAGATCTAACTGATGGAGGCAGCTTTGTTTCTTAACTACAGTATGTGACTGAGGATGGTTGGCGGACAGTGACACTAATTAACTATCGCAATAAACAAGTATTTATGGTAGTAACAGCCTATACAAACAGAATGACAGTCCTTTTATATAATGAATACGGGCTCATGTTAACTTGATTTCTTAGTTAATACTCATGTATTAAAAATAAAGTGCCATTTTACGTTTAACTTCATGATAAAAGCACTGGGATTCCAATAACCTTAGCCCCAAAAGGTAGTTCCAGGGATTTTGTATGTGTGGGGGAATACTATCATACATGTGAAAATAACTGTCAGCTACGGAGATGCATTGTGGGTAATGTAGGTGCAAGGTTTAGACAAGAAAGACGCATGCATAGAATTAAAAGAATGATATCTTTCATTCTGCCACATTGATTTTAATACTATTTTTTCAAATAGTCAAATCATAAAAGGCCAAAGTCATAAAAAAATGCTGCATCAGTGGAGTGCTCTTGTCAATGAAACCAATAATTTCTGATATTAACAATATGCAAAATCAATTAGAACAACTGTTTGTACATTTTACACCCATTCAATAACACTTACTTTACATTGTGAATAATTTGCCAGCGAACACCTCAGATAGTGCAAAATATAATGGAATCTTTTTTGAACTGTTATTTATGCAATTATCCTTTTCACTGTCAGTAACATGCAAGGTCACCAACAACAGTTTCCCAAGTGTTTTAAATTGTAAGACTTGAATCTGTCTGAATAAACTCCTGTGGCTCACCATGATATGATGCAACATGTGACGGCCCTCCATCTCTCTGCCTCTCCCTGTGGGTGTGTCTCTCTCGCTCGACCTCTCCATCTCTCCTCGTCACTTCAACTCTCCCCCTGTGTGTTTTGTAGGAGTGCCAGTTGTATGAGGTCCGTCCAGTTGGTTGCTTGCACCTGAGGAGGGAGTGGCCTAAGAGTATAAAAGGGCTGCCTTGCCGCGATTGCTCTCTGCTGAGAAGCACGGATGCAGACCACGTGGCTTACATTTAGATTCATTTGCTTTTGTCATTTAAATTTACACTTACATTCACTCGTCACCCATCCACACATGCTTACATTACTGATACCGTACATTCCCACATTTTGTTCTTAGTTGCTGAGTTTACTTTGATAAACACTCTTTTGTCTTTGGATTTGTGTGTGGAGTTTCCCATCTGTTGTCCAGCCTTGAACCGGATTGTGACACAGCAACACAAATCTTCAATACAGACTGTCAGTCGCCATGGCGCTGAGCTCCAGACAGAAACAAACACGCAGAGCTGTGGAAGTTGTCATCCCACCTGTCGTTTGCTCTTTCTACAACCACAAACCAGCACGTTTCATACGTGACTGTTTATTTGTCTGTTGTGTAATTCCTGTTACTAGTAACTGAAGGTTGTGTAGGGAATGAAATCTAAGAGACTTTATTTTAAACTTGAAATTTTAAAAAGCTGCGTAGTGAATCATACATACAAATGTCACAGGATGTTTGATGGTGAAACAATGTCAAAACTGCACATCATTCTCAGCACCAATGCCCAATCTGCACTAATAATTTAAAAACTTAGATTAGGTAGTGGGTCTTATGAATGTAAGATGCAAGATTTTATTATTTATTCATTGAGTGACTGATAGACTAGAGGCACTTACAACCTGGCAGAAAAAAGGTCTTTATAATTCAACAGTAACAGTAACAAAATAAAACTTTCCTCAGACTGAAAGCAAGTAAATTGGCAATTGTGAGCTGATTTACTTTGTGTAATTGTCGAGAGGGGAACACAGTATCAGTAGAGTTTTGATTGCATTGCCTAATGACAAGTTCGGTTGTTTCGTTCGTACGCGCACTAGAAATTATTTACTGGGTGTGCTTCTTTAGCGGGTGTTCTTAAATAGTTTCTTAGCAGGAAATGTTTTGTAGCCAACATTGATATGCACCTCCCCAGAGTATAAAATCACTATTCCTCTCTGTAGCTTCACCTCAGGGTCGAATCAAGGCCACAATTATTTAAATTATCTTTGTACTTTTCTGATTACATTTCAAACCTTTAAAATGCCTTTTGTTTTTAGTGGTTGAGCTACTGCATTGTGAATTAATTTAACACCCATGCTCCTTTCCTCTTGGCATAATTAGCATATCCAGTGTTCCTCTAATTAAGCAATCTGGAAATGTCCATTAGTAACATGTAAAAGGAAATAAACACTGGAAGAATATCATAGCCCATTTTTACCGAATTTGATGGGGTAACAATTTCCCATCTTCCGCTTAATTGAAAATATTTTTCAGAGATAAAGTGCAATACATTATATGCCTTCAAGACATGATTATCCTCATGATTGGGCATATCAGAAGTACAGATCAAGACGGGGAAGATGACTTCCAAAAAAAGATGATCATCCTGTGTACTGTCGGGACAGAAATGGGGCGCACAGAATTTCAACAACCTATTAATGCAACGTCTGGTCTATCATCCTGCTATGAAAGTCCACAGCAGACAAAGAATAAAGGCCACTAAACAAACAGGCAGAGTTTAAAAGGGTTGGCTGAGGTTGCCCATAGGCTAATTAAAGCAGCTCCGCTGGCAGAGTTGCCCATAGAAACTCAAAACGGAAAGAATATTTCATTAGAAGTCTTGAATATTTCATTTGAATGCACATCTTTGGACGCATTTCCTCTTTCCTCTCGTACATTAGGAATTAGGCGCTGCAACAATTAAAGACGCTCATCTGCATATGAAGAGAAGCCTGTGAAATCAGCGCTCAGTCGGTGCAGTCGTGGCCCACGTTCTGAACTGTCCTTTATGAAGGGATTTAAGGGACCCAGGGAGCTGTACGGTAAATTCCCGAGCCCACTTGTCGCACCGAGGCCCATCAGCAGGTTCGTCAACATACCTCACAACGCTCATTACAGCCCTGGCTACTCACACCCCGTCTGACATCCTGTGGCCCGTAGAAACCAACATCCAGCTCTCCTGGCCTGTCTGCCACTGCATCACCATGGCAACCGCTCTTTTGCTCACAAACCCTCATAGATATGTTTTTTTCCTCCAAAGCTAAATTTCCTGAAGGCTGGTTTTAAGCATGACAGCTAACCATCCAAGTGATGTTAAAGCACTTCAAGGTAAAGTTGTGGCAGTGCCAGGTCCTTCTGTATCTTCTGCTTATTTATGAGATATGACGACAACCTTAGCCCTCAACCTCAGCATCCCAGATTATCATTACAATGACAACAAAGGCTCTGAGTGAAACTAATCAGATTATACTGTTGTTTTTAAAATCCTGAATATATTATAGTGAATTAAATTTGCACGGTTTATTATTCCACCTCCATCTTCATACCAATAAACGGATCTTTGACGTGCCAACAGTGATAGTAAGTGTTTGCTTTTGTAAAATACCATTTTTATCTGACAACTACATGCTGCATAAAAACAGACAACTCTGTTAAAAACACAGTTAAGATTATCTGTGTCAGATGATAAGCAGACTAACCTGGGATTTACAGATAACTCTGTGCTGATTAGGTCTGTCACAATTATGAATCACCTGATTGTAATTATTCGTTTCCATTCATGTCTACAAAAACAGCTGGATGACACAGGAATGTCATATTTCCATCAATATTGTGATATAATTTCCCATCCTTTAAAGTGGCGCACTTTTAATGATGTCATCTAATCTCGCCCCTTTCTTGTGCTACGGTTTAATGGCACAGATTCACTTCTAATATTCAACAGATGACATTTCGATGAGCATCTTTTGACAAAGACATTATGGATTTAGTTGCAAAGCAAAATACCACAGCCAATAATGACTCTTCTTCTTCCTAAATCTTATGTGTATTATTATGCAGTTTAGGCTTATTCTATAATAGTGTTCCATGTAAACAGCATATCCCAAATATGATCACAAACAGGCTATGACTAAGAGCAATATGCTCATTCAGATGTAAACACACAATTATACAAGTTGAGCTGTTATTACTGAAGCATAATTGGTCAGCACTTAGCAACTCAGATGTCCTCTTCAGCCATGGTAACTAAAATAATGTACCAACAGTTTCCCGACTAATAACTAAAGTGTTTTTTTTTAATTTGGTGAGATTTATCGCTGTGTATGTCATGATGAGTTATTTAAAACACAAAAAAAGGAATACTGTACCACATTCAGATCATCTTCTGCTCATCCACTGTAACTCCCTCACTCAATTAACTAATGTTCTCATTTCCATCATCTCAGTGTGCCGTTGCTGTGTCTGCCATTCACTGTTGCAAATGACAATTAGACTGACATGATAACAAGCACTGTATTTCCAATTTAACAGCTGCTGACACGTCAGCCCATGTCACCTTCAATATTTAGGTAACTTATAATGACAACTCTCTTAACGTAAACCTGCACTGCAGAATCTTTGTCTCCCCCTTCTGCCAGGGAGGGTCATGAAAATACCGTTGACCCATGCTTCCATCAAAGGCTCTGCCGTCACCTACTCTTTGAGCATATCAGCCCCAGTGAAATGGCTCCTTTCAAAATCAGAATTTGATCAATGTGGTCTGATAACATTTGGAAAGTCTAGAAATAATATTGAATTATTTGATCCCCATTCAAGTTAGCATAGGGCTAAACTGGAAGTTGGCCGAAAGGGTAAGACAGTGTAGAGCATGCTCTGCCTATACAGATGCCCAGTTCGGATTCATCTAGGCAGCGTGGGAATGTCTCACCGGGCACCAGATGTAAAAACTCTGTATACTGTGAAACACAGATATTTATCTGGCAGTGTTAGGCTTAATCAGCTTTGTGTGAACTAACTTGGCTGTTGCATGACTTGATCTTGCCTGCCTCTCTACTCACATGATTCCACTCTGCTCAGTCACCCATGTCATTAATAACCCATGGTTATTGTTAGGCAATGAGCAAAGTTTAAGTTTGGAAAGAAAAAGGATTATTTATCAAGAGTTTAACATACAAAAAAAACTATTGATGTGTTTCATCTGGACTGCTTTAGTGTATTTTAAGTGACATAGGAATATAAGCAAACAACCAAACATCATAAAATTCTGATTTACACATTGCTAAATCCTGATTGGCACATGGAAGTAGTGACACCTTTTTACTAAATGCAGCGCTGCCCCTTGTGTGTAATAAGGTCTGTTAGAAATGGCTTAGGTTCCCTGTGAAAGGATGAGAGCAGTTTGCAACAGTTGTGTCTTTGGAAGCCCCTATGGATATCGCGATAAATATTGCATGCTTCAGATGTGTTTTATTGAACTACATATGACAGCTGGCCGCAGTGTGTGAAACTGCAGTGCATCTGGATGGTGCTTTTAGGTCAGAGACAGATCATGATGTCTCTGAGCAAAGAGGAATCTGGTATCAAAGAGTTGCCTTGGAGAGGCGACACAGAGGAAGAGGGCCTTATCATGTTGAAGCTTGAAATATTTATTTGATACAATAGACACTTACAGTTGCTGTAGCTCAAGTGTGACATGATTGAAAACCGCAGCAAGCTATTAATGTTTCACATGTGGTTATGAGTAAAAGATGAACCGAACCCAATTTTTTTATTATTATCCTATTATTTATATAGTCAACAACAACTTGCAGGTAATTAATCATTTTGCTCACTTTTCTCTCTATTTTTCTGGCTTGACAGTGTTGTTCACTGAACATATTGTTTCAACTGAAGGCGCTGCCTGAAATGAATTCTTATTAGCCATCTAAAAATAGTCTCCTGGTTTCAGGGTCTAGGCTGCCTGTAATCTGACAAGCGCAGAGGGAGCATCATGACCAGCCAGCTGCCAGAGCCTCAATGAAAAACATAAGGTATATGGGCATTATAACTCTCCTGTGGAATATCAGTAGTTGTTATGAAAGATTTCTTGCTGACCATTAGCACTGGAAAATCAATACGAGGAGTCTTGTCTTATGTCCACAGTATATAGTCGTACAGTATATAGAACTGATGGTGATTGTTTCATCTGCTTTTATCAAGATAATAATTCCCATTCCTATTTCGTGTGGTACATTCAGTTAGAATTATACGAGTTCCCGCTGCTGTGAATTTACACTTGGGTGACAAATATGGCTTTACTGTTAATAATGTTTTTGTGCTCAGTTAATTTATATTTATTTATATTTATATATATGGCCCCACTCTTTTTCCAAATCTCTATTTCTTTGCCATTGCAGTGTCCATATCCATATTCATTAATACCCTGCGTAACGCAAGCCATTATCTACTGTAAAAGTGCACATTCTCATTACTGCGAGGTTCTAACAAGATGGATCTTCACGGTTTGTGTTAAGATTAGCAGCTCACATGTATTATCAACAGCGGCAACATTCTGAAAGCAAAACTGTTGACTGCCAAGTAGGGATGGGCCATCCTTTACAAATAGCAATCAAATCATTGAAAAAAAAAAAAAGTAAAAATATGGACAATTGAATGCTTTATAAAACTGCCATCTTGTTTTAAAAATATATATATATTCTCTTGTTCTTATCAGCACCTGGTAGTAATGTGCTGGTACCGCCAGAGGGTGGTAGTAATGTACCTTAAAGCTATTTGCCAACTGGCATTAAACAACAAAGGTAGGAGGATGTTAAAATGGGTGTTTTTTTGTGATTAGATGCGACACTACAAACAGCAGAAACATGCAAAGATTTCTATAGCTGTCAAAACGTTCTGTGCGGAACACCTTAAAAAAAAGTATGAATCAAATTCTGCCAGGTAAAGATAGCATGTCGTAAGTCTACCACAGCTATGTACAGTCATATATACAGTTGCAGTAAAAATAAAAAATGTGTCGAAATTTTGAATAATAAATTCTAACGCAAAACTTAATTAAAATGACTTTGAATAAACAAATGCCACCGTTATGTAATCTTATTATGAAGGTATATTGCAATGTGGGGTATTTATTGTAAACACAAAGAAATCCTTTATTGAAGCACCAGCAGAATGTTTGTTGATTTTAACACGTGTTTGGGGTTTGTTCATTGATAGCTTAAATTTAGGATTTTATCGTGCTTTTTTTTTACAGTCATGTAACGAATGCAGTCGTTATAAACTGGAATAACGTTCACCTACGTCCCCTCTCTGTTCTGCGAGAGGCACACCGCCCTTCATGATACACAGAGCGAACAGAAGAGCAGCAGCTCAGAAATTACCGTGACTTTCAGTGACAGAAAAATGCATGAGCGATTCAGACGGCGCTGAAATGAAGCAGGAGCACAAGGACTCGGTAAATACCATAATACCCTGTTTGGTTCTGGGGGGCAGGAGGTCTCGTTGGCAGGGCTGCATTTGCTTTGATTCACTCCAACTCATACGCTGCCGTCAGGTCGTGAGATAAATGTGCACTCTGTTTAGGTCAAAAAGTGTTCATAAAACCCTCAATGGATCATTTAAGTCATGCGACCAAGAATCAAACACCGATGTGATCAACGTGCACATATGCATGTTGAATTGAGAGAAAACAACTGCTTTGGGAATATCCGTGTCTTTGAGTGTAATCTGTCCTCCTCTTTTCCCTTCAGCCACTATAGGTTAAGTTTCAGTGTCTGCAGAGCAAAGACCTGGACTCCAATCTACCGGGAAGAAGGTAAGGATGCTGGATAACAAACTGCACGAGGGACCTCAGTAAGGATTGGCTTTAACACATGCACCAATTACAGTGAGCACAGCATGCATCCTTTTCCAAACACTGCTGAGCGCACCACACACCCCCTGAGAAAACATCTGCCTCCGTACACAGATACCAATTCTGCTCCCACATTTACAGGCGCATTATTCTGGTGTACACACACACACACACACACACACACACACACACACTACAAATTAAATTAAAAAAAAATTGCTAAATAAGAAAGCACATATTAATTTCCTTCTTTCAGATCCAAATAGAATTGTAATACATATTTATTTTTGCCATTATCCTAATGTTCACTGACTGTGAAATTAAAAATGACTTCCAAAAGTACCAAACCAAGAATTATTTTATCTTTCATTATTTGTATTTTCATACAAATGAACAAGATATTTTACAAAATCAAAGCCAAAAAATGAAGAACTGTCAACCATTCTTGCAAAAGAGGTTTAAGTCAAAGCTGGTTAAAATACATCCCCTACCTTTATGTAATCACAATATCCTATCATTAGATACTCAGCCTTCTTTTAATATTACATGCCCACTCAACAAACCGTTATTACGTTTATTAATAATAAACAATGCTGACACTCTAATATACTGAGGATAACATGATACACAGGAGTGCTGTAATCATAATGGTTTACTGAAAGTTTATATCTTAATATATACAAGAATATGCAATATTCAGATTCTCAACAAGAAATTATTAATGAAAGAAAATCAAAAAGCTGGTGAATCAATGAACCACCATAGGCAGGCATAGTAGGCTCCAATTTTGTGCACATGCTATTGGAGGTACAGCGGTACAGCTCCACTGTAGGAGATACAATACAATACAAGATTGAATTAAAGGCTGACTTTTAATCATTACAATCAGTAATATATGCAGAAAGAGTTTTATTTATTTGATCATCAAATATTTTAGAATCACATGCCTTGCATTGCTCTAATGTCCACTTACATAGCATATTCAAATTACCTCATCTTTTGTTGGTGATGCCACCCATCAAAAAAAAGAAATAGTTTCATTTTCTGCAGTTAGATTTGGTTACACAAACACCTTTTTTATTGTCGTTTTCCCTTTACATTGCTTAGCCATTACATGCTCGAGGCTAACATTACAGCCTCGTCCTGAATATACACTTTTTTTTTTAAGGATTCATCATTTACCCTTTATCTTCAGGATCAATTGATCAAGATAAAAGTTACTAATAATAGAATTACCTGACTAGAACTCAAAGGGAAAGTTCGGTATTTTTCAACTTGGACCATATTTTTCCATCATTTTGGATCTAAGTGACTAATGGGGTCAACAATGTTTTAAATCAGTCCAGTATTGAGCGAGAGTGATTTAGCAAGGAACCATGAAACAAGCCGTGTTGTCATACTTTGGGGCCTTTGCACCCTGCCAATATATACATGCTCTAAAAGTGCTGTTTTTGGCAACTGACAAAGCTCAGATGTTACCTGGATGTAACATAAAGGTCTCTCCTTAATGTAAAGTTATGGTACTTGTTCAACACTGCACCAGTATGGTGGTATATGAAAACTTCATACCAGGAGGGAATTCAAACCGGTGTAGCGTTTAGTCGTAGTTTCACAAAGACCCTCAGGTGTTCCAGCAAGGATACTGATAATGTGTCCTTTACAACTGCCTGGAACATGTATTAAGAGTTTGTCTGTTTCAGCTGGTTAAAGCAGGAATAATATGTGCACTTCATCTGCACTCTTTAATTTGACTTTCCAAATCCAAGCTTAAAGATAGGAGCCTCAAAGAAAACTTCCAACTCTGCAACAAGTTCTGGTTGAATAAAAACACAATCTGTGGTTTTCTGCACATCAAACTGTTGGGCTCTTCTATTCCTTTTATTCTCTGAAATCACTCTCACTCAGATTATATAAGGATCAATGCACACTGAGCGCCCTGAAATATCTCACAGCACATTTCTTTCCTGGAGCAAGACTCCAGACACATTGTTTCTGGATAATCAAGATCATAGTTTACATTGTACAAATTCAATTGTTATGGAGGCCTTCCAGTTTATGAAATTAATGGATTTCTTCTTTTTTTTTTAAAGCATTTGGAACAGTGGTATTACTGTGAACATGTAAATGTACCCAAACATGACCAAAGGAATTGTCCCATGCATTGTAACAAAACTATGTTTAATTACAATTTGTTGTAGCTTTAGCCAAACCATGCATATAGTGTTGTGTTGTGTGCATCAAAACTGATAAAAAAAAAACCATGGTGACAGAAATTTGAATTTGACATCAACCAACATAAAAAGACACATAACCTTCTCCTGTGTAACATATTTGGGGTGCTGCTCATTGTTATTTTGGGTGTTGTGTAATGTGGGACCTTGTACAAACCCACAGAGCAACAGTCATCTCTTTGGCAAACATTATATTGGTCATTGCTGAAGCCCACAGTGGTGCAGTAGGATTGCAAACCATTGCAATATTCATGAAAATTTGACCACAGACATATTTTTTCTGTAGTTGAATAAAATATAACTTGCATACTTGTTACTAAATGAATAGTTACTTAGCTAAATATTGTACTTGTCATCATTCACTGCCTGCTGTGTGCATCTAATCTCATCATGGCACGCGTGATGGGTGTGTGCAAACAGAGGATGATGGAAATGGAGATGATGGAATTTCAGCCTGCTTCTCTGACAAAACTTAGTCATCGTAACCCAATTTTTGTGAAACGGACTTCACTGCTCCCCTGCACAGTAGCACACTGATGGCCATCCACAATGAGCGACCATTTCTTGCCAACCAAAACTATGTAAGGCTGTCAAAACCCACCTCTGCATCCATGACTCAACAGTGACTATGTAGGTCAGCACCCTCTGACAGGCTCTATATGCTTGGAGGGTGTAGTTGCATATTGTCGAGGCAGCTCAAGCACAGAGACTGATACACACACACACACACACACACACACACACACACACACACACACACACACACACCTCTAAACCATTAAAGGTACAGAAAGAGGTCATGAGCTTCTAAGAACTACAATACTGATACAGCATCATAGAAGAGGAGGATGCAGCGAGATCACACAGCTCATTTCATTTCACTTGACTGCAGTAAGACAAAGTGAGGTGTAGTGAATCTGGCTCTTACAGACTGGTAGGTTCATAAACGTAAGAGGAATTATTTTGCATGAGAAATAGCCACAACGCACTGGCCATAAGGCACAAGTCCCTAACTACAGCCTTGTGGGGCCTTGCTTATCATCAGTGGCAATTTTTGTGTCGCAAATATTCCCACAACAGCCTTTGATGTAATTACTTTCCAAACAGCTCCCCTCCAGCCAATATCCTGTTCTAAATTCATGGCTTGGCTTGTTTGCAACGTCACTGGAACACACACACGCGTTTTTCATTTGCTGCCCTGTGGAGAACAAAGACGCTGCAGTCGCACTGACACCAGGGAGAGGAACCAGCTATACTCAATACCACGGCATGACAGAGAGTAAACAGGAGAAGGTCAGAGTTCTGAGGGTGCACCAGAAAAACAGCGGTAGAATTTTTTTTTGTTCAGGCCAAGCTTTAAACTTAGTGAGGAAGCAGTGTGAAGGAGGTAGCTCCTCTGAGAAGTGAGAGCAGACCAACCAAACATGCAGTGAGTTTTATTTCAAGAATACAAAGACCTATAGTCTGCCATCAACTTCTCTTTCTCCAGACAGTGCTGAAGGATAACTGGAGTCCCTTTTTAAAAAATGTGAACTTATTTTTAAGTCATATGTTTTACAGACACGGAGTACAAATACTGTACAACTTAAATCTGGTCATAATTTGTTAAGCCCGCAGCTGGGGGGGGGGTACAATTAAAATATACATGTACAGCAAAAAGTTTGGTCAACATCTTTAGTTCAATTAGAAAATATATCAAAATGTATAATGTTCAATAAGCCACATATGTTGAAATGGTGAATTTTAGAGACTGAATGACACGATGAACGGTTCTTTTTTAACGATCTAAGCACACACTCTAAAGCAGCTGGCACAAGTATGAGCTTCTTAAAAAGAAAAAGACAGCACTACAATGCTTGATTACTTTACAACCTTAAAGAAAGACAGAATGGAGCGGCATGGCTTGTCAGTAAGAAAGCTTTTCTGGACACTTTTCATGGAGTGCAAATATTTTGTTCACTGTCACTGATATTTCTATAGAATACAGGTTCATTAAATTTTCTCTTTGCCACCACAACAAACCACCCTTACTTTTAATATACCCGAGAGGCGGAAAATTGGGGACAAGTATGCTGCACTCCACGGTCAGTGTGCCAGTTTGATAAATAACACTCATCTCCAGGAGGAGAATATGGGGTTCAAAATGCTGAGTAAAATAAGCTCAAAGAGGCTTCAAAAGAACTCTAAATAATGTTTCATCCCAATGGTGCTCTGGAAGGAGAGATAACTACTAAATACATGGTCACCTGTCGGCACAGTCATGTGAAAAATGACTTTGATACAATTTTAATTTAGCAATCTGACTAAGGCTGACTAAAACCTCGAAAATATCTTGTTCTTCTTGAAGTCACTGCCTCACCACTTCTATTGTATTTATGAGAATGAAGAGCCAATTAAGTGCCTTTATTTGTTTATGTGCCGTTTTTATAGAAATAAACCAGAAATGTCTCACTGTCATGAAAAAGAATCTATTTTGACAGCGTTCCGCCTGGACATCAACATTTGACAAAAGTCCACCTCTAAGCTTCTCAGCAGCCACATTTTCAACAGCCATGCTAAATTTGGCCTCATAGAGCATATCATCACATTACATTGACCAGTTTGTTTTTAATCTAATAAAAGGTTGCAATGTCCCGCTGCAAGTCTGCCCAAGATGACAAAAAGATCACAAACTAAACCTCTACAAATGAATGTGACCTTTAAACTAGATATTCGTCAATGCTGTCACAGACGCATCACCATTTTCATAACGACTTGATGAAATCTGCTTCAAAGCACCCGTACATATTTTGGGTGGGGTGGAAAGGGGGGGGGGATGCATTTCTGCTCATGTAACTTGACAAATTGTGCTTCAAGGTTTCTATTTATATCTTTCTCATCTCACAGGGAGGGTAGAATCTTCTCAATTCTCTTGCCGTTTGCCAGCGGCTTAGTGTGACATATTGCTAATCTGGGTATTGTGCAATTTATCAGTCGTCTCTCTTTTACAGCCATGCATGGATATTATGCAGGTTTCTTATGAGCCTAAGTGCAATAACGCTGCAAGGAGCTAATGAGCGACCGCTACTACTGTGGTAATACATCTCAAGTCACTTCAGGGTACTCTTGTTGCAACAACTTGTTAGTCTAAGTCACTCCATTAAACTAACTGAATTATTATTTTTTTTGCTAATGATATAGAGAGCCTCTCAGGCTGGACCAAATGGATTGTGACCAAAACAGGAGGCAAGGAACTCATCAGAGTCCTCTGTTTGATAGCAGATACTTCAAGAAAGAGAAGTTACAGACCTTTCCGCAGATGAAAAGCCTCCCGTAACTGGTTCCCTGAATGGATGCAAGGGAAGCAGGCATCTCAGCAAGAATTCATTATTGCCTCTGGCATCTCTCAACATATGAGGTATGGCCCCAGCCACCGGAGGAAGCTGTTTTTTGCTATGTGAGCGCGACTTGATAGGGATGACAGATTGAGAGGGGCCTGAAGCAAACATCTTCATGAGCCGTTGGACGGTCATCCTTTTCTGGAGTGGTGCCGTTTTTGTGCCATCAGCTAATTAAGGGTGGTCCGTCATTAAAGACACGTATATCAGACCTTAATGTGACACGAGAGTCTTGGTGAGACACTGGGCGGGAAAAATGTGGTCCTCTGATTTAATGGGCCCTGAACTGAAGGGGATATAAGTCTTGATAATGATAGTCAAGTACAGTGTATTGATCACCGCTCCCTCTGGTGTCTATGTGGGTTAAAGCAGCCAGGACGGAAATTGAACTGGGATTTCTCGTCTGTGTACGGCGAGCTCACACAGAGACGAGGTGGTCAAAATAAGTTGACTAATGTGTTTGTGTAAGAACAGTCTGGTTCACTTTGTCATTGCTACAAGATGCTTAGTCATTTGTCCATCTGCACGCAACTGCAGCAAAAAAAAAAAAAAAAAAAGGCAACTCTGTGGGGCTTTTGGTAATTGTTCCTGTTACATAAAAGCATTTTCTTTCCAGGGGAAAAACACTAACTTTGGCTCACTCGCACATGACAACTGTCCCGGAAACATGTGTACACAAAGGAGAGAGTTCTTTGTAAGTAGGTCTATAATTTGTAACTCTTTAATTGTCAAAAGGATTAAAATTCACACTCAGTGGACGCTAACTTCTGAATTACTGGTCGACTCTTCTATGTGCAGTCCAACTCTGCTCTACACACAATTCCCTTCCCTGTCACCACTCCTTCATAAGAGTGCTAAATGCTGGCAGAGGCTGCTCTGGGAAATTAAGACAGTTAGAACTCTCTCTAATTACAAGACAACAGCGGCAAAAGTTTGACAGTCAGTAGTTTGGCATTTCGTATTCCCGTCATTATTGTAATGAAACATTAAATATTTATCATATACGAGCCAGGGGGGGAATCATTTTGCCCAGTGTCATTAAGATTTTGGTTAATTATCATGGCCCATTGGGTCCAGCACCTCCTGCAATGTGCTGCTACCCTCTGTCCATTATCCACTATGTAATTATCAACACATGCTGTCTAGCCACCATCACAGCATTTTCTCTTGGAAACATGTTTATAATTACCTCAAGATGTTGATTTGCCAAATGCTGTTAATGGAAAGCTCCTGTTTGTTTGCCTCGGGTTGAAATCAAAAGGCGTTTATGGAGGCACTTGGGAGTGCTATCTGCAAATACCTGTTCACAGTGTTTTCAAAACCGCTTTCCTCTCATATTTCTCTACACACAGGCTCCTAAATTAAAAGTCTGATGCCAAAGTCCCATCTCGCTGTAATGACTGACAATCTTCTATCTGTCACAGCGAAAACAGTATCTTTCAAAAATGTGTTTTTCTGCCATCCATCATAATTCCACACGATTCATACAGTTCAACAAGTATGTAGCATGAATTTAAAATACACAAAATAGTGGCAGAAAATCAATCACTGTTACACACAATATCCACAGAAAGATTCAAGAAAAACAGCCGACGGAACAACACCGGAGCAAACTTTGGACAGGTCCTGTAGAAAATAATCCCACTTCCAACACAGTCATTTCCTGAGTGCAGAATATAATGGAAAGTCCCTGTGAAGAATATTGACTTTATTCATTAGTTGGCGTCGCATTCATAGCAGGGCACCAACAGCGAGAGGCAATGCTTATCATCCGATGGTACAGTAACTGTCAGACGCAATCACGCTCACCAGGGTCCAGAGGATTTTTACGGAAAATTAGGAACCGCGTCCCTCTACAGATAAAAAGCTTCAGTTACTTTTCCCAAACCACCGCAGAAAACGTGAGGGAAGGATAATACCGGCTGACCGGTGATATTTAAATTCAGTCGTCAATCATTCACTAATTTTTGCTAACTTGCAAGCGTTGTACTTGGTAACCAGCTGACTTGCGATAGCTACGTTGCAGTATCCGCTTGATAACAGCTGCAGTATCTTTCTGTGTTAGACACAAAGTGAGTTATTCAGCTCGAGGGGTGTACATGGAGGGTTCACAGGCCTGCCGACATAAACACACTTCTCAATATAACATTTCATGGTTATGCCACAAGCAGTAGCTGCACACAAAGCAGCAAACAACAGACACAGGTGTGTCTGTACATTTACCAAAAACCTGACACAACAGTACTCCGTACTACAGACCTAATGTTACATGAGTGAGCATCGTAAAGTCGTAATTTGTGCCTCAACCACTCAACCAATGTATAACAGGCAGCAGAGAGCAAAAAAAAAAAACAAAAAAAAAAAAAAAACACGCATTCACCATTGGACATCTTCATACTAAAACAATCTGGCTGTTGTTGGTGTTCGGCCCCTGGTCTGTGGCAGCAGGTTTCTTAGTTCCTGAGTCCAAACTCCTCCTCGGGTAGTTTTTTCAAAACGTCTCTGGTCACGCTGTGTTCTCGTCATGCATATTGATTCATCCAGCTTTGGTTAAAAGTCCTCTGCCCACTCCCAAATGACCGTTTATTTCTGAAGAGCTGGCCATCCTGGGCCCTCCTGCTCATCAACGACACAGCAGCAGACCCCCGCGGGCAGCTGGTCTTCCTCAGCTCCAGAGTTTCTTGGTCCTGGTCAGTGACTACTCGGGTTTTGTCTACACCTTCAAGAGACCTATTAACATCACCTGTATGAGCCATCAGGTCACCTGTGTTTGTTTTGTGATTTTTAGTCGAAAAACAATCATTTGAGTCATTAATGTATTTATGTATTTTGCAAATCGTAAATTATAGAATTCACATAATAAAGACTCACATTTATAGTTAAATTGGGCCACATGAGAATTCCCTACCTAGGTCTTGAATTACAGAAAATAATTGCCTGGCATGTTCAGGGGCACACTGCTCAGCGTGGTAAAACACAACATAGTATGTTGTGCTTGTGGGGTTTGATCAAATAAAAGCAGAAGATGTGTTTTCTCACCACTCTAACTTCACCATTTGCAATTGTATACTTCTGTGTTTAAATATTCCCTGACCTGTAAAAGTTGCTTGTGGGCTTTGGCTGCTCTTTTCCCTGGTCTTCATCATGATAATTAAAAATCAAATCATTCATTATTATTCAAAGACGGCAAGGAACACTCGATACAGTTGAAAACCAAACTTAGTGTATTGTCAACTTTCAGTGGTACTCACTTGTGAAACCCACTAAAGTCACTGACTCATCAAAAACAAGTGGAACACATGGAGCATCACAAAGTGATAATATTAAAACATATCCAAGGAAGTTTTCTTTAATGTCAGAAGACTCATTAAGAAATCATCTTTAACATCACCCTTGAATTTGTCTGTAAACACAAAATTTCTGTGAAAGTTTAAATAAAAAATAAAATGAGTGGGCCAGATCTGTCAGTGGGAAAAGATTCCTGAACATATTTCTACATCACAGAGCTACAGCCTGTCATATGGCTGAGAAACACTTCTTTCAAGCCCCTAGTGTGTCCAGTGATGACAAACAGTTGGAAGCAGCACTGAACGCAGCAGTGCTTTCCTTTGCCTCGTGCCTCCTCTCCCGCTGAGATGCAACTGCAAGTGCGTGAGTGCTGAGTTTACACGTTCCATGTTGCCTTTCATGTGCATTGATTGCCAGGCATTAATTACTTGTTTGTTTGCTAGTCCCTGCATAGCTTCTCACTTTCTGTGACACCTGACAGTGGATCAGACCAAATCAGATGTGAGCAATCTTTCCTCGTCTTTTCAGAATGCCCTGCTCAATTACCAGGAAGCTGCAGGTCATGTACCCCATCCTAATCACAAATGGCACATTTGGCAATCTGTCAGTGGTTTGAGGCAGTCGGCCAGAGGGAGTAATGTGTAAACTCTGTGGGCAAGGAATCACATTTTCTGCTTAAAGTACTGAGCATCACGTTTCGTATTAAAAATGACAAAAATGAAATGTGATTTCCTTTAGTGTATGCACTCCCTGACACGTCAAATCTAATGCAGTCAACTTGCATGTCAATTGGAAGAAAATAGGTTGCCTTTTATGACTGGAGGACAAACCATACACTGCATCACCACAGTCCTGCTGACTGCATGATCTATAACTTCATCGTGATAATTGTGGTTGACAAGAGAAGACTTGTGGCATAAAATCTTCAAAATAGTTTGGAGGGTTTATTCAGGCTTAATGGGGGGCATAATTAAAGGAAAAGTGTGGAGTCTTTTAATGTGCTACAGTGGCTCAGTAGAAATTGCAGCCAGGTATCATGCCAAAGTGTGCAATACACTTGTCAGTCCAGGATAGTGTCAGTATCGTGCTTTGCCTCACCTAAAGGGGGGAAAAAAACCACGTGGTTAGGCACAAAAAGAAAGTAGTATAGTGTTAGGAAAAGATCTCTTTCAAGCAATCCTGATTGCTTTCTCACGGACTGAAACCGTGGTCTCTTGGGTAAAAATTCTAGGCGTTGTTCATTTGTCCTACCTCCCTTCTCCAACCTCAGCACTGTTGTACTCAGTCAAATGGCCTCCGTCACTTGACCTCCTTCTTCAACCCCGGTATGTATACTTTTCAATACGAGGTCAAGTAAAGTGCAACACTGACACAGTATCCCCTGGTGGACTGATGGGTGTAATCTGGGCTGCGAAAATGATGCATCTATGGTCTCGAATGTGACATAGCAACCTTGATCGTTCTCCTACCTCTTTATTTTTTTTTGTTTCTCCTCATTGTCCACTATAAAACAGCACCGTCGTATAATGTTGACATGTGATTGAAAAGAGAATGAATAATTAGCTTTCTTTGTAAGAGTTAAAACAAAAGAAGATCGATACCACTCTCCTGTCTATTGATAAATATGAAGGTACAATCAGCAGCTGCTTAGCAGGAAGACTGCAAACATGGTGAAGCATTCCTGACACCACAGTGATGTACTGGATCTCCACAGCACAATACAAACAAAATATTAGTTTTCTGATTGCATGTTTTCCTCTACATGGAAAAACAAATAGGTCTGTGCTCTACATTTACCCTCTGTCATTTGCATAAGAGCCTGGAAGCTGGACAATTGACTGCAGGAGAAAAAAATATTGTGTCATCCAAAATTGAGTTCAAGCTACGAGCTGGTTTACAAAAAGGAACAACTGCCATGCTGTAGGAATAAGGCAAAAACGCACGTCTGACTCTAAAGCCGACTGTGGTGTTTCTCCTCCAGTGGTGCAAGTTCATCAAGGAAATCACAGGGGTGCATCTTTCAAAATAAAAGGATCATCTGAGAAATGCAGCTATGTTGACTGATCACACACTATTAAAGACTTCTTACTAAAGACTTATTGTAAGACATTGTCTTTGGATGTTTTATAACTGTTAACAAGAGTCTGGCTTGATTAAGTTTCAGCACCAGCTGGCAAATTATGTATTTTATTGACGTTTGAACTATAAGGATCTCTTAAAGGGTTGAGGTACTAATTTTTATTTCACTCAGTTGAAAAAAAAGTAATTCTATGTACAAAAGTTATTTTACGTAAATCGCAGAACTTAATGAAATCATTAGGATTTCTAAGGCAGGTCAAGGAATGTTAGGGTTTGTTGACGATTCCAGAGCTGATAAATCTCTTAAAATTTCATGGTAACGCTCAACAACCTCTGAGGAACTGAGTGAGATATGAAAACGGAGCTAATTGATGACTTCAAAGCAGGGTAAAGGCTATAAAAAAGATAGCAAAATGCTTCAGAGATGGCAGTTAAGTGGAACTGTAGAAGGCAAGACAATATCTGTACAACCAAGAAAACTTTCAGATAAAACAACACTGGCAGAAAAGGCAAAGCACAACGCCCGTATGGCTGCAAAGCAGCTCGTGAAGGGTTAGCTGACACAGGAAGGGTGGGGGCTTTATTCTGCTGTGCAGCCCTGATGGACAAACAGCTTCTACACGGAGTCACCAGAAGGAAACCTTACCTGTGACCTTATTACAAAAGTCAAAGTCTGACGTCATGCAAAGCAACATTAACCAGAGTAGTTTTGGAAACAAGAGCCGTGGGCAGGTGAAGATAAAACTGAGCTATTTGGCCAAAATTACCAAGTTTGGAGGGGAAAAAAACACCTTCCCAACTGCTCAGTATGGGAGTGAAATATTCTGCTTTGAGGTTGATGACAAATTGCATGAACAGAAGGAAGAATGAATACCACTAAAGATCAACAAATTCTGGATTCAAAGGTCATGCATTCAGTCAATCCACAACAGGAATGGGAGGAAATCTTTAAATGAATAATAAAAAGACTCACGTAAAGCTTTTTCAAGCAGTAATATCTGCCTATAATGGAGGGTTAAAATTTTTTGACTTTGTAGGTTGAGTTAATGTTTCATCTCTTTCTATCTTCCTCCCTAAAAATGTCTCAGTATAATTTTTTTCTTCACACTTCAGTTAGTTTTTCGCCATTATAGCTAAAGAAATATTTCACTCGTCTTGTGAATAAAGAAAACCTTTCTCCTTGTATTTGGTATCACTGTGGCTCGTGTGGCTCAACCCATCAACACTCATTTATCAGTGAATCGAAGATAAATCAAACACGCTGAAAGAACCTTCACGGTAACATGTCGTCGTTCAGTATTTAAAGGCATGTAAAGCAGGGTCACGAGGTTCCACAATCCCCCCCCCCCCCAGGGACACCAAACACAGCTGTAAACATCCAACAAAAACTGAGGAAAAAGAGATACAGGAATATAAATCATAAAACTTCAGTGACCTCACTTTTCTTTTTCTCCTGCTATCCATGGAGGAGGGGGAGGAAGAGGTGGGGTGGTGTGGGAGGGGGTGGGGGGTGGGCATGAAGATGAATGCCAATGAACAGCTGTGTTTATTCATTATTCTTATCCGGTTTATCTGATATGGATTCCTGGGAGCAGAGACACACCGTAGGATGGTGCGGATAATTTGGCAGAAATAGTGAGTAGCTCAGTCCAGCACCCCACACCCCCTCTCACCTCCATCCCACCCCCACCCAGAGAAGCTTAATCTTTTATTGAACAACCTGAATAACACAAATGAGTCCGTGCATCTTTATTTGTAACATTCAAAGGGACCAATCATTATCTTTTAATTACTAGTACCCAGTAGTGGGGCCCATTAAAGCAAAGTAATTAATCTAACACTTCGGCAAGGGAGGGGATCCGCTGTACAAACAGCAAGTTCATTGAAACTGGCTTTGAGCTGTAATATTTACACATGAAGAGGCACCGAAAAATAAATTAATGGTGCAAGTAAGGACTAAAGTGAGGCAGCACAAAGAACTGAAAGTGCTCATGTCATGTATAGCACACAATAGTTTATCAGATACCTTTTTTTGGACCATTTTCTTTTATTTTGTGGCTCCACAGCTGAGCAAAAGACCCCTGCTGCAATGGCTAAAGAAGAAAGAGCAAAATAAATCAATAAACAAAGCGCAAATATATTATGATCACACATAATGCCTTGTGTACTACACCTTTGTCTGCATACAATATGAGTGCTATTTATATCCCTTGTTAACATATTAGTGTGTGCTCTGGCTATGTTGATGATTGATTAACATGTCAAATTAAATCACTGTCAAATTAACGCTGGCTGTGCTGATATTCCAAACAGTCCAATTACAGCCATTAATTGGGTGAACTCACTCAGTTCTCAAGGACAACAGGAGACTCTGGAGGACCACTAAGATCTGATTTCACTCTTGGTAATCCCTGCCATTTTGTAGTGTCATTTAGACAACAACAGTTAGGTCAAAAAGCATTTTTCCACAGATAATTGACCCAACATTGCAATCTTTTAGCTTGTTCTGGTCATAAGACCGGAGAACTCCATTCTTTCCAAATCACTTTTAGCAAAAGGCACTGATAAACCCTCGGCTAGCGACATCCCAACAACAAGAACACACACACAGGCAAGTCAAACACACACTATAATATGTTAAAGACCTATGTTTTTTCTTCAGGAATTTTTGGAGACCAAGAAACCATTGCTGAAAATGACACTGAAAATGTTTGACACTGATGAGAAATAGTTCTGTGGTTGTACCAAGCCCATTTATTAGGCATTGTGGTGAGTTAGGGTCCAAACGATAGAAATCTGAATAGAAATAAAAATTTTAGGGCGGTGGAAATAAAGTATGTGCTATATCATGACTGACTCATGCTCAGTCAATCTCTAACTGTTGAAAATATGAACTGACTGATATATTATTTAAAATCAATGAGTTGTTGTGGGATAGCACTTGATGTATTTAATTGAACATATAAAAATGATCTTCAAAAAATAAAATATGCAAAATAAATGTCTGGATTTAGTAAATCTGAAGCAGATCTAAAAAAAAAAAAAAAAAAAAAAAATCCAATTCCATATTGCTGTTGCAGTAACCATTTCCCATAGCGGAAGTGTATATTGCAGTATTGATTTCCCATTTTGATATCGCACAACCATTTTCTGTATCAGTAATGGACATCTCAGTGTCTATTTCACACTAAGGTATGGTTTTTTTTCCGACATTTCTCTCATGACACCTGGTCATACGGTGCATATTGTAAAACATCATGCGTCAGCACACTGAGAACAAGTTATTGCACTGGTTGGTTCTCAGTTTGTTAATATGCATTAAATCCACAGTTTAAACAGATTATTATGATCCTCTATCACCATATCTATCTCAGTAAAATCATAAAATATGGAGAGCTAAAATTGCCCTTCAAAATCATATAATACAAATATTCCTTTGCTGTCTGAGGAAAAAAAGAATGGAATGAGCGCAACTAATTGCACTGTTTTGCAAACTTTTTATTTCCGCCTCAGGAAAAAAGGAGCCATCATCACCACTGAAAGAAAACAACATGGTACAACTCCAGAGGAAAATGGTCTGGAGATTTGACAGCCCTGTGGTAATCTGTCAGGGTCATTCTCCATGAGCGTCTCGACATCATCCCCTCACTTCATACAGGAAATAATTCATCTGCATCCATGAGAGAAGCTGAACGCCATTTCCAAATTACCTATGAGTTATCTCCTCAATAACTTCTAATCAGACAGCTGCCGTTTCCTCCACTGTAAACAAAAGTAATTACAGTAGATGTGATGGATGGAAAGAATAAGACAGCTTCTGCATGCTCAGGACCAGTGTGGGACTCTACAGAGCAGAACACTTTAATTAGGGACAGCCTAGCCCAGCACAAGTGAATGAGTCTGACAAAGCACACGTTCCAGTTGCTAAAATAAGCCTCTGCCTATGCAGTGTCTTTTGTCTTCTCAAGTTTGGCCCTGTGATTTACTTCAGCACCTCTGAGGAAGCTGTTTTGGGACAGGGAATGGAGTCTCACATGATATCACTTCATCCTTATTAAAGGTAATGAGACTGTAAACAGAATAAAGGAGCAAAATCAAATATGTAACCAGAGTCAAATCAAAGCTGCAGTTTTCATTGGCCAAACAGCAGTGTGTCATTACTTATTTGCTCTTCAGTGCGCTTGGTGATTGATCATTATTTATAAAATATTTAAAAGTGACTGAGATTCAGTAGAGTGGAACAAAAACAATTCAGGTTCTGTGTTTATTCAACAGTTTGTAAATGGAAACACCAGTGGGTAAAGGATGAATTTATTGAGTGCATATGGTACACAACCATTGACTTTAATAGAGAGCACACATCCAATATTGAGTCAAACTCAATTTGAAATTGGCAACAGAGTCCCTTGAAATGCCTCAGAAAGTGGCCTTTGTGTTTCAAGTGAGGCAGAACGTCCGAGACCGAAGAAAGCGCGTCAGGTCAGGAGCAAACGGGAGGGTTTTCTTTGACATTGAAGGGGTTGTGCACCATGAATTGTTCCCCAGGGCCAGACTGTCAACACAGAGTTCTACTGTGACAGAAAACGCTCAGCACAAAAGACCAGAACTGTAGCGTGACGACACTTCGGTTTTCCAACTTCACAATCTGCCCGTTGACAGCTTGTTGAAAACACGAGTTTCACCATCATTTCACAAACACAGTAATTGCTCCCCACTCACTGGATTTAACTCCTACGACTTCTTTCTGTTCTCAAAAAATGTGACACAAAATGTGATGTACAATGGCAAATGGGCACACACGAGTGGTCACAAAGATGCTTCCAACTTGAATGACGATGTTGATCCATCACTGTAACTTGGAATACATGCTCCTTGACGTTATCGCCTCCCCTGTCTAATGGTCATGACTGTTCAGCGCTTCGTTCGTGCACAACAGGAGTAGTCTCTGAACTTTTTGTGGATCCTCGTGAGACAAATGGGCTGCTTTGCTGAGGAAATGAGTGAGACAAACTCGAATGCCAGCAAAAAGCACCTCAATAATGACCTGTTCCAAAAGGGACTCCTGTATGTGTACTTTCTGATCTGTGACCTCTTTGTTTAAGGTCTGGTAAAGTCTAGGCAACTACAGCTTAAGTAATGGAGAGATTGCCTTCATGGTTAAAATAACTCAATATTTAGTCACACGGGATGAAGCCCAAACCACAGACTCTGTCAACCTTCCTACCCTCACAACCTTTTGTGGTGGTAGGATGATGTCGAGATCAGTCATTATTTGCATCAACAATTCATTTAGCTATACTGTGATAGAGAAGTGATCCAAATTTTGAACAGCTTCTTACAGTAGACTCGGGACATCCTGAAGTAAAATAACTCCTTTGAATTCCCGGCTGCTGAAGAATCTCTTTCCTTTGGATCCCGATGCAGAACAGTATGTGTCCTTCTCTCTGGCTCTGTATACCCTCCTCATATTTAGTCCCTGGTATACTGTATGTATCGACAAAGTCAGAAATGATCCGAAGACAGAAGGTATCAACCCAAATCAATGTTATCTTGTATTCTTGTGTGATGTGAAATAAGTGGTGATTAAACTTTAATGACGTTACAAGAAAACGCTTTTATTTCACTGGGACCCAAACAAGCAGAAATGGATAAAGGGTGTAAAATGAGCCGAGACGGTTGTGTCCATTTTAAATATACATGAGGCTTGTGAGGTGACAGAAAACATGGAGACATGTTGGGTCTGTTTTAATCGGACTCAGTCTTACTTTTTCTTGTTAATGCATTTAGTATTGCGACATGTTAGGGTGATACGCCATCTGTTGTTTAAGGTGACTTGTTAAAACTATATGTTTAGTGTGTGTGTGTGTGTGTGTGATAGGTAGCGTCACTGTCAGTAGCCTTACTGCTATATGAGCCACCAAACATATTCCTACTTCTTTTATTTATGTGTTTGACTGTGTGCTACTGTTTGTGTGTGATGTTTTTGGCATCACATGGTTTCTCCCTCTTTGCTTGGCCCTATGACTTTATGAACATTGATTAGAGTATTTTCTTTGTGTATTGTATTATCAAGGGATCGCATGTCTAAGAGCTGCCTATGTACAACTACAAGGGCCCACCCCTCTGTGCTCGCCGGGTGCAGCTCCACTACCTGTTGCACAAGCTACACCTACATATCTTTGATGTTGACTCTCAAAAATAAACCACAACCAGCTGACCTTTTCTTCCTGGCTTCTTTAGAAACCCAGTTGCACTGCTGCAACCATGGCACAATTTCACTGATCAGCGGCCATAACAGCAAGTTGAAATTGCAGTGTACTAAGATACATGTTCGAGGGCGTGTTGCTGTGACTCATTCATTTGGCAAATCGTGGTATTTTGATGAACCGCTTTGCCAAGTTCAGTCAGCAGGGGGGAATTTAGCTGTTTTATTTCATTCTGCAGGAGCCATAAGTTGGATCAGCGCCAGTTTCAGTGGCCAATGTTTCAACAGAGTAAGTAGCATACATGAAGGTGCAGTTTGCATCTGTTCAATGTGTGTGAAATGTGCAAATTTGGGAATTCATGCATGCTGCTAGTAAGTTTATGTGTTCTACTGCAGCTCAAAATTAGAGACCAAATCTAATAAACATTTCTATTCACCAAAAAAATGTGTAAGTTGTTCTCACGCTGACTTGACCAGCGGCTTACCCTGGCGAGATTTGACCTCAATGTGGGGATGACAGTAGGTCACAAGGAAGGAGTGGGTCAGTCACATCGTATGCATTACATACAAGAGATATGTTTCAAGGATTCATTGCAGAAGAAGCATCCAGGCAAGTTAAAAAGAAGAGCAAAAATAAATGTAACAAATGTCTGGTTTTTTTTGTTTTATAAATCATCACAGGGTCACATTATTGTTTTTCATAGGGACTGATTTTATATATGTATATATATATATATATATATATATATATATATATATATATATATATATATGTATATAATGTTCTCCTACATATGGAGCAGGATTGTTAAACCTTCCTGGGGTGACATGCTCTCCAAGTGGGTCTCCTCCCAGATTGATGGGCCCAGAACACCTCCACAGGGAAGAGTCCAGGAGGCAGTAGTGCAGCTCTGAGATCCTCATCTTGTCCCTTAGACTCGACGAAGGAATGTTTTCAAGCACTTGAATCTGTGATCTTATTCTCCCCTTATCCAGGGTAAATCCAGAGCTTTGCCGTGCGGCTCATTTCCCTCTTCACCATAAACCTCTGGGACAATGCCCACCATATTATTAATGCAGTATCAATCCGGGATCTTATTCTCTATCTCGTGGCTGTAAATATTAGTCGTCTTTTGAACTGTAGCGATGTGACGGCTATGAGAAGCTATCCAAAATTCCCTGCAAGGAATTCAGTGTGTATATTCACATCTGGCATTCCTGAAAGATTTATATTGAGGTTTTACTTATTTGCACCTCAATTGTCTTTTTTTTTTTTCTTGGCATGTCTGCCCTCCCAACAGAAACCTTCATTTTCTGACTGTCAAATCCTTGCGCCAACATCTCATGCCCAGTGAGGCTTCTTGCCATTCAGGGAAGAGGATGAGAGTGTTATGAATTCAGGTACTTTCAAGGTTTTTGTTGTTGTTGTTTTTGTTTCTTCTCTCACTTTCACACCATGATTCATTCGAGGAATTTTGATCTAACCTCAAAAGCAACTATTGTCCTTGAAGAAAGTGTTTGCGTGGACAAACAGCCTTGAAAAAAAACACGTGGAACACAACACAACGACAACCTAAAGAGGTTTTTTTACAAAGAGGGAACAAGCTTTTCTTCATTCACAGTTCTTTCAGAGTCACCAAGCTCTTCTTACACAGCATTCTCTGGTCTGGTCAAATAATAAGGTTTAAATAAAGCTCAGCATTTTAAAATGTGAATCTCATCTATCGCTGATGTAAATAACAAAATATGGAGGCGTATTTGTCGGCATTTGTACTGATGTTTTTCACCCAAAAAACATAATGTCTATCAGCAGCTTCAGTCTCGAAGTTCTGGTCTCAGCTTACTAAACTCCATATTGGTTGAACACCATCGCAGTTTCTTTGGCTGTTTTATGTTTTGCTCCAAGCTCTGCATACTAAATACGCTATTGAACATCCTCGGGAGAAATAAAACAGTGTAAAATGCCTGCAGTGTTTTCTCCTTAAGCGGTGAACAAACCCAGCAGATCGTAAAAATGATGCAAGGATGCTCGCAGTGAGCAGAATTCTTAGGAAGTGTTTACATGCTATGTTTACATTGAGAGGAGCTGACCACTGGCCGTAGCCCGAGCTATTTACATACATCTTCATAACTTGTGATGGAGTATCCGACATTACCGTGAATAAACAAATTACACAGTGGTCTTCAATCGTGGTCCTGGAGCTGGTTTTCTTTACTGCCATCTCCTTAATTTAATTCACTTGCTGTCCCTGGTATGAATCAGTCCCTGATCGGACTGAAACAAGCAGAGCTCTGGGTCCAGCATGCTCGGACTGAGCGCCGTTGATCTCAGGTGTCCCATCACAAACAGAACACAGGCAACTGGGGAGTACGGCAGGGAGAGTTTGCCATTTGCCTCCTCTTACTTGACTTAGAATACTTTTAATAGACATTAATATTCATGTAGTAATGAAAGGATCCTAACACTGACGTATCTGCAAAACAAAAGTAGGATATTTCCTAAAGGGCATTTACCATGCACTTCAAATTTAAAGAGCACAGCTGTCCCCATTGGAGTGACTACTTTACTTGGACCTCGTGTTCAATTCAAGTTAAATGCAGAGTAGCAGAAGAGCTAATATAGATATATTGTGTACTGGGACCACAGTCTGAGGCTGGTTGCGCGAGCTCCGAAAAGCAGGAGTGTGCGAGCTTCCTGAAAAAGAGGTGCTCCGTACTCAGATCCTGCAAACACCCGTTGGCACCGTGACCAACCGGGGCAAAGAAGAAGGTCATGTGACGAAGCAGAAAGAGCGACAAAAGTCTGTGTTGGGAGGAAGTCTGAGCATGGTTGGATGGAACGAACACAGGATCTTCACTTTGGGGAAACCAGTGTTCAATATCCATGAGAACGCAAAATTCTATTTAGATGTCTTCAAAATAAAGTAAGTAAGCCATTAACGTAACGTGTTTAGTTGAAATTAAACGCACGTAGAGTACGTGACGTGCATAACGCTACTTAAGAGGACTTTAATTTGGAAGCCCGGTGTTAAAGATTGTGATAACACAAAAATAAAAAATAAAGATTTCTTTGAAGTGATGTAAGCAAGATATTTACTTATCATACCAAACTTACGAAACGTACGAAAAGTAAATTGCATGACGTATGTAACTTAGATCGAATACTTATTTCAATCTAAACCAGGGGTGTCAAACATACGGCCCACGGGCCGGATCCGGCCCGCCAGGGGGTCCAGCTCAACCCGCTGGATGACTTTGCTAAGTGTGAAAATTACAGAAAGACATAAATTGTATTTCTATGAGAATATGGAGGTTTATGAGTACAAACATTTTGTAATTTTTTTTTAAAATCGATCCAGTAATTGCTTCAAAAACAGCGTAAATGCGACGTCTGCTCCGGAGGGAGCAGCGCTCGCTGCTCGCTTTGTGACGCGTTTCACGTCAAATGCGTCACAAAGCGAGGGAATCTGCAGAGGAGAGCTCGGGCAGATAAACAGTGGGCTGATGTCTGAGTCTTTGGTCTTTATGTTTCTAGTTTATTGTAGAAATACCTTGAAATAGGGTTTATCATCCAAAAACCTTCACCAATGATTTAAACAGAGAGAAATATTGTTGTTATGTATGCGTTATTATGCTACGATTTCACTGGTCTGGCCCACTTGAGATCAAAGTGGGCCGTATGTGACGTCGGTTTTGGTGCCTAAACCTACAACATCTTGTGCGCACCTCTGAGCACCAGCTGGCTTCAACAAAACGTTTAATTTGACTCTGTAATGAGAACGGGTGACGTGTGTGTGTGTGTGTGTGAGGCAGTTGAAACTTAACAAACCTGACCTGAAACCCTGGTTGTTTCTCTTTTCTCGTTTTACTGCAGATTCGTGAAGTGAAAACTGGAGAGAACTGCAATCTTCTCCATCAATTTGAGCTCACACATGTTGGCCTGAATTTGTGCTGCTTAGAGTGAATCCATATTTGTTTTGGGACAGTTTGTGCTTTTTGTTCGACTTTGTACGCACTCATGCCGTGTTTTATTTCCACTAAGCTCTGCATGAAAACATCACGACTGAAAGGAAGCAATCGCCTCGTTTGCTGTAGCGGGACCGTTAGGCTGTGCTGCATGTTTCAACCAAATTATATTTTGATACCAGTTTTGAGATAAAACAAAAAACAAAAACAAAAAAAAACTTGGCAAACGTGCGAGTCCTTTCAAAATGTCAGAGAATGCTCGACGACAATATGCTATAAACGAAGATCTATTGTTTCAAAATACTTATTTGGCTTAGTAAATTAGTCAAAGGTTTCATTTTATTGCAATTAGTCACTAGTTATATTTTACTGTAATTAGTGACTAATTACATGTTATTGGAGTGAATAGCATTAGTAAGGCCAGGCACCGACAGTGACTTGGCTCTTGCAGTTTTGCTTTAGTAGTAAAATGAGTTGAAACAAGTAAACAAAAGAATGAGAATAAACGTTGTTTTTGCAGGATGCACCATTATTTTTTAATCTTCTGGCATCACGTGCCCGTTTGTACATTGACCTTGTTTGCTATCCTCCTGTCCGTTCTATTACAAAGGGAATATATATTTGTGCTATTATGGTGAGAAGCGGACAAAATTCAGTATGAAGCTAATATGAATCCTCAGTAATCGGGAGGGTGTCGCAGTCTTTTTAATTATTTGTATTCATTACTGAATATAAATCTGCTTCTATTTTGTACGTTTGCGTGCCTGTCTCGACCTCACTTTTACTACAGTGACCAAAAGGCTCGTGTAAAAAGTATTTGTGACAGCCAAATGATGGTCATTTTTATTTGACTGTTGTTGGAAGTGAAGGTAATTTGGAATTAAGGTTTGTGAAAGGCTTGACAGACTTCCAAATTAATGAGGGCTTGGCGTTTGCTCTTTTTGTCTCACAAGGATGATTTGTTTAATTTCCAGGGTGTACTTTCAGGAAGGTCGAAAGAAACAGTGAGCTGCTTCTTCACAGTTCCTTCGGTCTGACTCGGTTTTCTGTCCTTTTTAATAATACGATACAGACATACAGCTATTTATATATAGATGTGTATCTTTATAACTATATTCATTTCTATATCTGTCTATCCATCCGTATAGATAAAATATAGACACACATAGATACATGCAGATAGACATTCAGATATAGTTATTGTTACGTAGTTAAATACATATAGATATATATACACACACCTATATAGATGTATATCTATCTGTATTTATCTCGCTATCTACCTATATGCATTGATATTTTCATAGAGATATCGATGTACATACGTACACCCACACACAAACACACAGTATATGTATATATATATATACATATATATATATGGCTCCCATTTTTCACAACTCACAAACTAATTTCCGTTGGGCCTGTGTCCCTCCTTCCTCCAATGTAAGATTTAGAAGTCTTCGCAGACATTTCGGTTTTAGGGGACCACTGGCTCCAGCGCTCGCTGCCAGAAGAAAGAAAATATCTTCAAGACCGGCATTTTCCTCCTCAAATCCCACAACATTTTTTTTCCCACTTCCTGATTGAGAAAATGGGCGCTTCTCAGAGAAGGGCCAACCAAATAAACCCCTCCTTGGGCCCGGAGCCACTAATCTGTAATTTAATTTCAGGCGGGTGTCTGGGCCATGAGGACACACAGCAAGGTCAAGGGCTACTGTACAGAGAGCTCTGTGCGTTTGGGCACAACCTGGGGTTTGATCAACAGCCTCAGCCAGCTTAGGCAGAGGACACGGTGCGTGTGCGTGTTGCTGTGCATGCGAGTTCGTGCGAGCGAGGTTGGGTGTGCCGGGGAGGTATTTCTGCACTACTTATACAAGTCAGGCTTGATGCAAGGTAGCTATTTCGCATGACAGCAACAAACAATCACAGAGAAAATCCATTATTCAAAACAAGTAAAATGTTTGGGATGACTGAGCATCTGCAAACAGAGAGGGATTAGCCCTAAAATAGGAACGCGTCTAACTGGGAACAATTCAACATGTCAGTGTTGATCTGCATGTAAATGAAATATTTGTATTACTTTGACCATAATTCATGTTTTACTCATTATGTAGAATAGCGTAGTCGGCAGATAAATCAACTAATGGAAAAGTGGAAGGATGAATTTGAACAGCACGGCTAATCCTGCGGGTGAAGAGAAGAAATGTCTGTAATAAACTCGACCTTGTTCTGCCTGGACGAGCACAAAGTGGCCCTGAGAACAAGACCAATAATTACCAGGCAATGACCAGGCACTTTCACCATGTCTCTTTAATGTAAATAGGCATTGGGTTATCTCACACAAATGGCTTTGGCATTCATACATGGACATATGGCACGGAGACTTGTTTAAGTACGTAAAAAAAGAAAGAAAAAAGAAGGCAATAAAACAACTCGAACAACCCTGAACCAGGAGGAGATAAAACATTCCACACCAGCTGTAGAAACAAGCTGAGATAGTCCATGTTCATTAAAAACAATTTCTTACATATAAGGCTGTCAGGTCCGTGAGAAAATCAGGGTGTATCCCATGCACCATTTGCAGTTTGTTGGAGCTTAGCTGGCATTCAATTTCAATTCCCTCAACTTACTGAATATAGGAGAGCGGCACACACTGACAGGTACAAGTTACTCCAGCGACAGACGCTAATTAGCAAGTGCAGGAGTAATGGGAGAGCCAAGCTCTCCCTCTCTGGCAGAGACAGTGATGGCAACTGAGGCAGGGTCATCTCTTTAAGTGTCTCACTTCCTATTAGACAGGAGATCTCTGGCACATGCCCCATCACAACCCATACAGAGTGATGTCAGCGACAGAGAAAGGATCCTGTCACATCCTGTAGTTTTCAAACGGCGCTTCTCGTCTGCATAGCGCAGCGAGCGCAACCCGCTCGGCCGCATTCACTCACTGCCGCAGCCCTCCATTGACGGAAAGGCGGGGAGGGCAATAGAAAATAATGGCACATGATGTGTTTATGTGTTTTGATGGAAACTCAAGGGAAAGTCTTAGAAAGAGGATGATGGACTCATCTTCCACTCAGCGACGCTTTGACATTCTGTAGGGGACGCTGGAAATAGTCTCCAGGTTGATGGATAGGTGAAGTGGGATTACCCGCCAGACTCATCTCCTTCCGCCCCCCTCCCCTCGCCTGGACCCGACTCCTGGAAGAAGACACAAAAACACAATACATATCACGTCAGGCTGTTCACCGAGGGAGAGACGATTAGCTTTGAAAAATAATTAAACACTCCGGGCTGATCACAACAATACTGTACAGCCCAACAACTAAAGCAAGCCATCACTTTCTATCGTGATCATTTGTAGCATTAGTAGAAAATAAAGTTCATAAATAAAGACAAAAAAAAAAAGGTGGAGCGAGAAAGAAGAAGCAAAAAAAAAAAACATGCAGATTTTGTATCATTTAATGAACAGTTACACCAGAAGAATCTGTGTTCCCAACACTGCTACAACCTACAAGTCTCTTTCAATCTTGACATCCTCCTCCCTGTTTCTTTCTGAACTTCCCCTCACTCGGAGCCCCCGTGGACCACCCCACTGCTAGCGCAGCGAAATAAATTGTTCTCCCTGCATCATTAAACAGTTGGAATTAGCTCGGGTGGAATTTAATTATGTCACACATGACGCTCTCCCACTCGCAAGCTTTCTTAAAAGAAGTATAGTCGGCTATATGCTCGGAGGTTCAGTTTTTACATACATTATTCAAGACAGCGTGCTGTATCTGCAAGCAGCTGGGTTTCTAAATGAACAGTGGACTTTGCCCATCAGGACGCAGCTTTTAATTTCTGTTTCCTGGTGAGAAACCCAACACATGCAGGAGCTAATAATCTCCGACTCGTGGCGATGGAAATTCTGCTTGGGCTCTGTGTTCCACTCAGACTTTAGCTGTACTTGTCTAAACCTGTCATGAATCTACTTTTGTTGGCGACCCACTGTAACTTGAACAGCTCTGTGCACTCGGTAAGCAGACGTATTCTGGTGTTTGAAGCACTCACTATATATTTCATCACAGGAAACAGAAAAGTAGTTCTTTTAGCGAGCCGCTTCTACCTCCTAATTGACGCTCATTATCATCCCTTTATTACATTTTACACATGACAGCTGGTGTGACGTGAATAAATCCTGAATGAAAACCCTAAGGGCATTGCTGACAGCTTCAAAATGTCAGAAACTGATGGTTATAGAGTCTGTCATTCTGAATGATAGGAATCTTTGCAAATTGCAAACCTCGCCACAAGAATATCTGTTTTACGGAGCATTTGAAAATGCAGCCGGGCTTCCATTTGTTCCCTGTCAGAGAGTAATCCGACTTGCCAACTTATCCATCACCCAAATGAACCCGACGCAATTTTCACGCATGAATTTTTTTTTTTTCATCAGATTCAAATCTACCCCTACGCGCCCCCCCCCCCCCCCCCCCCCCCCCGGAGAGCTCTAAAGGGTGTGCATTTCAGAGTGGACTCATGCTCGCTGTTGAGTCCGGAGGTCAGAGGTGAAATGAAAGACCTCTACTTTCACCGAGATTCTGGATGAACATCTACAGCGGAGTAATTTAGAATCTGGGAAAATAACAGGGCTGGCCACTGGCAATCAAAAAGTAAAATCCAACTTAAGTGTTCGACAAACAGCCTCTCTCTGCCGGAGAATCCAAAGCAGGCACGGCGGGGTGGAGACGTTTCTTCCACTCCAACACCTGAGACACAAGCTGATGGACAGATTCATTTACAGCCGGCACACGAGATTGCACACTAATTTACTCGGGCTATAGGAGATTGTTCACGTAAAAGATACAGCGTCACAGTGGATTCAATCAAATGAAGCGTTGTAAATCCACACCGTGTCCATTTATTTCCTCATTTACATTGAAATGTAAGTGCCATATTTCATTCTCCGCCTTGGTAACTTCTCACTTTTTATGAAAAAAAAAATAAGTATTTGTGTGACAATGCGCCATAAACCAGGAGCTGTTTGACTCTGACAGAAACAACAACAACAACAATCAGAGCAGCTATCAAACACAAACACCAGACAAGACTGTGGAAGTAAATGACTGGGAGAGAAATCCAGAATAATGAGGAAGCAGCTAAACCTTGGTGCTACTTAAAGATCATTACCACATGATCAAACACATCATGACAATTTATCTGCACGGAAATGGATAATTATGAAGTATAATGTGTAGCACTGAAACAGGATATACCTTTAAGGATACATTTCAGCAGAGACTTTACAAGCCTGCAATGGAAATACGATCCCAGGGGTACGACGGGACACAAACGGCGGGGTGTGGAATATATGTAAATAGCTGTTAGTATTATCAGCGTGGGAAGAAATATAAGAGCCTATTATTATTAGGCCCAGCCATGCGTGTAAATGCACTGCCTATGAGTAAACTGGAAGGTATATGCCTCCAAATAAGGCGCCAAATATAGTTAAGTGTAGCATTTTCTCGCCCTTTTTCCAGCCCCCTCTTTTCTAAAACAAGTCAGTTTCATAAAGCTGAACAATACATAAACAGGCCATCACTGCTGTCCTGAAGTCTCTCATTAGGCCACCTGGTTTCTATCTTATTCTCTGTTCCAATTAGAATAACCTCCTTACGCTTGTGTGCCTTCACAAAATAGGTTAAGTTAAAAATGACATTCATGTCTGTCCAGTCATTTATTATATGTAGTGAAGGCTTTGAAGGAATTTTGTCCATTGAAGCTGAAAGTTTTACTCATGACTGTAGACAATGCCTCAAATATGGATGTTGCTGCAAAGAAGCTACAATTATCACAGTTTCACGGTGACGCCCAAGATCTGTGACATCAATTCAGAATCTGAACAACTGTGAAATATGACCAGAGAGGTGTTTGTGCAGAACATTATGATGTCGAAGTAAACTTGACCTTTGGGATATAAAACGTCATCACTTCACCATTTTGTCTCATTGTCATAATTCGCAAATTAATTCCTGAGGTATGGCCGCAAATGTGTTTTGTAGGGTCACGTCGACCTTTGACCACCAAAATCCCGCTGATCAGTTCATCCTCGAGTCCAAGTGAGTGTTTGTGCCAAATTTGAAGAACGTACAGCAAGGCGTTCCTGAGATATCACGCTCACGAGGGACGGACAGGCAACCCAAACACATAATGCCTCGGGCCACGGCTGTCACCAGCACAGAGGCAGAAAAATGGATTTTAAAGGATTAGTTAGGAATAGTTTTGCAAAAAAAAAGGCTTTCGTGTCAAGAATTCAATGAGGGTTGACGGCACTGTCATGCCTGCGTGGTTCGAGACTGTAAATAAGTCGAAATGGCTGGCGGTAGTCGGTCTGAACGTAACACAGCGTTTATCATGTTTGGTTAACCTGTACAAAAACCGAAAAGTTTAATGGGGACATTTTAAAGGGAGTCTTTGCTCCGCTGTGACCTCGAAGAGAGAAAGCAGTAGCAGGTTAGCCGCTCTCCCGTTTGCGAGCGTTGTCCGAAGCTAAGCTAGATGGCTGTAGCTTCGTGAGAGAAGTATCAGTCTTTGAATCAAGCTCTCATTAAGGAACCAAACATGTGTCTTGTGTTTTCTGCAGAACAGAGGAGACGGCTACTGAACAGGAGAGAGTGTCGACATGTTTAGACTCTGCAGGAGCTCGTCTGTGCGGGACGGGCAAAAAAAAAAAAAAAAAAAAAAAGAAAGAAAAGAAAGCAGCCGTGTGCAGTGATAATTCACATAGGTCACAACATATAACAATGATCACTGTGAAAGATGGAGTGATGCAGCAGCTCTTGCTACAGGCCTTTCCACTTTATCCCAATAACAATGAGCCAGAGTGAGGTGTCTGACAGGTCATTCTGTTACCACACTGTTATTCCAAAGCAGCCGCATACATCACCCTCCAAAAAAACTCACCACTTCTATCAGCTCTTTTCCCTACGCTCGACGTAGCCCACCTTCAACCTCTCTCCAAAAGCAACCGGCAGCCCCCCTGGTGTTAATTATAAGAGTTTTTCTCCCCCAGGAGCCTGGGTGGGACGTGGAAGTGCATTAATCTTGATTCTTCACTTCAGTCTAAAGGATCGTTTGAAGAGACGCCTGTGGTAGGTCCCAAAGGCGGTGTGACTCAGTACCAGGAGAAAGAGTAAAAAGGGAAGGGAAAAGGCAAGAGTCACAGTTTGGCGCTCACACCGGGACACACCGGCCACCTCGACAGGCAAGTCCGTCATGTACCCTGCACCCCTTATATTCTCTGTATGTTAATCTGGATGAACACTTAAGAGGCGCACAGGATGACATGCCAAGCATCTTCCACCTGTGCTGTGATTGATTTGTTCCCTGATGCAGCATGAAGGTGACTGTCACCTTCAAAAGCAGAACTTAGCAGAGCTGAGCGACGGCTGGAGGACTCTGTTTTTTACATCACAGTTTACATTCTCCCCCATTTCATCGCACACTTTACCCCACCATGACTATGTCGAGAGGGTCAATACTAACTTTGCCAGAGTAGACAGAAAAGTCCCATGTTCGGTATTTTGTTTGTTTTCCTTTTTTATTTGATTTTTTTTTTTTTTTTTTTTTTTTTTTATAATTCTGAATAATACTGCTTTGTTATGTGTAAAAAATAGATTGCCACCCATTTTATAGCGATAAGCCACAGCTGCCTGATGCACAACACTTAACCCCCACTGTGTCACACTGTATAATGGAAGGATGGAAATGACAGACAATTAGAGTAAAATGACCACTTCTAGCTGACTGGCTGAATATTTACCAGTGCATCACTAAAAGCTGCCTGTGATATCAAAACAATCAATGTTTCAGTGCAAAGACCAAAACAAAAATGTCCACAACATTTTAATATCAGTGTTTTTCAACAGCATCACTTCTGCGCACTCGATGTTAAATTGACTCTGCTCTTCATGTTTGATCGTGCCCCTCCTTATCTCATTAGTTATCTACTTCCAGAGTTAAAAAAAAAAAAAAAAAAAAAAATCGCACTGAAGCAGTTGGCATACAGAGACGTGCATGTTTGAGCTCCTGCTCTCTGAGCATGCGCGACGTCCCCCTGCAGTTTCACGATAACGTGCGCACACTTCAGAAAGCTACACATGAAAGTCATTGCGCCGTTCAGCAGGCAATATGTTATGCATATTCCCATCACAGTGGGGGAGGAGACTGTTCACTGTTTCATTTTACGCCATCTGTAAATTCTCTGGTGCTCAACATATTCCATTTGATAGCCAGTAGCTTTGTAAACAATATGCTGGGATCCGTTTGAAAAACACCAGCTTCTACTTATGACGAGTCTAATTTAGATTTCAAATTTGGATGTCGGTCATTGTTGCTTGGTGCGAACGCAACATTTCAAACGGGAAAAATTCTGACATCCTTGAGGGGAACTCGGGTATCATGTTGCCAAAAACAACAAGGATGAAAACTGTTTAGAAAGTGTTCTCTTCATCCATGTCGGGTGGGCGGGGCAACTGACAGCGAGCACCTTGAGTGGGGAATATTAAGTGATGCTAATATGCTGTGACAAAGGCCATGGCCTGGTGACCCCACCTCCACCTCCACCTCCACCCCCACCCACACACACACACAGTTCTCACCATCAACACAAAACATTCCATCCATGTACTGCTTTGACTTGGTTGCACCTACACATATGTTATATTTCCCAGTATTACAGGCTACCATGTAGTCTGTAGCTACAATACAACCTTTTCATATTTCAGTTTTATCACACCATCTGACTTTGCATGGAGCCTAATAAAAAAAAAAGCCTCAGAGAGTTTACGCTTCTGCATGCAGATAGTGTCCATTTTGATTATTGGGAAAATCACTTTGTGTTGCTTGTTACTGCCCTTTTTAGTGCAGCTTTTTTTTTGTATCATCTATACATTGATCCTTTATCTCAGAATCACAGTGTCCAATTGTCTGTATCCATGCATGCACTTCAGTTCATGTGTGTGTCTGTTTTTCGACATCAACACACCGCTGAACTTGTATGCGGTCGCTCATCTGCATTACGAGCAATCTATAGTAGTTAATTGAGCCCAGAGGCAGTTGGTTTCAATGAAAGCTCCCGTGCCTTTCTGGCAAAAGAAACAGGAGAGAAGGAGCTCTCTGGAGAAGGCAGCTCTCAGTTGAGAGGCAAACAGAGCAGAACTCCTGCCGTGTTCATTAGCTGTCATTGATCAGTGATTCAGTCGCTGCGCAACTCCTTCCACAGCTCACATATTACAAGTTTCATCTCCTTAAAATTAATATAAAGGTAAGGAAGTGGTGCCAGCGCAGCATTTTCCTCCTTGTATTTTATTTTTCAGTGCACTATTTTGATGTGGATGGATGTTTGTCAGGGTTTTCAGCAGCATGCAGAGAGTGCGACGCAGCACACTTGTCCATTCCACAGTTTTCCGATATCAATATGAGCTACTATATTCGGTTATTGGCTTCCCTCAGAGGCTATCATCGCTGCAACCTCTTCCATCACGGGAGATGTACAGTAGAATGAGGCTGCGAGGTATAAAAATGCTGATAAATGGCTGAGACAAAAGCATAAATAATGCAGAGATCAGAGATACTGAAATAGTGAGTCAAACTCCACTTCAAGACACCCCACACCTCCCCAGAGACAGCCAAACGTAAGTGTCCTGTCTGACATCATCAGCGTCTGCCGGGCCCTTACCTGCCACATACAGCACAGACCGAGAGGAGAAGCTCCTCTCTGGCTCTCTTTGCCCTTCATTGCTCTTCCCAGCAGAAAACCGAACATCAGAGAACTCACATCCATTCCCCCACACCTGGCTGCAGCCAGCTTTTAAAATACACCTGAGCTGTTTTTTTCCTTTCATATTTCACCCTATTTCACCCCTTTTTATCTCCTCCCTATCCTCTGAGAAAGGACTCCCTGTACTGCATGTGCGTGTAAAACCATGACAGAGCACAGCCTGAGCTACCACAGCAAAAAAAGACTATAACAATGAGATCTATTCTTTGCATGACAGTCCAGAGTTTAAGTGAATATAAAGGGTTGAATTAAATCAATATTTCACAACTATGCCAAAGGAGCTGCAAAAGGGCCATTATGTAGCACTAATTGCACCTATAGGGCCTATCTTTAAAAAATGTAATCTGCACTCTCATTGGAATTCATCGAAAGTCCTCAGGTAGATGACCAGGATTGTCCGTGCCGCTCCTCATTTCACTGAATTTTCTTTATTCCCTTCATGTCTACCTTTGAATATTTATCTCCTCTAATTTGCAGTTATCTTTGGCTTGTCCGAGGTTCTGTACAGAACCATTCCTTATCCCCCTCTTAACATATGTAGGAAGAAAAAGACAAACAAAATAAATCATTGTAAATTATGGACAGAATGCAGAATTTTACTTGGGAAGCTGCATGGTTTCTCCAGACAATAGCACTTCTAATATTTTGTTTTAATGTCAGATGAGTCAGTTGTGTGATGTGATACATTAACTGCAATCCTCAAAGAACAATGCATTGATATTCAGTAATTCGTTTTTCTTGAACCAGCACTATTCAGACACTCTGGTTACTCAGCTATCAGTGAGTATCTGTCCACTAGCAAATACAAAGAGGGAATTTCAAACTAAAGTGGTAATCATTTTGTAAAATTACCAGTTGACTCACTCGGTCCTCTGTTGCATCAGATTAGCACTGAATGGTAGCTGGACTGTGTTTTATGGAGAACAGGGATGGGAGGTTCTGACCCAGATTTATGGCCTTTAAGGAGCCAACTCTGCAGGGTCAGTGGAAAGAGGAGAGCATCCCCCCCCCCCTTCTTCTTACATACATAAAAAGTGCTGAGTGTAAAACCAAGATTTACTTTGAGAATCTTAACCTTTAACGCTTCCTTTAAAGAAACATATGCTGTCCTCTTTCTTGGTACAGGGCAAAGGCAACAGTGACTGACCTTAACTAAATTATGTGTCTTAAATACACATAACCTCTGCTGTTGGGAGTTTCCAGACCCACCAAACTACCATTATGATCAGTACGTAGTATTTACGATAACACACAGCATCAATGAGCCACTAACGATGGCAACAAACAGGGCGCACGATCTAAAATAAATATTGAGTGTGCTGCAGATAGTCTTTTACTATGCCGCCTGTCTGTTTCACTGTAAGTAATGAAACAATAAAAGTTTCAGTTGAGAAACATAAGTCACGAATGAACACATGTATCGATAAGGTAAAGGTTTATGAAAACAAAGTGGCCCCTGACTTGAAAACAACTTAATTAAATGCACAGCCCCGCTTTATTAAATAAGATATGCTGCACTCTGCATAAATTCATTAATCGATAGCAAAACTGCCACACAAATATTAGAATAATTGATCCAGGATGATTCAGCAAAAGGGAGGTGTAGGGCCTTGCAGGATATTACCTCGCAATAACAGTCTCTGTGAAGGTCAGTGGATACTACAGTAATGACAAATGTCCTCTCTTTGACTCCTACTGGCCAGACTTTATTTTGGCTAGTTACAGGAAATTACTTTCTGCACCTTCCATCATCTTGCACTCACTCTGCATGCTGCGGCTTTATGGCAATGACCAATCAGGGTGTAATAAAAACAAGCTGTAACTGTCCAACCTTGTAATAAAAAGTATTCACACAACTGACACCAAACTGCTGGTTATTAAAGAAAGAGTTAGAGGCCTGGTGAAGAACACACACAGTGTGGGTCCACACTGTGCTAATGTGAGATAGTAGTGAAGTAATGGACCCAGAAAACTCCATCAGAATTTCTTGTCAGATGGTCGGATGGCTTAGGAAGCATCGGGACTATTTGTGGGACTTTTTATGGGTGTAACACGATGAAGGTCTTCCTGTAGTAATTGCCTGAAAATGTGCACCATTATCTTTATCTATATCTATTTCTATATCTAAACGTAACGGCCACCGGCTTTTTACTTTGAATGTGGCCGCTAAGAAAAGTTGAAAACATTTAATTCCTGATGTGATTGATCAGTATGTCATATGAACTACAGATTGTAGTCAGGGTAGTAAAACACTGAATTGTCACTCTCACTTACAGAGCATTACACAGTCAGATACCTACATAGTGTAGGTGTCCGACCTATTTCAATGCCTGTATTTGTCATTGCACGGCTGTACAAAGAAATTAAGTGCTTCTCCCACAGTGGTATATACTAAATAATAATGCATTAAAAAGACACCATCAACAAAGATGACAACACACACACACACACACACACACACACACACACACACACACACACACACACACACACACACACACACACACCATCAAAAAGTCTGCACATTCAGATCATTATAAAAACAAGTGTGCGTATAAAAATGTGAATTGTATTAAAAGTTTAAAATACTCTGTAAATATTGCACATAGCCCAGAATTATTGCACATACCTAGGTTATATAAACACAGCTCAGTTCTTTGATTGCACATGGATAATACATTCCTGTTTACACAGAAGTTTGGGTAAACTGTATGCACCAGGTCTGCATCTTTGTACTTCTGCTTTGAAATGTAGTGTACCAAATATTCTAAACTTCCTTCTATATATTTTTTATATATTGTGTTTTACTTTTGTAAAGCACTTTGTCTGTGTAAAGCACTATACAAATAAACTTTACTTATTTACCTGGTATCACCTAGTTTATATCTATAATCATTCTATGTATTAAATTCACGCCCTTACTGTACACACACACACACACACACACACACAGACACACACACACACAGTCTCTAAATATATTGTGCAATACATCAAATCAGTTTCCTTTATTAGCAGAATTAATGTGGAATTGATGTGAACAAATGAAAGGTTCACAACAGCTATATTAATTAAACTGTGTTTCATATTCTGACAGAAGCCAGACTCTGCTGTGCTGTTACTTCTCCAGCACCACAGTGACAAAAAAAACTTCAATACTTGTCAAGTCAAAATTGATGGAGTGCCTCTAAAAATATTTCCCAAAATATCAGCTTCCAATATCAAAAGAGCCATGTCAAAACAAAGAGAAAAAAAAAAGATTTATTTCCACTTAGAAAAGAAAGCTTTGAAAACAAAAATATCCCGTGTCCTCAAAACAACTCCTGTCCTTTGTTGCTTACAGTACTGCAGCTTTCCCAAAATAACTCCTGGGCTTTCCTGGCCTGTAGAGGTCCATGTGCTGTGTTCAGAGAGGGAGATGGAGCATGACACAGGCTGACCACGGCTGAGTGAACAGGGGGGGGCACGTCCTGGGAGTGTCCCATTCCTCTCCTCGGGGGCCACGAGGTCCAACACTGCCAGCACCCTGGCTCCAATCACTATCTGCAATACCTGTCTGCCTGCTACTGCTGTTGCTCTTGGTCCAGGTCACACTAGGATAAAGTCATAAAAAACAGCTAATGCAGCCTTACAGAGCAGCCTCAGTCTGACAATATAAGTGAGCTGCTAGGGAAAAGAACCACCATCTTTACTCTTTGAGAAATGCCTACACAAACAACAAGAAGTGTCTCCAGCAACTGGAGACTGAAACATACTCAGGAAAGACAAGACCAATGTCCTGCACCACGTGATGATACTCAGATGGCATAACATCACCAAGGTCCAAAAGGACGCTTCAGAGACAGACAGAAACCATGAATGGATTCAGGTCCAAAAGTTTAAATGTCAAACATCTGGATGGTTGGAGAGGACTGCCTGGTCTACACCAGCCAGGGGCGACTCGTGGGGGAGTCTGTCCACACTGCAGCATAATGGAAGGTAAGCATGATGCAGCGATAATAGGAGTCTCTGGTCAGGTTCCAGACAATGTGCCCATCATACCCACAGGCAGAGGACCCTGTATTGTATCCCTGTAACTGTGGCAGCACTTCTTTGGTGACTCCATGTAATACGCCAGGACTGATGAGGTTCGACTCAACATGGTTGCGTAACTATTCCCTGCCTGCTCTGTGGGAAGAATTCAGTCACTAATATATTTGTGTCTGTGTTTTCAGTTATTATCAACACTCTTCCCTTCATCAGGGTATTCGTCTGAGTCATCCACTAATTTAGAACAGACCACTGTTCAGATGAAGCAGGCCAGCTACACTGCACCACTGTGTACAGATCAATCCAAGCCAGAAAGCAATACTGAGATATCTCTGCAGCCATCTTTTCCGGTCGTTGTATGTTGCAGGAAGTGCCGCTGTCCATGGTGCTGAAAGCCTGTTCAACGCAACCTATTTCCACACATACGGGTCTACAATACATAACGTATAGGATACTTTCTCATTCTAATCTAAGATGTACTTATTTTTTAGAAGGATACGGTAATTGTACTGTTAGATATATCGATTTTTAATGCATTACATTACACATATGCTATTAAAACGATGCTTTTTGTTGCTACTATGGAATATTTTCAGTAATTTAATATATTTCTATAGCTTTTAAATGTATGTATTATGGATGGAATCTATTTCCTGAGGTGATATGCAACTTCACTTCAATGCACTGAGCTCTGCTGCACTTAATACACTGATAATCCTGTGTTTACACTAATCATTCGTTTTTTTTTGCCAAGTCTGATGAAGAAGTCACTCTGCCAAGATTAGTAAAATTACTTTGGCACATTATGAAAGACTGAAAAGTGCTTTGCTTTGTGGGGACTCTTCATCTTATACTTTTAATCATGTTTCCATGCCACAGGGTGATGTACTCCTGAAGTCCTCAAAAACCACGATGAATGACCTGTTCAGATTAACAGCCCTAATGCAGGTGTGTGTGTGTGTGTGTGTGTGTGTGTGTGTGAGAGAGAGTGCGTGCGTGCGTGCGTGCGTGTGTGTAGTCGTAGCTGCTGTTCTTCTTGAAGAAAGTCAAGAAAGTCATCTTCAAGAAAGTCAAACTATGCCTGGGACAGATATTTTAGCATGAACATGTTCGGGTCAACCAATGCCAGAAGAAAAACAGAGGAGTAGACTTCATTTATTTGTCTCTACAATGGTAACCAGGCTGCGTAGTGAGCCGTGATCGTGGCATCTCTAATTGCACTGTATACTAGTAGGTGTGTTTAATGGGAACCTGCCTGTAAGAAGCTTTTCTTTCTCCTGCAATAATGGGGATATTTGAGTGAGTTTTTATTCTAAGCACATTTAATGTTCAAGATTATCCAAACATCTACATAAAAGCACTGAGAGACTGCTTTAATGTTGCTAAATTATCCGATTAACTATATTATGTAAGGGTCTTATTGAAAACACAAAAATGGGTCTGCGGCAGCTCCTTTCAAGCTGAAGTTGGCAGTTTGAAAACTTCACGGGGATGATTATGACTATGCATAGTTTGAGACAGAAAGAAGAAGAAAGACAGCCTGCATGACTCACACCTTAACTGTTTACCATTACTATGACTCGGACTGTGGCTTTGAGTGGGGCAGGAAATGTATGTTTGCCTGGCAGATAAAATGAAATACATTTGTCATATCAGCCAGTGACCCGGTGATTCCTGAAATCAAAATGTCAAGACTTCTCATATTCCTGACTGTCTGCTGAATTAATGCAGCCCAGCCTCATTCCAGCAGCACTTACCCATAGCCTCCAGAGACACAGTGTCCTGCAGAGCATTACTACTGAGTATAACAGACAATTGTGATAAGGAGAAAAAACATGTGACACCGCAGCAACACAAAAATGCAGATGTACTCAAAGACACATGCATATTCAAATCTTACTCACCTTTATTCTCTTGACCTTAGCTCTTCAGTAGTGTCATGGCTGCAGAAAAGAGAACAAACAAGAATGAATACTTCAGCTGAAAATATGGAATCAATAAAACATCTGGCAACTATTGTAAAGTGCTGGCATCAGTGTAACGTTCATGACCATTGTCTCATGGACCAAAGCATTATCACAGGCTTTGGAGTTGTTATCCCTCCTCCTTCAGCACCCCTCTTCCTCCTCCTCCTCCTCCTCCTCCTCCTCCTCCTCCGCTCCATCTCTGTGCACCAACCTTGCCATGGCTAACAGGAAGCAGAGGGCACAGTGCTTTATTTAATTAGTCACAGCAGCTGAGTGCTCATGTGGAACCAAACAGGGGAGGCAGATTGGGGTAGTGAGATGGATAGGCACTCTTCCCACCGGGCCTTGGCTGTGCTGTCAGAGGAGCGTAGATTACATGACAGAAGGGGGATTGGGGGGGGGATGCAGGGGTGATGTGGGGTTGTGTATGGCAGGAGGATGTAAATGGCGCCTGTAGAGGGGGCTTCTTCCCAGAAAAGAAAAAAAAAAAAAGATTGCTTTCACCCCTAAAAAACCCCTGTCCTCTCCCGAAAACACTCTGTACACCGTTACTTTTGTCTAATATGCAAACAAGCTAGTAGTGGGACTGGACCGTTGTTGTTGTTGTGATGTACAGTGCCGAGTGGTTTGACTGTTTTTATTAACTGTGACAACACTCATTATTCCAAATGATTTCGGAGCTGCTATTTTTCTTCTATCTCTTCTGACAACAATCAGGTGGCCTTTTCCTCCCCGGACCAGCAGATAACCTGAGCGGTTGCAGAAGTAGCTCGGTGTGCAGCACATTCTTGATGAGTTTCCTACTGAACTCAAAAGCAAGGAAGGGACAAAAGGAGAGAAAAAAAGTTTCTCCAACAATTACCAATTCCCTTTTGTAACATAATATAACACCTTCTCATGTTGCACGTGTGTAATACATAAAATAACAAGGGAAAGCATGCAGAAAACTGCTATTTGTGTATAATTAGAGGATTTGGTGTAGTGGGGGAGCTACTGATTAATGTGATATGAGCTTTATATTCCCATTATTATCCAACTAGTGTTACTCAGCCTACCACACTGAAAAAGAGTCCCAGGGTTCACTCTTGGAGAAAACACAATAGTGAACATGTGGTTTACTGTACGGTGTTGATTCAGGCAATGCACTCGGCATTGCCTGAATAATGCGTGTGCAACTACGAAGCAGTAGTGTGCAGGGAGCTCTTTTAATTAGCACTCTTGAAGTTATTCAGTGACCCACATCTAATAATGAAGGCAACATGAATGTTCTATTTACATATCTTTAGTCAGTAATGTGTGACCGTTGGGAGCGCCCACTGGTTGAGTATGTGGTGCCAGTGAAAAGGGAGGGCATGTCAAGCTGAGTTGCCTGGGGCTGTTTTCTAAGGACCTCTCAATTCCAGCTGTAGCAATGTGGAATGGTATGTTAGTGACCTGCAGGTCTGTCAATCTGGGTTACATTATAAGAATACTGCATGCAACTTTTTAATAAGCCGTGGTCTGACAATGCCATGCAGTCCAAGAATTCCAAGAGATTTTTCAGTATGTAGTATTTAATATGGATTTCTACATTTAGGTCAATGTACTCCGAGGGCAAATCTTGTACTACTTCATAAAAAAAAAAAAAAAAAAAAAAAATAGAAAAGCAAATTTCAGAAAATAGTACAAATTTTATTTTGTTTACATCCCTGTTGGTTTGTTAGCAGTCTTTTTCGCTGACTTTGTTGGCGCCTTGCTCAGTTTGTTGGCGCGTTACTGTCACCAACAATCGATCAGCAGAACGATTGGAACTTGATCCAGACTTTCAGCTGTGAAAATGTGCTAAGGTAGCCTGGCTCCGTCTGACTATACAGTAGTATGTAATAGTAGTATGTAGACCATTTTTATGGCAGATGTTTTGACTTGTCCTGTTCAGGTGTCTTGATGATGGCTGTATAACAATTGGGGAAGGACCAGCTTTTGTGCATGCTGGTTCACCGTCATGACTTACTGAATGGAACTGAGCCATCATTAATACACTCTTACCTTACCCTACAATCAAAATGTCTGCTGGGAAAAACAACTATTCAACAATGTCGCCAGTTGGAGAGTTTCAGTGCACAAGATACGTTATATGGTGGTCAATGCTGATTGGTTAAAGCTTGCTCCAATAGTTTAGCGTGGCCGGACCCATATGTTCTGATAATGGCAGGCAATTTTAAGGGTCAATCAATTAAGATAAGGGGACAAAGAGATTTTTACAAATATGTTAAATTAACAACCTTATTAAATTGTTTTTTCATCATTTCTGTTTGCAGTTACCCAGGTTTTGGAAATGGAAATGTAAAAACAACTTTCTATCATGAGTCAAGATGGCAATTTGTACGTGTAATGGATTATATCCCAGAGGCAATAAAACATATGTGATTTAAAGGAACATACAGACACATATGAATAGGAAGCTACAAACAATTTAATTAATTTACTCAATATGCTTCCCTTCAATCCCATGTGAAACAGAGTGAGTAATATGTTCCTCACATTAAGCTGCTGTATTTCCATTGCGGTGTAGCTCGATAGACAAGATAGAAAGAGAATATAATAAGCACAGAGGTGACTTTGACTCTGGTACAGCTGTCCTTGTTTCTGTCTGTCTGCTCGAGAGTCACCTTCTCACAGCCTTAGCAAGCTAGCTTCTTCAAAACAGCACAACAGTTAGGGTGATGAGCTCCTTGGCTTGAGGCTTTAATATGATTTTAGCAACTGTCATCCATCTTTCAGTGGTGGCCTTGGCATGAAGGAGTCAGAAGAGAGAGTGAAGGGTGGGGCGTCCTTCTGCTATCAGCTTTCCGGGGCATGATATTCCCTAACCTTCCACCTTCACGGTACTTTGCCTCAGTTAAGAAGGGTTAATAAAACCGTTTTTCACATCCTGCTCCCTTTTCGGAGGGCGTGTCAAATTGTTCCTTTCCAACGATTCTTTGTCTGTGAAAGAACTGGGTCACTGAGTAGCACTCTCTTCCCGGGCCTTGTTGCTAAGGCCTGACTCCTCAGAGTCCAGGCTTTAGGGAGACAGAGGCTAGTGCGCACAAACTGAAGCCAGCTTCTGACAGGAGGAGCTGCACTTGCATGACTGCAGCCCCTCTAAACAGCACATCATGCTCAGATTACTGAACACATTTCAGAGAGGAGGTGAGGGATGAAGGCAGCGAGAGCTGTATGCACGGCACGTCTCTGCATGTGGATGGGCATTAGCGTATAACAGAGCTTCTTTCTGTGTGCCGTGGGTGTTTCCCTCTGCGTGAGACTGTGTGTTTGTGTGTGAAAGGGGTTGCTGTTGGCTTTAGCACCAGCACACACATTCAGAATTTGAGCTCCAGTGTTTGTTAAACATTATTTGCCTCTGCTGTAGAGGCAACAAAGGGAACCTACCCCATTGCAAATGAATGAGCCCAGGTCCCTCGTTATCACTGGTTATTGTTCCAATCAGGCTGGCTTTGAAAGGGGAGGCGCACTCTCCTTTGGACAGCTCATTAAGATAACACACAAACGTGGCTCCCCATCATCCTGGGTTTATTAAAGTGGGGCTCATTTCAGCTCCTTTGTCTCATGCAGGAACCTCTGCCTTTGTCAGCGCAATTGGAGCCAGATGGCAAAACAAAGCTGCCTGTCTGAATTGCTTAGAGAGTGATCTCAGAAGACAGAGCCATTAGCTTGACTTCACCAGCTCACCGCCCACAACCTCCACCTGGATCAACCAGGTGCATGGACGATGAAGCGCAGGAGTGAGAGCAGGGGGTGGCTGCAAGTAGCTGTCTTGTCACTGGACTGCGGGCATACTACAGTCTTCCAGCTCTATTCTCCTTCGCCCAGCACCTTTAGCGAGGCTGAGCTATTAAGTCGCGCTGGTTGCGGGATGGCTGACCCTGCTCCTGGCTGCACGGATCTCTCTGAAACATTCATGAGAGAGGCAGTCGAGAATAAAAGCCATCGTCCCTCCTTCACTCAGAGACTGTCCTTCACCTCTCAGCTTATTAAAATCACATGGTATTAACTTCGGCGTTCACAGAAAGGCTAAATAATTAAATCAGAATAAAGGAGTCAAATGAATAACTTTAATGACATTAACGCTTGAGGGAGAACTGCTCAGGACTGTGAGGGGGACTCACTGAGGCTGGGCAGGCAGAAGAAGCTTGCTCTGCTTGCTAATGGCAAAATTAATTCTGGCCTCATAAGGTCATATTTCCTGCTAAGCAAAATATCACCACTCCTATTATGGTAAAAGAAGCACGTGTTATTTCAAAGAAAAATATAAATACTGACAAACCTATAACTTTAATGTAAAGCAACAGAAAAAAACAAAATCTTGAATACTTTCATTGGCATTAAAGTAATTGTTGTGTTTAGGGAAATATGCTTATTCCCTTTCTTGCTGAGACTTAGACAGCAGATTGTCATCATTTATGCTTGTGCATGTGAGCAGCATGTTCCCTTAGCTAATCACCGAGACTGGAAACTGGGGGAAACAACAAGTTTGCCTGTATGCGAAGTTAAAAAAAAAAAAGTGCTTACCAGCACCTCTAAAGCTCACTAATTAGCATGTGACTGTAATATTAACAATATTAAGTGACATGTAAAAACGTTTGCAGTTTTCAGACTATTTTCTTAAGCCAGCAACTTCCTGAAGCCTTCTCGGTACAATTATGTTGCGAGGTAACCAGTGGAAACTCCAACTTCAGCTGTAGTGCTGATTAGTAAATGTTAACATGGCATGCTAATATGCTAAATTAAGGTGGTGAAAATATTAAAAAGAGATATAGCATTTACCCATATGGTATATACTGTGTGAGGTGGATCTCTGCCACCACCATATTGATGTGCTCCCTGCTCGGTGAAAATAGATAATAACAGACTTCGAATGACAGACTTTGAATATTCTAATATGAGAAATGACAAAACCAAGCAACAGGGAGTAACATTTCACAGGTGAGAAGTTATCTTGTCATATCGTACTGTTGCAAACAAGTTGAATTCAATATATAGCAGTAAATTATTTTTCTTGCAAGCTAACATGAAGGAATGAAAGGGACTGTCAATGTTACACAAAGTTAAATGCGCCATCAGGTGAAGAAAAAAACAATAAAATGTATTATGTTGAGTCAGTAAATATAAAATATTATGTCACAGAAATATTACTGTTACTATCTACATAATATGTAGGTATTTTGACATACTTCCATGATGTAGAGCGGCTTCCCTCTATCAATATGGCGGACGTATTGACATCAACGAAATGCGCAGCCGCAGCCAATGAGATCTGGGCCTGTACACGCCTGTGATGCTTAACATCACAGTGCCATTGCCAGTATGGTAGCAGAGCTGCTGGTGTGTCCACAGACTCCTGGTCTTGTTAAGTTCGTTCTCTAAATGCTCAGTTTTGACCCGTTTGAATATAAAGTAAAATTTCGTTTGGTCGTTGTCTATGCTGGGTGATTTGAACTGGTTGGATTTGAAAGAGCAGTAGCTGGGAGAATACCAGAGGTGGTGCGAGGACTATCATAAGTCTATTTATTTTGCAGGACCTGCAATTATAAAACGTAAAGCAATTTATTCTATGTAACAACAATATCATGTGAAAACGAACACATCTGAGCCAGGGCTCGACTGTATCATCGGTTCGGCTGATAAACTCGACCATTTGAGGACACTGCAGCAGCACTACTGTTAGCCTTTTATGAAACTTGTAGAACTTGTTACCATTCAATTTACAGACAAGATATATTTTACTGTTATAGCTGCAGCTTTAGGGAAACGTTTAATGTAAAACAGCGTGTTGGCATCACTAAATTAGTGCATCCCGTCTCTCTCTCTCTCTCTCTCTCTCTCTCTCTCTCTCTCTCTCTCTCTCTCTCTGCCTCCAACACTTATACACACAGAGGAAGAGTTATGCCATTGGGTAGCTGTGTTGAATGGATTCGGTGCTTGGAGCTGGTCTCATTTTTTTCGTGCACTCATGCTTCATCAGGGCACTTCAGTAAACAAACTTAACATTCAGTTGCTTGCTCTGTTGGGGCCCTACCATCCTGACACCTGCACTTCTTGTTAAAGATGGCAGACCAAACACTGCCAAATGCAAAAGATTAAACATATTTAAACATTTGAGCATCAGTTTGAGCTAAAAGATGTGAACGTTTTGTAACTGCAGCTGTTTCCTGACCACACGTGAGGCTGAGGCTTTGACCAGGTGTGGACAGACTGACCTGTCTTTGACTCCTCTTCCTCCAGCTCCTTGGCCTCTTCAGCTGTGGGAAGACAGAAGAGCCATTATCAGTGGGAGCCACCTCACAAAGACAGCCACAGAATGTAGTCACTTCATCACAAGCCTGTGGTGAGCTGATCCTTCACAGCTCAAAGGACAAGCTGTGATGAGAGAGCTATATGACGATGAAGCTCCACACAATGGGACCCCCACCACATCACACACACACACACACACACACACACACACACACACACACACACACACACAGACACAGAGCCATATCCACCCTTTAACCTCCTATCCAGCCCTTTCACAAAGACAGTAATCACATTAGGCTTTAGCTGCGGGCTCTCTGAAAACCCACTGTCAACAGAGTTAGGGAGGCTACCCAATGATGGCTGTCACACTTACATACACACGTGGCATACATGTGCATGTGCGCACACACACACAACCTAAAAATAGCCTGGGACTGAGTATCCAAGTGGTGGATATTTCTTCTGTGACGACATTCTCATCACAATCAGGCTCGAGATCCACCATTTAGAGGCTGATGCATTAGATTAAACTGACAATTGAACAAAATTAAATGTCAAAGCAACACAATTTACATGTTTATATTCCCTCACGATTGTCTGATCTTCCTCGACTTTGACAGCAGAGACTGTAATCCTCGAGGGAAATTAAGTAAAAACAGCAGAACGTGTTGAGTTTCCAGATTCAAACAGCCTGTATATGCATTAAAATATACCCACACCACATTCCTTCATTTTGGTTTCACTGTGTCTATTAGAAATTTTTAATTTTTAAACACATTTTACTGTATTATACTCTGTATATGGCTGCAGATTATTACCAAACATTAGTCAGACCAACATATGGCTCTGGCCAGCCAGCTTCACAGTTTTGGGGGGGGCATTTAGACCATCTGCAAACAAGAGCATATTTTGTTGCCAACTTTGAACTGGATGTCAACAATACAGTTAACCTGTTAATGCGTACATCTTTGAGAGAAAAATCCACAAAAGCACCTTGGAAAAAAAAAGTCAAACATACAACTACTTCAGAACCATCCTCAGAACTGCAGTGTTAAATTAACACAGGTGTGTGTGAGCCCGTTTACATTTACTGCTTCATTTAACACCTCCAACAATCCTACCTCTGAGGCAGCAGCGGAAATACCTTGAGGGACAGGGCAATCGTAGGAGAGTGAGACTCATTTAAAAGGTGCCTTAAAGTCAGGGTGAAGATGAGGGCATCCACAGAGAAGGGAGTGAGACCTGCCTCCCTTGTACATTGACTGTTACAATTTTATGCCCCTATTGGTTGCTTTCCAAACGCGTGGGGATAAAAAAAGAGGGTGGTTATGGCTTAAGTGCAAAAGCTGGACAACACACATAAAAGACGAGAGTCGGGGGACAGAAACAGCTGTTCATTGAAGCCGGGAGACTGTTACTGTTCCTCATCATCCTGCCTTCTGTCTCTGTGTTTTCTGATCCAGAAGCGTTGCAGCAATGCTGCTAAACCTTTTCAAACACTGCTGTGGTGTCATCAGTGATTCAAAGGTAAGCAAAAGCAAATGGTCCCAGTTAGTAAACCTATAGTGCTATAAATACACTGATTAGTGGCCTAATTCATTCATTCCTGCAACCTAGAAACAGCATAGCTTTCTTCTTTGTAAAACCTCTTTGCTTATTAGGACATAAGGCTTAATGAAAGCTGCATTTTGTGCTGCGTCGGTTTGAATTAATTTTCTCTTCGTTTGAATTTCATCTCTTGGTGACACAAATGAAAACAAATTCTTGTTTTATTTACTGTCTTGATATCCATAAGAAGATATTTTTGTGGTTTAAGTACTAAAGAACAACCCAATATAGTTTTACATCTCCGCCCTTAAGCTTCTCTCTGGAGTTCTCCGAATAAAAGGCTGTTTTGTGTCTGTTTCTTTAAGACCATTAATATCAATGACCCTCTCTTCTGATTGGCTGACTGTTTTCCGAGGATGCATGCCCATAGCTTGGCTCCGCCAGTTTTCTCTGTGTTCATAGCCTGGAAACCCTGTTTGCATGAAGGTTTACTCAGCTCTTCTAAAGGACAGGCATGTGGGGAAGGCTCAGTGCGATGACGAAGTTGTCCTAACAGTGGTAGAGTCTTGGTGCACAATGTAAGTTATATGGTGGTCAATGCTGACTGGTTAAAGACCATTTCAATAGTTTCAAAAATAACTCTACACCCATTAGGATGCAACGACTCTAAACAATAGCCAACGGTGCGTGGCCAAACCCTTATGTCCATCCAGTGAATTTGGGTCTAAAAATAGTGGAATAGCACGCCCAGGCAAAACACAGGTTTTCTTTAGGCTTGTAGCTTGCTACTCTCCCCCATGAATTGCTTGACGTTTTCTTTCACATAAGAGGTGGGACAGTGGGCTGTCCTGAGGGCAGACATATGACATGACATGACGTGTCGCATGAGTTTGTGACACCAAAAACTCACTGACTTCCAAAAGGCTCATCCAAACCAGCTGCTGAATATGAGCTGTGTTTTGACACTTTCACAGTATTCATAAAAACCTGCTTTAATATCAAAAAACAAATGGAATACAACTTGGGACATTTAAAATATATGTCTGATGAACAGCTGTTTTTGGCCAGTATTTGGGTCAGAGATTAAACAAATGCCAGTTTTTATTTTATTATTTTCTAGCCAGACTTGGAATAAAAATACATCTATTCGTCTGTTATTTCATGTGAGTCATGTGCACACAAAGCCGGTCAATGATAGCGTTTGGCCCGGGGTAAACCTGTTTTTCCTGAGGGTTCACCCCAGTCAAACATGTGCTCCACAGGGAAAACACCGCTTCCCTCACAACTTTCATCTATCACACTGGGGGGATCTGTCCCATGTCGTGAACACGCCATCCCAAGAGTAGGTTTGATTAAATCACATGGTTATCTGAATGTAAAATGAGCTTTGGAGAACTGGATCAGTGGCCCTGGATAGGTCATTCAAAGCATATATTAGATACGTAGCTGCAGTCATTATGTAAAGAAGGCGGAGGAGACGGATGAATGAAAAAATACAATATCGGAGAGAACAGAGCCGTGCTGGTGTTGAGATACAACACTGCCTGTGGAATTGAGCTTTCACTTCCAACTGCAGCACCACAAGCTGCTCTGCTCGGCTATGATACACATTCTGCTGCTCCACATACATTATGACAGGGAAGAAAAATGACTTACTCACTTCTCCACTTTTACTGACCCCGCCACGCTCGCTACACAGACACAGTGAAGACAGAGTCAACTTCAATCTGGCCATTCCCGGGAACACCATTAAAAGATAAGACAACCACAATTAGGTTGCACTTTCCTGCTTCCTGCCCTCCCCACAGCTCCGGATATGTGCATAGCAATCCTATTTTAAGCCCCCCTACATCTGTATTCATACAGTATCACTCTATCAGGAGTATAAGAGTCTGCATGATATGTGAATAAGTCGGCGTTCCCACTCTTCAGGTTCGTGCTTGGAAAACACCAAAGACTCCAAAAGCATTGCTGGTGGGGGACAAAATAAGACCTAACATTTCAATAAGGCGGACAGTGGATGACCACATAATCAATCCCGCCTTCAGTGTTAGGGGCTGCAGGCGAGACAAGCAGCTCCTCATCCAGCCCAGTGAACAAAAAGGCCCCACAACCCCTCAGAGCCCTTTGCCCGTGGGAGGAACCACATTATATTTCTCTCTTTCCATTTCATTTGATTTCATATGTTTCATGGAGCTATTTACTCTTTCCTCTGAGTCTGTGTCACTTCCATATTTATTTTTAAACCTCTGGGCCCTGGTGCAGACACTGGCTGACCTTTATTTAAATGTCTCCTCCACTCTGAGCGGATCTCATTACAGCCGAGCTGGTGGCTTTGCACTATCTATCTCATTTCAAAACTTTTTCTCTTTGCACTTGCGGCGATCCTCAGCTATTCCGCAACGCTAATTATTGGACCCGAGTAATGATGTTCCTCCCTGCCGCAGATATGTGTCCCACCATCCGAGATCCTGCCTATACGCATTAAGCAGAACTCCCTCTGGATTCTCAAAGTTCCTTGAGCAGTTAACATCTCATCACTGCTCTCTCTCTCTCTCTCTCTCTCTCATTGTGCCTCCCACATGATCCAGGCAACACGTAGCAGTTATGCATATCATCTACTGGCCCACTATGTGAAGGGGTTTAAGGAATCGTCCTGCATTCTAATGAAGGCCCCAAGAAGGGTTGAAAGAGCCTGAGCGCATCATAGGTTAACATCCATTATTCAGCAGGCCCTTGAACTGTGTACGCAGCAGGGCAACACGGTCCGAGAAAAAAAACAAAACTGGAAATTATTCCATTACTTTATTCCACTTTTTTGTGCATATAGCTCCAAAGTCGCCACTGCTCAGAGACTCACATTTCATATTGCTCCTAATAAAGCCCCACAACATGCTTTTATCTGACCTTGAGGCTTCAACACAGAAATCCATGCGAGTCATCACCAATGAATTGTAAGAATACACACTGCTGTTGAATGTGCAGAGCCACCACTCGCCTCTCTCTTCCACTCCCCGTACCTTCTCTCCTGGCCTCCTCGCAGCTCTCCTTGATCTTCCTGCGGCAGACAGCAGCCAGGGCAATGAGCAGCACCAGCAGACACACGGCCAGGCCAACAGTTACCCACAGAGCCACTGGGGGGAACGCGATGTTCTGACCTGAAGCAGAAAGGGCACACGGAGAGAGAGAGAGAGAGAGAGAGAGAGAGAGAGAGAGAGAGAGAGAGAGACAGAACGAGAGAGAGAGAGAGACAGAACGAGAGAGAGAGAGAGAGGGGGGGGGGGCAGAGGAGGGAGAACCTCATTATTCACTCCTGCACAGCTAAAATAAGAGCGCAACTGTCACCGCTGTATCCATCACTATTATTCTGCCATTTGACAATTTCGCTGTTCGACTACCTTGTCGTAAAAATTCGGAATTATCTAGACTGCCGAACTATAACAGCACAACGTGATGACACTGATGATGATTATTGCCATCATCGTCAGCGTCGTCACATCCACACGGGATGAGATTTGACTTTCACAAACAGTGGGACTGTCAGAGGAAATAGAAATGAGCCTGAACCTTTGCTTGATGTGAACAGGGCTTCTTTACTCGTGTCCAATTAAGACACTTGAGTCCTTCAATTGAGTCCAGATGGCAGATAGCTTAGCAGTCACACAAGACTGTGTTGTCGTTTCACTCAAACAGCATTGGCACAGCTTTCCGAGGATGCTGGCACCAACTATCCCTCCCCCTGCCGTCTGCTGCACGTTGCTCAGATGTGAGAAGCTCTGATGCCTTTGCTTTAATATTCCATAACTTCTTAATGTCCCCAACATCATTAATAGTCTGACATAGTCTGATTAATTCAACATTTAGAAATAAACAAGAAGCAAGAAGGCTAGTAAATGTATTTCTCAAATTTGACTTTATATATCTACATAAAATGTGCCTTTCTAACTGTAAATATTAAGATAGCAGGCAGCACGACACTCAAATCACTTTGCAGACAATTAGCCATTAAAGTTAGTGACAGCATCCTGACAAACTGCAAACTGGTGGGGAGAAATAAAAACTGGTCAGCAGGACAAAAAAAAAAAAAAAGAAAGATATCAGACAGCCAAATTTCCCTGGGGTATTCCAACTGAACAGAGGGAGAAGAAAAGAAAACAGCAGAGCCACTAAATATCTGTGAGCCTGGCTGTAGCACAAACAAGCCTCCTTCAGAGAGTGCCCGCTCTCGGCTGTAAAAAAAAAAAAAAAAAAAAAAAAAAAAAAAAAAAAAAAAAGGCTGAAAAATGACTGGCATTGGAAAGACGTACTGATGAAGCATCTGTAAGGACTTGGCATCAGCTATGAAGACAGGCAGACAGGCTATAATAGAACCCAGCCAAGACGGAGGGCAAATAGAGGCGTCTTCAATTGTCAGATGGAAATACAGTCCATCTGATACTATGAAACAAATGTACCCGATATCAAAAAAAATACTTTTAGGGATGACAATATCATTTGGTGACAACTAATAGATGGACTGCCGTGACATTTCTGATTCCACAACAATGAATCCGAATTACATTGGGGAGCAGGTGGATAGCTCCATGACTTTTCTCCAGAAAACAACTATTAAAAGGGATGACATTTTGCACATGTTCAACCCTTATGTTTTCCTCAAATGCCATCATCAGGTAAAATGTTCAATCCGAGCAAGTTTTTAGCGTAGGGATTAAAAATACCTGCAAAACCGCACAGAGCCAACTGGCAAAGGTTACCATGCTAACAAGCTCAAATAAAATGTGTACATTGTAATCATTACACTTACTGAACATTAGCACTTTCCACTGTGAACATATTAGCATGCTGACATTAGCATGGCTGTAGCCTCTTAGTCTTGTTATTGCTTCCCCGATGTTTGTCTCAACAGCTCCCTGGTTACTTCATTATGCTAAATGGCAACAATAGATTAAAAACAATCACTACTAATAGATGCATTTGTTGCAAGGACAGATAATAATGTAACTTAATTCATGTAACTGAATGTAATTTTAAGGTCACCCTTATCAGTTTACCCCCCCCTCTCTCTCTCTCTCTCTCCATACATATATATATATATATATATATATATATATACATATATAGTGGTGTGAAAAAGTGTTCCTTTCTGATTTCCAATTTTTTTGCATGTCTGTCACACTTAAATGTTTCAGATCATCAAACAAATTTAAATATTAGTCAAAGATAACACAAGTAAACACAAAATGCAGTTTTTAAATGAAGGTTTTTATTATTAAGGGAGGAAAAAAAATCCAAACCCACATGGCCCTGTGTGAAAAAGTGTTTGCCCCCTCCTGTTAAAACATAACTTAACTGTGGTTTATCACACCTGAGTTCAATTTCTTTAGCCACACCCAGGCCTGATTACTGACACACCTGCTCGCAATCAAGAAATCACTGAAATAGGACCTGAAGTGAAGTAGACCAAACGATCCTCAAAAGCTAGACATCATGCCGAGATCCAAAGAAATTCAGGAACAAATGAGAAAGAAAGTAATTGAGATCTATCAGTATGGAAAAGGTTATAAAGCCATTTCTAAAACTTTGGGACTCCAGCGAACCACAGAGAGAGCCATTATCCACAAATGGAGAAAACATGGAACAGTGGTGAACCTTCCCAGGAGTGGCCGGCCGACCAAAATTACCCCAAGAGTGCAGCGACGACTCATCCGAGAGGTCACAAAAGACCCCACAACAATATCCAAAGAACTGCAGGCCTCACTTGCCTCAGTTAAGGTCAGTGTTCATGACTCCACCATAAGACAGAGACGGGGCACAAATGGCTGCATGGCAGAGTTCCAAGACCAAAACCACAGCTGAGCGCAAAAAACATTAAGGCTCGTCTCATTTTTGCCAGAAAACATCTTGATGATCCCCAAGACTTTTGGGAAAATACTCTGTGGACTGACGAGACAAAAGTTGAACTTTTTGGAAGGTGTGTGTCCCATTACATCTGGCGTAAAAGTAACACCGCATTTCAGAAAAAGAATTTTTTTTTTTTGGTACACGGTAGAATTCATGGTTCCATTTATCACAGCAAGTCTTCCAGCTCCTGAAGCAGCAAAACAGCCCCAGACCATCACACTACCACCACATTTTACTGTTGGTATGATGTTCTTTTTCTGTTACTTTTACGCCAGATGTAATGGGACACACACCTTCCAAAAAGTTCAACTTTTGTCTCGTCAGTCCACAGAGTATTTTCCCAAAAGTCTTGGGGATCATCAAGATGTTTTCTGGCAAAAATGAGACGAGCCTTAATGTTCTTTTTGCTCAGCGATGGTTTTGGTCTTGGAACTCTGCCATGCAGCCATTTTTGTCCAGTCTCTTTCTTATGGTGGAGTCATGAACACTGACCTTAACTGAGGCAAGTGAGGCCTGCAGTGCTTTGGATGTTGTCGTGGGGTCTTTTGTGACCTCTCAGATGAGTCGTCGCTGTGCTCTTGGGGTAATTTTGGTCGGCCGGCCACTCCCGGGAAGGTTCACCACTGTTCCATGTTTTCTCCATTTGTGGATAATGGCTCTCTCTGTGGTTCGCTGGAGTCCCAAAGCTTTAGAAATGGCTTTATAACCTTTTCCAGACTGATAGATCTCAATTACTTTCTTTTTCATTTGTTCCTGAATTTCTTTGGATATCGGCATGATGTCTAGCTTTTGAGGATCTTTTGGTCTACTTCACTTCAGGTCCTATTTCAGTGATTTCTTGATTGAGAGCAGGTGTGTCAGTAATCAGGCCTGGGTGTGGCTAGAGAAATTGAACTCAGGTGTGATAAACCACAGTTAAGTTATGTTTTAACAGGAGGGGGCAAACACTTTTTCACACAGGGCCATGTGGGTTTGGATTTTTTTTTTTCTCCCTTAATAATAAAAACCTTCATTTAAAAACTGCATTTTGTGTTTACTTGTGTTATCTTTGATTAATATTTACATTTGTTTGATGATCTGAAACATTTAAGTGTGACAGACATGCAAAAAAAATTGGAAATCAGGAAGAGGGCAAACACTTTTTCACACCACTGCATATATATTTCAAGAGGATCTCTCAATACACAGGGCACTATAAAGAGTCTGGTGGTGCTGCTACTGCAAAGCAGGATAAACAACCAAATGTCACACAGAAAGGATAAAATCTGGAAAGTCAATCTTGTCATTTTGATGAAGCTGCGTAGGCCTCCCCAGGCTAGTCATGACTGATGATGCTGTGGCTCGCTGTCCACCGAGCCCTTCACCCTGCTATATTTAAAGAATGACCATCTGAAAGCAGCTTCGTCCCAACAGCGAAAAAACCCCAAACATGTATGAAAGAGGAACAATCACACACGAGCTGTTCACGTCTCATGAAAACAGAAAAGTCACGAATTCGTGTAGCTTTTTGTGACGAGTAAAGAAGGTGCAGGGCTCTTTGTTTTCACGGTCTTTCTCATTCTCTTTTTATTCTCACACCTTCCCACCACTCTCTCCCTCCCTCAAGGCAGACTGATAAAGACAAATGCCATAGTCGGCTATCATTGCAACGCCAGGGCCCGAAGGGCTGCAGGATCATATTTTTCTTTTTCTCTTGTTTGATGATGTGATTTTGTTTTCTTCAGAAATAGATTTGTCTCTAATGGCTCTGTTTACCTATCCTCTCTTTCCCCTTTTCCCTATTCCCTCTGTGCAAGGCTAAGGATGGAGTGCTTTGGGCTGCACTGTCACATTTACCTGGAGTCTGCAGACTTGAGAGCTGCACCATACAAGGCAAACTTCACAGTGTTTTCTAAATACCGTAAATGTGCAGCACTCATCAAAATACACATTTTTAAAAGTTGTATAACTTAATTAATATAATCTAAAAACTTTGCAGTGAACACAGTTGGAAATATAAAGCTTGCCCGCATTAGGCTTACGTGATATGATAGAGTCAGACAATCATATTACCAGACCTAAATGCCACACACTCATCAGGGTTCCTTGTCTGTATTTATATCTTTCCACTTTTGCTGATGCCAACACACAATGTCAGTTTAACAGTAAACATAAGATGGATAGTATGTACCCCGTCAGTGCCCATAAAATCAAGCTGTCCACATACTAGATCTTTTCTTTTGTTGTTATATTACCACATGAAAGCCCGGAGTTATGATGAAATTCTTCACATTTCAGCACATTTAAACTCCACGCAGCATATACGAGTTTGGTTTTTATTGGATTCTGTGTTTGATGTGTGTCAGTGAAGCTGGACAGTTCAGCAGCACCATTATGTTCCATTAATCCATCCCTGCTGCTGTATTTTGACATCAGCAGTTACAATCATTACTTTCACATTTATATCTATAATTTCTGGCCATATAAAACATCAATGTAATTATTCTGCAGACATAAAAAAAATGACAGCAAGTAAATTAAAGCAGATCTGCAATCTCTAATCTTGAAATTTGCAGAAGAATTTACTTCCAGTGTGATGTGATCAAGAACCAACAGCTCCTGGAATTATTGTTATTAATTGATAAGATGTCGCTGTCATGTGCTGTGGCCCCAGGAGGGCCTCAATCTACAGATGTCTGAATGTGTCGAGGTCACATCTCCCTCATAAACTACTGCTAAATGCAGTTTGTGGACATAACTGCAAGAATACCTGCAAAATACAACACAAATCCCATACAATAGCTTCTTTATAATGCTCTAATTTCCTGAAAATGTCTGAGGGGCACTTTGTTAACACTGCGACCGTTTGAGAGGCCATACAAATGTGCTGCTGTTGTTTTCTTTTCTATTACATATAAGTTGTGGTGTGCTAGTGTGTCCATCCCTTGTAGCTTTTTTTGTTGAGCGCCATCAAATTTCTTTAAAAAATAACATGATGAAAAAGGTAAAACTGGTTGCGATAAATGTAACTTCCTTCAATGTTTGCAACATATTTTATATGTCACAGTGACCACACCTGGAGCGTATCCTTAACTGTTACTGCTTTTACGAGGCGGTGCTTCACTGTTGGTGTTTTGTGTACCATAGGAGGCCGCAGAAGACTGCTCAGGTAAAAATAGATATTTAATGGGGGCAGGCAAGAGAATGATAAAACACCACCTCCATATGGAGCCTCCAACACAAGGTGCATTGCCAGTGAGAAATGAGTCTCCCTGAGTCTCTGGAAGACACTATAGGGGACTCGCAAGGGGCCAGCTTAGGTATTGTTTGGGCTTCAGTGAATGCGAGAGCCAAGATTTGCAGGCATTTTTACAAGCCTGAGTGTTTTCTCTCCAGCACCTTTGGTGGAATAAAGTGCTCCTAAGACTCCCTTGCCTGTCATCTTGGTTCTGCAACGTGAAGACGGTGGAGATCAAAGCTGCTTTCTCTCCAACTGTCACCCCAGTTTTACCTGCCTAGAAGAAACCTAGCCTCTTAAGCTGTGACCAAAGGAGAATAATGTCCCTTGACAGAGGGATAGCTTCAGGCTAAAAAGAGCCTCAAGGCTCATTGCAGACAAGCTGCAGGGATGAGGAAGAGGAGAGGACGAGTCAATTAGGTTTTTCTTTCATTGTAAGGATGAACAAGCTGACCTTATCCTGCACAGTTGTGAAATAAGAGGAAGAGAGAGGGGGGACCTGTAGTGGAGCAGTGTTGATCACAGAGGAGCGAGCTGGACTAGGGGCTAGCCTAGGGGTTGAGCAGCAGCCGGGCCCAGCCCTGCTGGAGGGCCTATACAGCCCTGGAGACCGTGGAGCCACAGCCAAACCCAGGACTGGAAATGGGCTTATACATCTCTCTAACAAGGAGATAAAGACATTCATTCACACAATACAGTAAGACAGGGAAGACACAGTAAAATGTATCAGATATAAAACTCAGTGAGACAAAACAGGAGCTCACACTTAAATCACATTCACCCGACACTGGTGAGGTGATTGATGCATACTACCTCAGCGAGTGCAAACAGACTCGCCGACGTTCACTTTCTGTGTAACAAAGCCTCATCTCGCATGAAAGAGATCGGCAGAAACAATAACAGCAGGGCTGATGGAAAGAAGATGGCCTCGGTGTCAGAGGACACGGATTAGCCAGCATCCAAAACATGAGCATGAATATTAGGATTACATTGATGACATTGACTTTGAATTTGTTTTAGCTTCAGTTTCAATTACAAGCCTTTATTATCAACCTCGGAGGTGTCCATCAAAACCGTGAGAACCCTTCCCCACTCAGCCCCAGCATGAAAAGCTTGTGACCACACAGGCACGCCAGCTGTTCTTGCAATATTTCTCGGAAAACCTCTCCTCGCTGGGAGAGGACAAGGAGCTGACTTGTAGAGGGAAAACTTGGCAAACTGAGATGGATGGCGACAGGTTTTTGTCCTGTCAGCATCTTTGCTCAGAGCCTTCTCTCTTTTTTGCATTTCAATAAATAGCTTTTCAGTGAGATGCTACCTCACTGTCTTATTGGCATGCAGAGAGGCAATGCCCTCGTCTCTAGGACGACCTAGCGCCCATTTACTTACACAATTTGTCTGACATTATTGCCCATCCCTTGACGCCATGGGCTTGTGGCAAACACGAGTGTGTGATGTGCAGACGTGCACATTAAAGCAGAGTAATAGCTCTGCATTTACAGGAATAAAGTTTTCTAACAGCCCTCTTTTTTTCTCAGCGGGAGAACTATAAAAGCCATCTGGTGGTGGTGGTGGTGGTGGGGGAGGGGGGAGAGAAGTGGAGGGGGCATGCTCTAGTAAGGTGGATGAGTTAATGGGTCAGTGAAGGTTGAAGGGATTAGGTAAAGGGGTGAGTGACCAAAAAACCTGAGTGGTGGGTGAATAAGTTTTTGCTTCGCAAGCCAGCAGGCAGTGGGCTGGTGACTGCGTGAAGGCAGGACTGGGATTGAATCGCAATGAGCTTCTGTGGTATTAGTCTACTCTCAACTCGTAAGCTGTCTCTCAGACATGTCAGGCTGCTACTGACCTTTTCCCAGTGGAAGGATGGCTCACAGTCTGGAGGTAGTCTGCCTATAGTGCAGCGCTATGGATTTAGAATGATGAGTTGGTAAAATGAGTCAGACTTTAATCTAATGGATCCACAGGTGAATATTCCCTGCAGCCCAATGGTCACACAGCACTGGCAGAGGTTACAATGACACACGGACACTAAGTGCACTTGAGTTACGACTGGCTGGTCAATGTCAGATATGGATTTAGATGATTGTGGATTGAGCATACAAAACAAGACAATGCAGCTGATTGAAATTCCGAGACAAAACCTTAAAGAATTAGTGTAAATAAAGAACATCTGATTATATTTAAAAGGTATGTTACACTTACAATGGCAGCACAAATGCTGGATATCACAGATGTTACTGGCTAATGTTTGTTTGTTGCAGATATATTGCTACTGGTATACATGTAAGACAGGACAAGAAATGGCAGTACAGAAATGCCAAAGATATGCTTGAAGTAATTTAGCATCAGTCTCTCCAATACAGTTAGTCCACCTGGGAGCATATTTACTTTTCAGATGTTAAATATCCCACTTGATACAATTCGTAAAAGATAAGTTGAAGAGATAGTTACCTTTACCAAGGACGTTGTGTTTTTGGTGCCGTTTGTTTGTTTGTCAACTGGATTAAGGGTGAGATTACTGGCCTGTTATGGATTTGTGTAATGTTATGGATGGTCCACCAGCCAATCAATGAAGTTGCCCACTTGAATTTGACCCAGAATCCAGATGGCTAGCAAACTATTGTGGACTACTCAGGGACAGTGGTCCCGTAGGGGAGAAGTGAAACAATCGTAAATATATTCAGATACAGTGATTGCAGCTTCAGATCTGCATATCATGCAGGAGTGGACTATGAGCCTTCGCTGAGGTCTGTGCTCTCAGGGTGCCCTTCTAGTTAACAAAAAGTTGTATGCTGTGTTTTCACATACAAACATTGCATCATTGTTTTGAAACTCTTAAATATTACTACCATCAGGTTAAAACATCCGTTATTGATCAATTCACAAACAAAGATTTGATTAAGCTACTAACAAAAAGGGTTGTTAGTGCTGGTTACTTATTGAAAAAAAGCAAACAAATGAACTGAGGAGTGGTAGATAATGCTGCAGAAGAGTTTTGAAAGGTTTGCATGAATGTTTTAGGACCTGGGAAACTGGGTTAGCGTTAGCATCCATTTTAAACGAGATAAGATTTGGGCAACATTGCAACCACTGTGAGAGCTACTTTCAAGCCTATAGGTGGAAAGTATAGATTTTAGATCAGATTAATACGTTTTCAGGAGTGTATTTCTGAAAGATAGAATGCTTTTAGGCCCAAAGATGCACGTTGAGCTTTATTCATGTGACCTATTTACATTAAACGCACAAGTAAATACATAATTTTATAATAATTGCACGTGCTAGAAAGTTATTATCTATATTTACAATAATGTTACATAATTGTTGTAACATATATGTTACATGCAACATGTAAATACAGGGCGATGTGACATCCAGCTGCTGAGTTGATTAGCTGAAAGTTAGATTTTTTTTTTTAGAGTGTCATAGTCATATAAATGAATGTGTAAGGCAGAATTTATTGAAATACTTTCATGAGTTTTTCGCTTTTTACCACAGTGCAACGAAACCTACAATGGCAGGCCCTGATTTGTCTGGGAGGAGGGCAGAGGGAAGCGAAGTCACAGGTACTTTCAAAGGAATGATTTCAAGTCTTACTCAGATATGCCGGGGGCAAGGTTAGAGTGGATTCTCTCATCTTTACAGCTGAAGGTAATCCCATGCCCAGTAGACTGGCTAATTAACTGAATATACAGCTCAGAGCCAATTGCATGGCTGTCGTGTTAGCAAGGCAGAGGGTGCGTTCCAGGCAGAAGCGTGTGAGAGTATCTAATAGCGCTGTGCTGGAATATATAAACAATGGCCTGAGGTAGAGGTGGCCGGGATAACCTGAAAAAAAAAAAACTGGTGGAGATACATGCCCTGATGTGGATTTGGCTACACTATTTGTTCTGGTACCGAATGGATTTTAAATGTTACGTCAAAAGTGTACCGCGAGCATCAGCTTACTGCACGTTAACCAGTGAGCATACGCTTCCGTTTTACACAAAAACAAACACACATTTGCATGCTAAGAAAAGGGCGGGTGAAGAAATGGAGTCAGACAGCTCAATAGAGAGGAGCAAGCCATGAGGAAACATGTCAGCAAGTGTGAGCAATGTTTGAGAATGTGCTCCGGCTCTGACACAAGCAGCACTGGCACTGGTGTAAAAAAGAAAAAACACGATGCAGACACTGCTGGCAGAGTCCCTGTCCTAATGATAAGACAAGTCAGCCGTGGCAGGACATGGTGGGGGGAAAAAAATGGTTCATGGTACATGAGAAAGACTGCGAGCCTTTCGCCCCAAAACTAAATCCTGAACTTGTTCTGCAGCTGTTGTGAGCAAACGACACACACGCACACGCACGCATGCACACGCGCACACACACACACACACACACACACACACACACACACACACGGAGTGTCGCCTGTACAGCGTGATAAGCTCTTAATTTACACCAAGCATGAAACTCCTCCACAACGGCTGTAAACTATATTAATAGTTAACTGATCATGGTAATAAATTGATACTATCACAGTCTGTCCTGCATTTGAAACATCATCTAAAGATATGAGGAAAAAATATACTGTGATATATGTTGTTATTATTAATATTCCAAATATACTGTAGAATAAATTTGATGGCGTACTGTGGCCAGCCTTAGCTTGGGAGAGAAATGATAGTGGACTGCTACACTGCTACACTGTCTCACAAAGGTCCTGCCCACCTCATCCTACACTGGCCAGGCAAACTCTCCCTCAGCATCTCCCGTGTCCCCTCCCTGCCCCACTGGAGCCTCAATTAAAAACTCCTCTGATGTCTAGTAACTGACAGAGAGTCCATCACTTCCGCACATCCCTCTCCACTGAGAGTGGCATTAAGATGTTGGAGGCAGAGTGGACTATCGATTTTCTTCTATTTTTTTTCTTTTCTTGGTTGCTCCATTTCTTCACTCGGCCATCTTCGCAATGCAGGCTGAACTTCGGTGCAATAATCAGTCTACAATGTTGTGTTGTCTAAATTTTTAATTAGCTTTAAAGAACAAGAACTGCCCGTGAGGATGTGTAGGATAGAATCACTAGTGACAGCTATCAGTACCGAAACAGACCAAGTAGAAGAGCCGAAACTCAAGTGACAAGGACAAGTAGGTATGACGGGATTAAAGGGACACCTGAGCTACATCTGGTTTCTCTTACAGCACAGTTAATTCTTGTTTTAGCCACTTGGGGGCAGCAGAACAAGCTGTAAACACTGATTGGCGAACATGTTAGCAAGCACCCAGTCTGCATACGTTAGACACAAAGAGTAACGTTATGATTAATTTGCAGTCGTACTCTCTCCTTTTGGCGCCTTCCTTTCCCTGCATGAATTATTAAAGCTCTTTAAGTGGCTAAATGCATCACTACATTTACCAGCTACTATTTGTTTCTAACTCCAGTAGCATACAGCAGATTTATCACGGCTTTTTTTGCAGTAGCAGGAAACAATGCTGATGAGAAGTTTCACTGAACCACAACAATAACGTCGCAGCCGTACAACCAAGACAACGAGTGGAAAGACGCTAAAGTGCTCCAATTTCTTAAAGATTTGTTGCCATAAGCAACTCCTTCTATATTGAAGTTATTCAATGAATTTATTGTGAATATAAAACAATATATTAGTGCAGCTTTAAACTGTCGTCCAGAGCTCCCTTGTAGCATTGTTTTGTCAGTGCATGTTCACATGCTGCTGGTGGAAAGAAATACTTTATGTAAGCAATAAAGTCCACAGATAAAACCATAACAAGGGCTCATTACACATGGAATAAGAGACACAAACAGTAATATTTCAAACTACTGTAATGCTGAACTAACATGGTGGATGAGCCACAACGCCATTGTGCTTATTCCAATGGCTCATTGCACCAAGAACGAACTGCAGTTTGAAACTCTCTGTAGACTCTGTGAAGTGCACACCTATTGCTGAAACAACTCCTGTGTTGCATCAGTACAGTGCAAAGTGGGTGAGAAATATCATCCAGAATATGAACTTAACATGGCACTTATTGAACCATCCATTCAAGTGTTAATTTAAGTCAGGAACACACCCAGTTGAAGCCTTAGCTTTTGTAATAGTCTTTCATGTTCACTTTTTGTCTCTTTAGAAAGCCATGACGCTGTCATGACCAAGCTAAACAGCACTTGGGTATTGTTTCTGGTGCGCTCTAGTTCCAAAATGCCTTTATCTTTTGCAAAACTTTTTACAGTCATCGTTAATTCTGTCTAATATCCTCTGGTTAGACATTAGAAAAGGGATGCATCATTTTTAAAGTATCAATGTTGGTTTATGACAAAACAAAGCTGTAGTTCAAATTCACAGGAACACTTGCTGCTTACATGATAACATCTTGGAATACAAAATGACAGGATGTAAGCTAAAACTCTGTATTACAAAGCAACGTAAGCTCAATCCAAAACATGAAAGAAGCGCCTGGACCTCTTCAAAGAGCGCACGTTCTTAGTATGCTTCTCCCACTGCAGTATTACTGGGAGAATATATAATGACAGATTTTTTTTTAAAAGACATGTCTCTGCCTTGGGCTCTCATTATAAAACAGCATTTCTCATTTTCCTCTGCTGCAGTCTTTGGTGGTTACTGGAGAGAGATGAATATTCTTAAAAGCACTCGAGCTCAGGCTTCGATACAGGTCAGCTCGATCATGTTTGTCGTTCCTCTCATGAACACAACCGAACCTCCTAACATATATTGGAGACAATATATTTTGTTTAGGTCAGAGAGATACCAATGCAAAAGCTGTTCAAGTCAGCATCAGGTTTACTGGCAGGGATGCTGTCTTATTTGAGGCAATATCTCAGGGCAGGACTCTGAAATCTTTCATCACTGAAAGCATCTTTAGTGCATTTTTAAGTACGCATGACACAGTTTAAAGAATGCCTAACCTAAAGCCAAACACAAATTAGGTTCATATACTTCAATGCTCAACACATAATCCTGTTTTTTTCTGACTATAACAAGCTAATGAGATGTTTTTCAGCATCTTGGCTAGATGGATAGCTTTGTTTCACAATCACAGTTTTGCAAGAATTTAACTGTTAGCTTAAATAAATACTGCAGTCTGGAAGCTCGCAGTGATTCCCACTGTCACGAGAAATGATTAAAAGTCGACAATTCTCCGATTTTACGCCGTTAAACACTGAAACTGCTTTACCGTGTCCATTAAAGGCTCAGTGGAATCAATAGATCTCGCTCTTCTTAGGAAATCAAGTCATTTGTTGAGTCTAAATCATAAAACACTTTCTTAACTCACTTTTGATTGACTGTGTTTAAAGTTCTTATAAAATAACCTTGTAACCAAAAATCACCACTCACATTGGTATGAGTGTCATTATTTATCACTGAAATTACAATAAAATGTAACATTTACAGCACATTTACATTCTTGCTTTACTACAGTCGTTTCACAAAAGCAAACAGCTACTTGAGGCTGTGTTCACACACTTCTTTTAGAGGAGTCCCTAACAATGCCTCTAAGCTCTTCCAAAATCACTGTCAAGTACAGCTACTCATGGCTTATTGCTTAAATATACTTTGTCTCCTTGCAGCATTTTTTTAAATATGGTATCTTGGACAGAGTCGGAAAAGAAATGGCTTTCTAAATCTCTCTCTCGGTGGAATATTGCTAATCACAGTCTTACAACTTGTGTGTAGCTAAGTTATTTATCCTGAGAAAATGCTCAGCCTCAGGCTCAGAGAGGAGTCAGGGACAATATGTTCCAACCAGTGTCCCACAAGGATGGCCCTTTGCACAAAACAAATACACTGTGACTAAAACAAGGCTTGCTAATGGAAAAATAAGGATATTTAACCTCTCATTTACCTTAAGATATATACACTGAAAGCATACAGCAATGTAAACAGGCTCTGAAGAAATGTAAAGGAGAGACAAAACAAAACTCTGACATTCATTGATCATAAATGAAGTATCTAATGCTAATTATCATGTCAACAGTCAGTTAACTTTTTTTCAAAAAAACTTGTTTTATGTCCTTTTAGCTGTAAACCTTGACTAGATAAACACAAAATGAAAAGAGGAAAAATGAAACATTTAGACAGAGGTGCAAGAAAGAGTGAAATAAAGAGGAAAATAAGAAGATTTTCAGTTTTTTTTTTGCTAGATCACAACCCAAAACTCTGAGGCATTAACCCCGACAGTGACTGGCAGATTGAGAGTTCGGTTGCTCCCAGGTGTGACTATGTGAACTAGGCCACTGCTATAAACAGCTTCCGTGCTAAGCAAGCAATTCCTGAGTAAATACAAACAAAACTGACTATTTCACTTGGGCCATGACTTTGAGACAAGATTCTTTTTATGGAACAATGAAGGTCTGGAGAACCATGGTCACACTTTCTCAAACAGACTGCAGTTTTAAAACAGGACAATATAACCAGAAGCTGATTATAATTACAGGTAAACCAACATTAATAGTTGTGTACCAGTAGACAAACTACTCTGTAACACTGATGAAGTGACCCACAACTACTGTCCAATGCATGCTGTGCATCTGGCTTAAATAGCACGCATACAACAGAATGGGTGATCATTACTTCTCCCAGCAATTAATCCTTCGTATTGTTCTTTTTGTAGTTTGACAATACTCTCCTCTAGATCCCCCCACTGTCACTGCACCTTAATGACAGAGACCTTAAAGCAAATGGTAAAATGAGTTTGCCCTGTTTTCTTCCCTTTTTATCATATTTTGACACCAATATGATGAGCACTGCTGTCGTCTTTGAAGCTGTCCGCCCTTCGCTTTAAAATGTGTGATAAATAACAAGAAAATACTGGAGGAAAAACATTCTTGCAGAATCAATGGCAGATTTACAGTGTGCGGGATTACAACTTGGATCCTATTTTACTCTGTAACCTTGACACCTTCTTTTCCCGCTTTGGAGTACCGGCACTAATTCTTCTCGTGGTACACAATACAAAACAGGACACACTTACTTTCATCTCTGGATGGGAGTCGTAACTTTGCTGAGGCTGCACATATTTCAAACTGAGGAACCAGTTACATCATCGAGCCCCGCAATGTCATCACATTAGGTCTCGTGGCTTTACGGAGAGACGCGGTGAAATATTGAAATCCAAGGGCATCAGCGGGCAGTCAGCCTGCCTGGGGCGACATGTGTACGCAACTAAATGGCACGCTAAAGATGTATCACTGAAAATGTATGCATTACTTATTTTATGAAGTGTAAGCAAAGTTTAAAAAATATATATATACATATGTGTATACACACAATTGTTAGCCCAAATCCCAATCCCAATTTCTGAACAGGTTCAAAAGGGCTTGTCAAATGTTAGATTAGAAGATTAATACCACTCTCCTATCGAAACAGTTAAAAATAACGTGGGGCTACAGCTTGTATACTTTAGTTAGTTAGCTTAGCTTGGCACAAAGCCCTTGCCTGGCTCTCTCCGATGGCAACAAAATCCATTCCAGACATTACTAATAAACACATTTTGTTTTGTAGGGGGAGGCGGATTTTGTTATGTTTGAGGGACTTCTCTACCGTTGTAATACTTAGGTGCAGCCATGTGTACACCCAAGTGTTTTTTCACAGCACCAAAGCTACTATAGCTTCTCTATGCTATGGTACGCTGCTGTTTTCATGTCAGACAGTGCATTTCAAAAAAAAAAAAAAAAATGGTATGATAATAGTCAAACATTATGTGAAAATGCATTGTATTTATTAAAACAACTGTCCACCACCCCCACAGCACCTAAGCCCTCCATAAACCTAGGGAAAACCTGCCTTTGGAGAGAGCTGGGACTTTCTTGGTTCCACAACACACTCATAGTAAAATCTACTCTTAGCAGCAACCCTGTTTGGATTTCTTAACCCCTCTAACAACTACATGCGGAGAACAAGCTGACATTACAAATGGCAGCACTCTTCGTCTGGTAGAGTAAGTGTCTGAAAGCATCGAGACAGATACATTATAGATATGACAGACTCTTGTGGTGTGGGTCACTGAGCTGTCTCTGCCATTGACAGAGATTTGCACTTACTGCGGCATCACACATGAGGAGGGCAAGTGATGAAATTAAACACTGTTGACAATATTAATAAGGTAAGAGGAGCGAGTTTGTTTCCTTGTGGACAGTTTGTCTGTAATGAGCCGCAAGTTGTCAGGCTCTGGGGGCACGGGCACGGCTACAATGTCCGAGCCGGCGGGAAGATGTTAATGCAACTTGAAGGGGACGTGAGTCATCGCAAGCCGCTGTCCATTCAAACTGGTATCACAAGGAGCACGGGCGCAGCATGGCTTAATCACAGTCATTATTGTGATATTTGACACGAGGGTTGAAACAAGGGGCTCCGTAATGGGTGTGTTTCTTATCACGTGGTGAGTCAGCGGGTGCTCACGTAGTTTCAAGTCAAGCTGTCAGTACAGAGTGAGGTGAGCGAGTCGAGCAGTACGTTTGCTCGAAACTCCTCTCCTCTGGGACACAGCCACACGCAGTCCGTTCTTAACTTCCATTTCACACTTGGTAATCAATTACTGGTCTCCAGAGCTATCGAAGAAAAGAGTCACCTATCCTGAGAATAAGCTAAATCTCTCAACGCCTCCTAATTGAAAACACATTATAGAGCTAGACAATGGTCCTTGTGTGTTGCCAGCCACTAATTTAGACTGTTTGCATGCACAGAACAAAGCAATTTACTGAGGTTGCAAACATCCAATGCAGGACAATAATTCATAGCGTTATCAGGTGCACAGTTTAAACATCAAATAAACGGGCTGAATAATTAAATAACTGAACTTTGAAGGTGTGCCCGGCCGTTTGTTGGTGGCTATTCTCCCAGTAACTCTGAAAAGCTGAAACTAATATGATTTCATATCGTGAAGCCAAGACTGATGCCAGACCTCCCGAAGCCAATCCCTCTTACAGGATTTAGAGGGAGCTGTGTGAAATGTACACTGCGGGGCCCCACCAGTCCCAATGATAGTCCTCGCTGTGAGTCCAAATCAAAATGAACCCGATCAATAACAAAAGAGGGCTTTTGTGTGTTTACTGCCATCATAAATACAGTGTCCTGAAAAGGAAAGCGAGGGAGGACTTTTCCACCCGGCCGGGAACAGACATAAAGATGTCACACTGCTGGTTGTGGGAACATGGCAGAGGGTAACATCATACTGCTGTGATATGATGCCAAACGATGGACTCTGTTTTTGATTAAACAGATGCTGACATATGGAAGGCGGGAATCAACACTGCAAGGTGTACTCGTGTAGACAAACATAAAAACAAGGCATATGCATACATGTACTCATACACTCATGCACCCACACACACTCTTTTCTTACAGAGCAAATACCAAACGTACAGTAACAAGGAAAACTCACCGTCCAAGAGGAAATAATATGCCAATGCAGCTTTTAATTGTGGCAAAGAAAAACACTTTGACACCCAAGCAGAGCCAAAAGCCCTTTAATGCTAAAAAGTCATGATGGAAGAGTAGCTGCGAATTAAGGGAGAATAAATCCCAGCACAAAAGAGAGGAGGCACATTTTATCTTTGAGATTGTACTGCTGGAAAAGAGCAGCACAGAGACCAGCAACTGCTCACAACTGAGTCTAACCCAACAATTCCTCAGAGCTGCTCACAGTAAGACTGGGAGCATGACAAATAACATTGCGCCGGCCATAATACAGGGATAAAATGTCCTGCTGTCATACTGAAGGCCCAGAAGAGGACGTTCAAACGTCTTAGAGCAATGACGAAGGCAAGTGGCCCCAGTTAATAATCTTGATAGGAATTAATGTGCTTACAATGGTGCCACTGCTGCCTACCTGACTTTATTTTAGATTGCCTACATTATTTCATCTGTCTATTTGGTTGTTTTCCCCTCGCTGGGCTCCTGATAAGACAGAGAATGCATTCAGCAAGAGAGAGAGAGGGCCTGTTTGTGCGCTGGACACTAATTAATACAGCGCTCAGCGGAGAAAGTTGCCTGCTTGCTGCTCTACTGACAACAGATTCATTTATACGACTGTTTTCTGTTTCTTTGAAGGCTCTGCTAATTGCATTTAAATTAGTCCTTGTTCAGTGGAGAACAACAACCAGCACAATGGGTTGTTATGGAAGCTAAAGAAGCAACAACATTATACTGGGCGACATGTTACCCCCAAGTTGACTGACGGAGCTTTTGATAGGAGACCCTACCAGAGAAAGGCACAAACATGTTTGTAATATATCTCATGGATAATTGCGATTACTGCAATTTCAGCACAACAGTTAGTTTAATGAGAGAACCTTTGAAACCAGTAGATCACTGCATCTTTCTGTTTGGCCCTTTGGCTATACGAGCACAGCAATGCTCCAATTTAATACACATAAATGTTTCAAACTGCCACACAGTATTTGCAGAGATCCGAGGAGAAAATATAATGTGTATGACAAAATTCTGAGAAAACAACCATTGAAAGACTTCTTAGAAACAACAGACGGAATGAGTGCTTTATGGGTCGAGTGAGCGCGGCAGGTAGCTATTTAGATGGCAACGTCATGTCAGGACTGAGCTCTGAAGACATAATAACAGTGAGGAAAAAGAGGCAAGCAGCAAGCTGGCACCCATCTGACGATGAAAAACACAACAAAAAAACACTGCCAAGTCTGTTGAAAAGCTGAATGTTCTCACACAGACCACCTACCATTAGAACCTCCATCTTCATGACAAAGGTCAATGTTTATACTGCAATTAAAGATGTTTTTTAACCTTGATTTACCCAGTGAAGGTTGGTTTAGAATGCATGCGCTTCACAATCACTGAAACAAACAGTCTCCTTGGGGAAATATGGCATACTAAAATAGCGTTGTACCTGGACAAGAAAAAGCTGGTTTAGAAAAGACTGAAGGAAATTGAAGTCATCTCACAGAAAGTGAGGAAATGTTAGCATGTGGTTTAGAAGACACGGTGCGGCATAATTCTCAGCGGCCATGTTTATTCCGGCCTTTCAGGATGCTGACCGAGTTGAGGGATACTTTAGAGAGTTTGGGCTCTAGTAGATTCATGGGAGATTAATATTAGCAGCAAGGTCAGACTGGGTGAGGGTCCATTACAGTTGGTTAAAAAAACACATGGTGTGGTTGATGCAAAGCAAATAAAACTAGGCCCAGCCAAAGCAGTCCAATCCAGTTGCCACATATACAATATCCACACCAATGGATGTTTTGACTGAATGATGTGGTCACGTCATCTGTGGGTAAGGAAAGCAATAGCCTCTTTTCCTTTAGTTGCTAACTTTGTGAGTGTGTGTGTGCGTGTGTGTGTTTGTTGAAAGTTTACTCGTCCTTCACAGTGAGAGATCCCAATCTGATTTCATTTGCAAATTAATTAATGAAAATTATAAACCTAAAGTAAAACACTGTCAATATACACGGTGTAATCCAAAAGTTCCTGAACTATTCCTATCACGAACAAATGGAGCGCAGCAATATCTTTAATGAGTAACTATTGCTTAATCAACATCAGCACCTGCGTTACACAAGCTTTTGTGACCACTGATGGGGGAACATTTGAAATTTCAACATGGACTTGAACAGAGAGCGCGATTCAAATTTGCTTTTCAGAAAGCTGTCGGCAATGATGTAATGAGCCAGACGTTTCAGCAGGGGAAACATTCAGCACAATCGGCCTGAACTGTGGCGCGATGGCAGTTGGGTTCTCCAACCTGAAAACACGCCTGCTCACAGTGCGCTTAAAACACACAAGTTTCTCGTCCACAGCAACACAGTCGTTGTTCCCCGCCTACGCGCCAGATTTGGCTCCTTGCCACTTCATTCTGTTCCCCAAAAGCCTGATACAAACTTTGATTCGCGCTCTCTACTCAAGTTTCATATTGATGGTAAAATTGCAAATACTCGCATACAAAACGCTTGTAACACAGGTGATGTTGATCAGGTGACGTAACTTGGAATACTTCCACACAAACGTTATTGTTTCCCCCTGATCTGCCCTCATTACTGTGCTGCACTTAACAGGAACAGTCTTGGAACCTTTTTACTTGCACTTCTAAATGCGAGTACCGTTTTAAGATAGACGTGGAAAAAATGTGAACCCGTTCTTTAATGTTAAACCCAATTCATAGATGTTAGTTCTAGCTACACATTCCGTCTTTCGAACTACCAAATGCAGACAGCCATTCTTCATAAAACAGTCCGACTTCAAAAACTACAGGGTGTTTGAACTTTCTAACTCCTCTCTCCAGTTGCATTGTCTTTGGATTGAGTGAGAAAATTAGCCCATGCGCCAGAAGCCCACACAAACATGGGGAAAGCGTGCCAATGCCACACAGACAGGATTTAAGACTGGGAATAAAATCTGGGATGTTCTTGCAATAGTGCTAACCGCTGAGCCACAGTGTTGCCCAGTGAAAGCCAGAGAATGCCAGCTACAGTCCATCTCAAGCCCATCAGGCCGTAATGCCACAACTCTGAGCTCAGCAAACGTTGTCGTCTCCATCTTACTTTCTGTCATCCACTTCTCACCCCTCCTAAGCCTGCCTCCCCAGCTCCCTCTCTCTATCTCCCTGCCTCATCTCTCTATCTCCTTCTTTTCCCCACTCTATCTCCATCCGCACACTTTTCACTGTAAATGCTGTGCCAGCAGAGTGATGCCGGGGAAATGGCGCCATCCTCATTGAGAGAGCAAGCAGACGGAGTGGGGGTGGTGCTGGAGGGGGTGTTCAGTGACAGGCCCTGAAACTCAGCCATCAGACAACACACTGCAGCAATCACACAGCTCCAGTCGATGGGATACATCGCTAAAGCTCCACATTCGGAGGAGGATCAGGCAAAAAATTATGAAGATACAAACTCGTAATCCCAAAACCTCCAGAAACATTATTGTTTTTGAGGAGGAAAAAAAAAAAAAAAGTGGTCACAATAAGCTGGTCGTGTTAAACAGCGCAAGGCATAAGGACAGGAGGAGGAGGAGGAGGAGGAGGGGAGCGGGTGGGGGTGGGGGGGGTAGTACACAAGCACACTCTCCAGGCAAGTAGACAGGCCACGGTTCATTTGAGGACTGAAGCTGCTCCTTTCCATCATTCGACTATTCATTAATACCAGCTGTTCCTGTGGGTCGCCCTGCACCCAATTCTTGCATCGCTCTGCAAATCTATCAATAATCCAGCAACACACAAACACTCCGTATTCCAGAGCTTGTCTTATAAAACTGACCCGTGCTCTGCGGGGCGTGTTTGCTAAAATAACCGTCTCTGAGATGCCCGATAATAGCGTGCATGTGCTGTGTGAATATGTTGTCGGCAGTTTCCGGTTGACTAGTTTAACGGGTGGTGACTATAAAAGAGGTAAGATTAACATGGATGACTCAACACGGACTCTCAACGTGTAGCTCATGCCAGACCACATAGTGCTGCGCTCGGTGCGGGTAAAGGGTTCATTTTCTCAAAATTAACCTTGTCAAACTCCTGTTCTGCCTGGGGGAGGTTTGTATTACTATTGTAATTTTTCAATCAGAGATTGGGGTGAGTGTGAAATTTTAACATGCTTGTTCACTCTCTACCTCCCCACCATCTCTCTCTCTCTCTCTCTCTCTCTCTCTTTTTGCTCCCCCATTTCTTAATGTTTTTTTTTTTTTTTTTTTTGTTTTTTTTACCCACTTTCATAGTCCATTTAGAATTTTAAGCAGATTTCACCCATTCTTATAATAGGATTCGCCACTGCCTGAGAGTGCTGTGTTTGGAAGTGTATACAGCAAGCGTGTTCGGTATATCAACTCCAGCTCGGCACACTCTGCTACTCCAGCAGAAGAGTTCTGCTGGGTCAAAATTAATTACAGAAACTGTTAAGCACACAGCAGCTGTTGTAAACAAATGCAAATACATTTTCATTTCAAACAAGCCCCCTTGTATCGTGCCACACAAAATACTATAAATCTTCTGTGTGTTTACTAACAACTTGGGCCATCATCAAGCTGTGCTGGCGCTCCTACTGAGAAACTACACTTATTCATGTGTACACAGTTGCTGAAAATCACAATCACCACTGCTTTAATTAACGGTTTACCCCCGTTTATTTGTGGATTTGCTTCTCTTGCTGTCCCTCTTTGAAACATCACACTTCAACACTCCAATACTCTTTAGGCCAGAACTCGTTTTTTTCAGTCTGTTTTGCTCTTGATTGTTTTCTTTGAATGCGTCTGGTCACATTGATTGTTTTTCATTCGTTTCTCTTTTAGTTTTCAGAACGACAGGACCATTACACTCTGGCTAAAGGAAATGACAAATCAAAGCCAATAATAACAGCCTTAATACTGAACTTGATGCTTCTAGTATCCATCTCTCATTCAACGGGTATGTCTGTTGGCTGTAAGGTCATTAAATAGTCCGATTATTTAAGTTTAGAGCAGAACCTTTTAGCCTCTTCCATGCATCCATCCGTGTACTTGTTATACTACAATTGGTGGTATTGTTGGTCGTGTGTAGCAGCTATGAAATAGTGGCTTTGAGCAAAGATAATGTTGCCAAAGTATGCAGGCACAATTCATACTAGTTTAGATGTAAAGCTGGCGGGGTGGTGGGTGGGAGTATTGAGGGGAGTAGTTCTGGTACACCAGGACTGCTGTTGAGCCTTCCCGAAGTGTTGTGGTCTGAACTTGACGAAACACCGGCGAAGGGAGGTGCACACTTGATAATCCCAGAGAGATACTGCACACGACCTCCTTGTTGCTAAGGCTTTGTACCAGGTGGCGCCTTTCTTGGGTGTATGGGCATAGCACGCATAGTGCTTGCATAGCATCCTGTGAATTAATGAGGTGTTCGGTAGGTGAAAACAGGTGGTAAGATTGAGTCAGTCAACCCTTTAGCATTAATGTTAAAACAATTACATCAAAAAGTTTGGCTGAACATTTATACTTTTAATCTCAATGGTGCTGAAAAAAGGACAAGTAAAATAACTGCAAAGATAATCGTTGTGATTTTGTATCGACTCTCCTGGGAAAAAAAGGCCGAGTGTACGATCATCTAAACACGTTGACGCAGAGGACTGAATGTAAAAATAATGTTTAAATGAGAGTCTCATTTGTCGAGAGGAAACAAAAGAGACGAAAAAAATGACATGAAAGGTAATGCCACTATCGTATTTATTTCAAGCAAGCCTGAAAAAGTGCATCAATCCAGCAAAAGGAGAAGGATAATAGCTGCTACAGACTATTCTAACAGTTACTTCACCGTCGTATTTCATCCTCACCATGTGTTTAATACCTCTCCGCTGCCCCAGTGGTCCTTCTGACTGGTTATCTGTGCTGTTTTGAAAGAGGCCAACTAAACTGTTAGAAAGGCCACCTTCCCTCAGCCGTCCAGCCCTGCCAGTCGGCCATCCTGTTTCCAGACAGCACAGTCATTTCCCAGCCCAGTGGAGCAGCACTCCCTGACCTCTGCCTCGACCTCCGCCTCAACAGCCCGAGCTCCAGCACCAAGCCCCGGCCCAGAGACCGGACTGGGGCCACCTCTACTTATTTATGAGCCATTTCACACAGTGCTGCTCCCATTAGAGACCCAGCCTTGGCCCACCTTACGCGACACTCTCCTTGCACTCAGCGCATGGAGTACACCAGCCAGGCGAGGAGGGACATGGGAGGTGGGTGGCGGGGGGACGGTTGAGGAGACCATTAGGCCGAACAGAGGTACTGTTGCACAAGATGAGCTCAAGATGACGTCAAACAAAAAGAGAAAGGCAAACATAGCAATCTAATTCTTGGTTAGCAAACATTTCCTGCAGACAGATGCTCAGAGACCAATCACTCCTTCCTGCCCATCCTTTCATTACTGTTTTGTCTTTTGAAATATGTGATGAATAGCTATTTGACTATCCTCAGGGAAATAATCACCCACTGATCTAATTTAACGATGCACGAGAGCTGATGGGTTATGCTTATTGGCCCATAATTGGACATTTCATTATATTTCATTCATTTCTTCGTAGCTTTAATGTGACTTAGAGAAAGATAAAAGAAAAAGGTTGAGCCGTCGCAGCAGAAAATTCGACTGACAGACTGACTCACAAAAGCATACAATACTTTCATATGAAACTGCATATGCATGACTGAAAACAAGATTGGTCTGAGCTGGTAGCATTCAAACTCTGTAGGAAGCCAGTTAATATGGTCGTTGCCAGTTTACTTTGCACAAGAATAGGGGTGGCAATATCGACTGAAAGACCTAGAAGTCTTTCATAATGAAAGAGAGATAAAGACGCCCACCTGTGATTGTGACGGAGGCGTAGCCCTCCTCCCCCAGCAGTGGGTTGATCAGTTGGCAGCTGTAGGTGCTATTGGGCTCCAGCACGGCTGTCAGCACGCTGGTCATAGTGAAGAGTCCTTCTTCGTTGGCCACCACTGATGTGGTGATGTTCTCCGTCAGGTTGCGCCCGCCCCCGTCCTGCCATATGACGCCACCCTCGGGATATCCTCCGTAGGCCACACAAGTCAGGGCCACCTCGTCACCGGGCCGCAGGTTGGATTCAGGCTCCAAAGTCACGGCCGGCTTGGAGTAGGGGGCTGAGAAAGAGACGAGGAGCGCACGGAGAGAAGGGGAGTGGACGGGTGAGGATTTAAAGAGGGAGGAAGGAAAGAAAGAGGAATGGAGTGGGAGAGGATAAGGAGTTGATAAGAGAGCAGCAGACACATACTGAATTTACCAGTTTTAGATTCTCTGCAGTGAGTGTCACCCTGGGAACTGTTTGACATGAGTCCCATTAAATTCTTAATTATATTTAGGGAGCTTAGCATAACACAGTGCTTAAGATCCCACAGACACGGACAGCATCTGCAGCACATCCTGATGCTGCATCCCTACACTCCAACGCCGCTCTCTCTAGAGAGCCCAAGCACTGAGCCACTCCCAGAAAGGAAAATACGGTGCAAGCAGGGAGGAGGAGGTGGGCAGGCCTGGGAGTAAACTGGCAGGCTGAGAGATTTGGGACGACTCAGCCTATGGCACAGAAAAGAGTGCGGAGGGGTGGAGGTGAGGGGTGAGTCGTCAGCCTCGGCTGGAATCACGCTTCTACAATCCCTTGAGCTAAAACACGAGAACAGAGGTGGCGAGGAAAGAGGCTGCTGTATTCCCAGAACCAATCATCGCACGGCAAACAATGGGGTGGAGCTGAGGGCGAGATGAAATAAGTTCGTCTGAGCTGCTTTTTGAAATGTGGACCCTCAACACAAAGACAGATTTAACGTGGCACACACTAACTTCTCCAGCTCTCCATTTGACGGCCAGATTTCCATCGCGGGCTCCTTTCATTTTCTTCCAGCTCAGCATGAGGGAAGTCTTCGACATTAACTTTAAATGCTGGCTAAAAATAGAATATCTATAAATCTAATGCATAAAAATGGAACCAATTTGTCACTGTTGGAGACATTGTTTTCCCTTTCCCCAGCCGAGAGAAAAAATGTTATTCATTAACACCGCGTAATGCACATCCATCCTGGGAGAATACAGGCACAATCTCACAACAGATATAGAAATGTGAGCAGGAGGGAAAAGCACACAGTATCATTATAAATAAATAAAAGGCTCTCAGCTGTGAAGGTAGGCGATGGGAGTCGCACAGCAGAGAAGATGTTAGTGAAGGCTGATTGACCGTAACAACAGCTAATAATCAAAGTCAGCAGATATTGACCATGACAGAGACCGCAATCAGCACTTATTGACCAAAAACGCTTCTCAGCAGCCCTGAGGAGGCTGTTTATCACCTATTTACATCTGGTGACAACAAATGATCCTAAATCACCTCCAACAGAGTTACGTGTTCAATACTTTTTATTGCATACTATTAGTGCATTTGTGTTGCTGTAATGATGGTACTGTATAGAATAATCCCTTCAAACAAAATGTGTTATTATATTTGTTTAGTAATGGAAAGGGGAAGGAGGTGGAAAGGGGCGCTGGGGGGAGGGGGGGCTTAAAGGGACACTCCCATCAACTTTACATTGGAGGACTGGTTTACTCGTCATTAGTACTCAGGCAGAGCAAACACTTGTATTACATCTTCTGTGGCTCTGGATGAGCTTGAGAAAAGCTTTGAGCAAATTCAACCTGATGATGTCATTGGATTTACCTAAGCTTGAAGACAACTTACTGAAAGCCTGCATCACAAATTAAAGGCATGAAGTTTGCCAAGCCAGAAAAACCTAATAAAAGATGCAATTGGGTTGAATTAACGGACATTTTTTGAGCTCGACCAACACCATACACTATAAATCAGAATACAAAAGGGAATTAATTATTCTGAAGAAATATATATACACATCTGGAGTTGTAACTGATTATTTATTTTAATATCTTTTATCATTTAAAAAATGCCATCCTCCGTTGTGCGGCATTATAAGGCTAGAGTTACATTGCTAATGAGACTGATGAAGCTAATGAGAAGTCGTGTAAATACAGCCTTTTAGTTTAACTGGAAACTGTAGATTTACAATGCTGTGCAAAGGTTTGAGGGACTTCTCGCTCAGGAAGGCGTCTAATCAGTCTCCAATTCATTAAGAAGAAGAAAAAGGAGTCCTGCATCAGATGGTGTGACCCCCACCGAGCCCTGACCTCAACATCGTAAAATCAGTCTGGGACCACATGAAGAGATAGAACACAGACATCTTAAAAGTAAAACTGTGGCAAGTTCTCCGAGACGCTCGGAACAACCTTCTTGCAAGGTTCTGTTTTAAAGGCAACGGGTGTCCGCACCAAATACTGCTTTCATTTGTTTGAAGGGATAAATAAAAACTACTCAACATTACTTTTGAAAGCATTCTCACTTTACATTTAGTGCCAACTTTTACACAGCACTGCACATTGTTACATGGGAAGAAGCAATGCAACATCGATAAAGTAAGACATTGTGTGGCTGAAGCTACCTAGCAGCCCAGTCACTGGTTAGGGCTGTGTATTTTTAACACTCCCGTGTGCACAGTCACCTGTTTGTTCTCACATGTGTCATGGACCTTCACAGCTTGACTCACCGGCCACCTGCAGCAGCAAAGCAGCGCTGCCGTAGTCCTGCACCCTGACGAAGCAGGTATAGCTGCCTTCATCAGCCACCACCACCCTGCTTAGCAGGAGCGAAGCGTTGCCCAGGCCCAGCTGGGTGGGGAACAGGCTCGTACGGTTGGCGAAGCTCTCTGCCTGGTCCGCCAGCTGGTCTCGTCCCTCCCAGTACCCATGCACACTGCGTTTTGTGTCTGTCAGCTGCCAGAAGACACTCAGATCAGACAGGTTGAAGGGGTTGGCGTGGCTGAAGGAGCAGTTGAGTGTGACGTCCCTGCCGTGCAGCGCCACCACTGGCTGATCCGGGACGTGCACTTCAATCACGGCTATAAAAGAAGACGAGGGAAATACAACTGTCAACAAAGATAGAAAAAAAAACATGGAATTGTGCTTTTATATTTTTGGAGAATATGTTTTTGCTGCATGCTAGAGAATGTTAAGTAAGCTGTCAATCACAGAAATGTTGATTAAATACACTTTTATACATTATTTTCGGCAAGCATCTGAACTCGGCAGCCTCTACTATGGCACACATCATACTTTTGTCACCCAGGTAGTCTAAAATAGACAATAAACAGTATTAGTAAATGGTATTTGGCCCAGGTCTAGTATAAACATACAGTACTCACTGAATCACAGCATTAATTCAGTGTGCTGTGTTCAAATGTGACAGACTGACACCTACTCATATTTGAATGTCTTTGAAAATAAAATCAATGCAGCATTTTGAAATATATGCTGTGACTGCTTCGGAAACATCCACTTTGTTTGTGCAGCCTGGTAGCGTGAAACGGGTGAGACGGGATGAAGGCGAGAGCGCAGAAGAAGAGGAAGAGGAGGTGGGGTGGATCTGGAGGTAAGCGTTAGGACTTTGTTTGTGTTCCTATAGGCTTTGCCTCCTGGCGATGGCTCAGTGCGCTGAAAGTGAGCGACGGAAGCAACAACACCTGTACAGCTTTAGCTTAATCGGTGGTTAAATTTAAAAAAAAAAAAAAAAAAAAAAAAAGAGAATAATCTTCTGCTGGTGGTGGTGATGGGTGAAAAGTGATTGTTACTCAAAAAAGGCTGCTGATTTGTGTGTGTGTGTACGCACCTGTGTGTGTGTGTGTGTGTGTGTGTGTGTGTGTGTGTGTGTGTGTGTGTGTGTGTGTGTGTGTGTGTTGTTTGTCTAGACTAGACAGAGAGCAAAGAGTACACTGCATAATCATTCTGGATTAGTAGCCATCTCAGGCAGTCTAGAGTACATCCATAGTATTCACAAGAGTCAGCATTCTCCATTGATCCCTGTCTGCTGTTATACAACTCTGAGAGACTCATCGGCATCACAGGGGAGAAAAAAAGCCAGTCGGCCCCAGGAGCAATACCCTCTACCTTATGCTCAGCCTCTCTAATTGTTATAATCACAGTGGCATTTTAGCCTCCTCACCCCCTTCCTGAGCTCTGTCTATCACACAGCCAACGCCAGTGTTGAATCATTTTGCTGTGAAGGAGATTTGACCGCAGCGAGGTGCAATAATTACTCACCCTATTAACAACAAACAAGTCTTTCATCTGTGCGGCTTCATGTATGGACAACTACTGCTAAGTCAAGGCGGACCTATTTTCAATCACAGGCAGCCAATCCCAGCAAGGTGGCCCTCTCCACATCACACCCCCTCCTGACCCGCTCGTCTGCAGGAACAGTGCCACCTACTGTCCAAGCTCACCAGTGCAGAGGAGAGGGACAGGGAAATGCACGGATTTAATGCCACTGAAATGAACTGTATGCCTGGGTGTAATAGACAACTTTTTATGAATTAAACTGTTTTTCCTTTTAAATAGTCAATTCAAAATATAAACAGAAAGCATGAAAACAGGAAAAACAAACGGTTTCCGCTCAGTCTCTGTGTCACAGGTCAGTCGGTTGGCATTACTTCATTTTGGCAGAAAATGTTGCTCCACAATTTTGACCTGCAACAAATCAAAAGTGCCCACGCCAACCCAAGTACCAGTCACAAAACCTTTATCTGACCCCCACGGTGAAAACGGCAGAGTTTTTTTTTTTTCCTTAACTGTGATTACAAAAGCTCTTCTGCTGCGGTGGTGGGGGTGTTTCTCTGTCCCCATATCGTGCCCACGTTCCCCCAGCAGGGCTGCACAATACAGAAGAGTTATCACAGCAAAGCATGGCAGAAGCAGGCGGCATTGTGTCGCCATAAATGGGGACAACTGGCCAAATTTTCTAAAGTGTGTATTTTGACTGTGGTTGGAGGTGGCCCAACCTTTGCGGCAATGAATAGGTCGCTGTTGTTTTTGGTTTATTTTTTAGGGGCGGCGGGTCAGTGACAGCCCTCTCTCAGAGACGCGCGTGTTGAAGGAGGAGGAGAGAGAGCAATTAAATCACTCCCCGAGCAGCCTGGGATGACTCACACCACTGAGTTCATACGCGTAGGGGGAAGGGAAGAGGGAAAGACAGAAAGAGAGGCTTGGGCTTGCGTTGAGTTCACACTTAAAGATAATATCTGGAAACAAGCCAAGGAAGAGGCTGCGGTGGAGCCTCACACACTAATCCCCCAACCCGGACCAAAGCCATGTCAGAGAGGAGAGAGAGATAGAAACTCCTCTTTCACATCCTACACCTCCGCCTCACCCCTCCTCTTCCACTCACTGTTTCTTTAACCAGTGACCCTCCATTCACTCCAAGGCCCTGAGAGGACGCAGCTCTGCACAGGGACCTTGTGTAGAGACGCTGACCTGCACTTGGAAAGAGAACAGAAGGGGAACATTTTGCATGACATCGAGGGGAGGGGATTGGACAGGAGGGAGGCATGCCAGGCCGAATGACGTCATGGAAAACGCACATCTGATGCCCTATTCGTCAGAGGTAAAACACCATGAGCCAAAGCAAATCACTGTGCACTTGGCTGTTTTTTTTTGTTTTTTTTATCTGCTGCTGTTTACAACAGACAGCGTGTTCTGCACAGTAGTTGCCCGTTTGATCGTCTCTCGACATGAAAAAAAACCGTCTTTCACCAAAGAGACAAGTGCAAGTAGGAGAGGTTAAAGATTGTAACATGAGTGGTCTTTGGTGATACGGGGGGGGGGGGGGGGGGGGGGGGGGCATCGTGTCTTCTCAGAGGGCAAGTGAGGATCTCACCTATCCATTTTCCCTCTCGATAAAGAGATGCTCAGGAGCCATAGAGGGCAGGCTGGGAGACGTCAGGCTGCGGGGATTTACACAGTGCACTTTGTGTTTATGGGTCTCAGCTCTGTTTGAGTGCCTGCGAGACAGAGACGGGCACTTTCACAGCCGACATGAAATAAACTCATTACAGCCTTTGCGAGCGCTGGCAACGGGCCCCGCTAGACAGCGAGGCACAGGGCCGGCTAGAAAAGGCTGCAAGTGATCTTCACACTGGTCTCCACTCTACTTTCAAGACTAACCCGCCACCCCGTCACCATCGACACCTCCTTCCATTCTGCTTGCCTCAGATACGCAAGGCATGGGTGCTGCTGGATTTGCTTCTACCCAAGTGTGTGTCATTTAGTGAACTGCATGCTTGCTAGGCACATGAGGTGAGCGTGAAGGCTGACTGGGAGCGCGAGTGTGGGATGCGAGGAGACGGTAAATATGTGGATCCGAGCTGTGACGGAGGGGGTGCTAGCAGGGTTACACAGCACACGGCTGTTGGTAAATTAAATCCACAGACAACTTGGCAGATACAGACCGGTGAGTGTGAATGTGTGCATCCACATGCGTTGACAAATGCAATATGTGTGCATGTCAAATAACTGGACAGGGTGTATTAGTCTTCACCACTCCGTCTAGGTAAGCTTTCATTTGACTGATTTTGATATGTACACCTTCAATAAACTCAATTACACCTGTATTCGTTTTACAATTAAACTATCGCTGATTTCGTGCAATCTTTTTCAAACAAATGGCTTGAGAAGCAAAAAGGGCTCTCCAGAGTTTCTCTCCATTACCATACGAACAATATGCACTCTGCAGGAATATGATGTTGGCACTAACTGCATAGCTGTAGTTGCTACATGAAGTACATTTCAAATACAGGAGAAGTTAGTGCTTCTTTAGGTGCACTTTAGCACACTTCAACAGTGTACAATCCTTTCTCAAGGCAGATATTTTAACATTTCATAGCGAGCAAAGTATAATTCCTTGCTAATTCCTGGGCACTGCTATAGTGACATTGCTCATTGCTCATTGCTTTAATAAACCAGATAATATTCATTGATGTATATGTTGAATAATAGGCTGGGTATGATTTATTTACAGTAACATGACGGTATTTATGTGTCATGTAGAGAGAAGTGCTGATGTGGGGCTTTAGTGAATGTCTGCAGGCCATAACATTACTGTCATTGGTTTAAAAAGGCAAACAGAGACTTTCAATAAATATGGCACAAAACAAGCTTGGTAGTGAAATAACTTCACATGTAAATACATTATACTAGTTAAACCTTTTACTTTTCTATTGTATAAATAGTAAAACAGTATATTTTTTCAAACTATAGCAATATTTCACAAAAAAATATTTGTCAATTTTATAAGATGGCTGTGTCAGTTGGCTTCTAATTCAGGTTTCTGGCAGCTTTATTCTTTGAAAACCTTTTTTTTAATTATTTTTTTTTTAAAGGATACCATGCATGTGGGATTTGGACAATTTAAAAGGTGCACTACAAAAAAAAAAAGATGTACGCATCAAAAGTTTGCTAAATTTAACCTACATATCTGCCATGAAATGCAACATAGAAGCAGCCAACCAGCCAAAATCAGAATTACAAAAGTAACAACCCAAAGAGTGCTGAGGTACCAAAACTGTGCAAAACTCTCAATAACACTTTCAAAATAAAAGACAAGAGTGAAATGTTATCTAGAAAGTTGTCTTTCTATCTCTTTGTTCCTGTCATTAGCTCAAACTTCACAGGTTTGATCCTATTCACTCATTTTACATGAACTTCTTATTCTGCAGCTCCAAAAGTGAGCAAATGGATCACAGACATGTGCACGCACACACTGCTGCAGACAAACACACACATGTACACAGAGTACAGAGAGGGAGGATTACCAGGAAGTAAAGCTAAGTTAGTTACTGGTTGTTGGATTGAAGTGAAGCATCTATCATATGTTTTCCTGCCATGTCCTTATACTTCAGAATCATCCCAAAAACAAGTTAATCCCAACAAACACAGAAATCAACAACAATTCAAGCAAGAAAAAACAGTGCTTGGCAAAGTTGCAGCTATTAGTCAACTGCTGTCATGAGAACATGTTGAGGGAAATTAGGTTTCTGCCAAAACACACCTGTTTGGAACCCACTGGGGGTTGCAGATGAATGATGGAGAAGTGGAAAGTTGGAGTTTGTATGATCATTTGTTGCTTTTCCTTCCCTACTGTGAAAACTGGTCGCAATTGGAATTCATTAAGTCATATGAAATCTAACTTCCACCAACTGTAATTCAAGTCTACTAAAGGGGCGAGGGTCTGACACCCAGATCAAACTAATTTAATAGCGAGAACTCGAGAAAAGTTGGAGATAGCGGCGGCACACTCCGTCTCACAGGCTGAAATCACTCTTTTGATCAGCCTTAATTTCTATCCATAGCTAGTCACATCATGCTGCAGTGATACTGACTCGAGTCAGCTAATCTTTTTCGGGGGAAAAAAAACAAGCTGTGCCGTTGCCAAAAATGATCAGCTCTGAATGAGTGATACTACAAGATTTCCAAATGATGGTTATTTCATTCCTGCTGTCAGTTAGTGACTCAACGAGAGGAATGATTTCGCACAAACGCTGCTGTGCAGACGCAGTAACAAGTGAGGAGTAGATATGTCTATTACAATGGATCACTACCTTAGTGTCACACTTGGGAAAGGGGAATAGGAAAAGGTAAAAGTATGAGTTAGGACTGATAAGCAGTGTCAATGACATCAATGGAATCCAAACAAAATCCAGCTCTATACACACAAACACACACACACACACACACACACACACACACACACCCTGCCTGACACACACAGACACACAATTTCATGGGGAAACAGATTCCCAAAGGCCAGGGAACACATTGATATTCCACACCTGTGTGACTGCTGACAGCTCCACAGCATCACACTGTCTGAGGAATTGGACACGAGGTACCCTGACACTACAATGGAGACGCTGTTACAAAGCTGCTCCGGAGCGGAGAGGTTGCCATCATCATGAGCGGCGACAGCCACGTACACAAACACACACGTGTATACACGGCGCTACACAGGTGCCCGGGCCCTTGCGCTGCCCTTGACTCACACAAATACAAACACACGTCGCAGGCAAGCGCACTTCATTGTTCAAGTTTCGGCAGCTATTTGCGAACATGATTTTCACATGTTCACAAGTACACACGCATATTTTAACTTGCAATTGAAGTTGTGCCAGCTGAATAAGCAGCAATAAGTTCACTCCAGCTGGACTCAGTTCAATACCATTGAACCACACAGAGAGCACTTTGCAGTCTCTGTTCATAAACTGTAATAATGGCGCTAGTTTAATAGCACACAGTGAGTGCAGCTATTTAATCACTGAAGCCATTTGTTTAACAAAGTTTTCACGTGTAAAAAGGCAAAGCCCTGCTGCAACATTCGACATGGGGAGGAATAATATGATTTCATAAATAAAGAAAATCAAGCAGCAGCACTGGAGGGCAAATTATCGGGACAATATTGACACAGCAAAGTAAACAGGTGCAGTACTAACAGAGTGCAATGCCAGTAGGTTTTAGTCCAGCAAGAAGGCAAGCAGGAGAAATATGCTTTTACAACACTGCCCCCCTCTGCTGATGCACGGAGCTGCAGCTCAACACAAATTCTCATTCTGGACATTTTCACACCACCTGAACATCAAAGGATTTTGCTCAAAGGATCTGCGAGCCCTTTCATACCGATTATTCTTATGATATAACCAATCCCTGTTTAAGTCTGAAGGGAAAGCTAGTTTTTGATTTCATGCTGTCAGGAGCAGATGTAGATGTCCATAATACTCAGTTTAAAAAAAAAAAGATTTCATCTGGAAAACATTAAGGGCGCGATGGCACTGTGTGCACGGTGAGCACGATTTGGATCGAAATTCGGAATCTAAAAGGGTTTCTGTGTCTTGAACGACACTTCTCGAACGGCCCCTCGGTGAAAGAGGCACAGTATGGATGGGATTAAGTGAACTTTCTGCAGTGTAAAGGGGTCACTTTCAACATTAAGCTCTGAACATAATCTCTTCCAGTTTTTCTCCAGGAACCCATGATGGAGAGTGACTTCCCTCCCTCAGGAACAGATACAGGTGAAGGCAGATAGGGGGGAACTCTGACTTTCTTATTCTCAGCAATCTCGTAAATCACAATGGCACTCAGTGTCGCTTCATTGTCCTTATTTTTTTTTTACCTCCTCTCTTTCTTGCTCCCTGTCTCTGCTTCCTCTGTCTTGCTTCCTTCATAGATGTATGCCATCTAATATCCTGTCAATAAACCTGTTAATGGGCTCTGGCAGGCAGATAGTGGTGCCGGCTAAAGAACAGTGGACAGATAAAGGCAAGCCTCTGGCTTTTAACCCTAAGGGACAAGGAGCTTTTTCATAAGAAGGAGGCTAGGGATGGAAAAGGAAAGGGAAGGAGTGTGTACAACGAAGCACCCAGAAGTATATATACAAATTTGGCATGTGCAAAAGTTTTACTTGTAGAATATGAGAAACGAATTTACTCGTTAAATCTACTAACAAAGGTCACAGATTTATTGTCAGCTGATGACGATTCCAGAGCTAATAAATTATCTTAAAACTCTTGCTGAGACGCTCAACAACAATGTGCTCCTCTACGCAGCCTGCTGAGGATCTGAGAGTGAAGCTGAGCGATGCCTACAAAGCAGGGAAAGGCTATAAAACGATATCAAAGCTTCCAGCTTGCAGTTTCCACTGTCTGAAATGTCATGAAGAAATGGCGGTTAAGGGGAACCGCGGAACATCTTGCCAACCGGGTGGAAATATCTCTGCTTTGGCGTTGTGAGGCAACTGGTGACACAGGAAACACTGCATGGAGAGAGGGAAGAATGGTGTCCACTACATATCAACAAAGTCTGGATTCCTGAACCTAAAAAAAAAAAAGGCAGGCTTCAATGAACAGGACAAAAGCATCAGAACTCAAGGTCTACCATGAACTAACTTCAAGAAAAGCAAACTGTAGCTGTTACGGTGGCTCTCGCAGTCAGCTGATCGAACACTGAAAGTCCGCGGGTGATTCTTAAACATGGTGTGTGTGCGCAAGGCGGCCAAAAATATCTCAGAACAAGAGGCAATCTGCAGATGAGTGGGTGAATATTCCTAAATCAAAAACAGAACGACTCTTAGCGGACTGTGGTATTTGTAGTGATAGAGTTGGTCGCCAGAACTTTTGCACTTCACTTATTTGAAGTTCATGAAATAAGAAGTGACTTGTGCAGGTCGTGATTTATTTCTTTTAAATTGAAAGGGGAGCCCAAACCTTCGCACGCAGCTGTACGCGGAAACAGACCGAGTGGCAAATATTTTCCCCCGACTGACGAGCAATGTGTTTTAACAGCTTCTGCCTTATCAAATTGTAAGCTCTTTCACGGGTTCTGTGACGTGATTTCTGATTCGCGGTTTATTGCAGCAGGAGCGGCGAATGGTGAGGAAGGCTCACGTTTCTGACAGCTGCGTGTCGCCTCCCTCGCAGAGCCGGCGCGCCCGACGTCACCGCCGCCGTTGTCAGGCAACACCCGGCAGGTGAGGGGGGGTCTTCCCTGTGTCAGCTGCTGGGATGCTTCCGCAGCAACGCTTTCCAAGCACAGATCAGCATCCGTTCAGCCCATTCATCACAGCCCACTAGACACACAGCAGACCCACATATGGCTGCAGGCCCCTCTTCCCCTCCAGAACTGCAATCTCGGCATATTACCCGCATCAATTTTTTAACGATCCCGCAAGGTGGCGTTTTTAGGACTTGTTGAAATAATCATGAGGTGCTTGTTGGGTAATGCACTCTGTTTCAATGAGTGCGCTGTGAGAAAAAAGAAGAGCCGGGGAAGCGGCGAGACGGAGGCAAGCCAAAAGAGGCCGGTCATTATGTATGCACTGCGGCGAAACCAATCTTTGTTGAGCCTGTCCTCGATTGTTTTTAAAAGGATACTTTAGTGGACACAATCAAATTAACAAGAACATCACTGATACGGGGTAATAACCCTAAATTGAATTTCTGCACAGGCTAAAGTGTCCCCTCTCTGCAGAATCAATTGCTGTGAAGAGAAAAGGAGGACAGGAAGAGGGCATTCATAGTTAGCAGACCTTTAAAAAGTACACCAGAGATGCAGGCATGAGCGGGCTATTTTCACGCTCGGGGGCCCTGCCATAATGTGCGCCTGCCGACGACTACGCTAGATGCAATCTATCCAATTATGCTAGTTAATTTGAATTACCTTACAGCTCCCATCACTGGGAGTGTAATCGGGTCAGGTTTCCATTTCTGCATTTGCATGAGTACGATTCTCTTTCATTGTTTGGGTGCTGAGCTCTGGCAGCCCAGTGGCTGTGCTAACTGAACACAGAGTATGACAACAACAAGCAATTAGCTCGACAGCCTCCTGTTAGCTCTGCCACTGGCTGCCGCTGCTGTGTGCTGTGCTGGAGTGAGCCAAGGATGGTACTGTACTCGGCTAACTGCTGTGGCGCAGTCATTACTGTACATGCATTGATGTTGGCTGCATTTCCCTGTCTCTCCTAGCCACAAAGAGTGCGAACAAAAAATAAGATATTGTGAGTAACCAGCGGGGTCAGGGGTCACAGCGGGTCGCTGCTGCTTCCTCAGGAGCGTTTTCGATCACAGAAACAACATCCGCTCACAGACAAGCCTCTCCTAGGCTGCAAGTGACAACAGCTGTGCAGCGCTGGGTGACTAACATCGTGGAGAGGTTTCACCGAGGATGATCCATCATCTGACTCCTCACTCAGGATGCAGCTGCGAGCTACAGACACAATGTTACTTGCGCTGGGATGACAGTGTTGTCATGTGCCGTCCTCGCGTGTCTTATTTTTTTTATTTTTTTTTCCCCTGCCACGAACGCTGTTCTCACGATAGGATGCGTGTTTGGCTAAGGCCACCGAGTGACATCATCTCTACCGATATGAGCACTTGATGGAATTACACCCAGTGATCCCACGGAGGGACCTGGATCACCTTAGCCCAGATGTCCGCTGCTGCTTGTTTTAATTACACAAGAGTGTAGCTTTTATGTTTGTGTGGCCAGCAGAAGCAAAACATGGCTGCTTATGAATCAAAGGCGATCAAGTTGACCTTTAATTAGTTAACCTGATAATTACTGTTGCCCTATACTGGTCCAAAAACAAAAAAAAGAACAAGGCTGTGCATTCACTACACTATCAAGTCCACTCTATATATTCATTAGCACAAATAAAAGATAGATTTTGTCTGTGCTATTTTGAAATGCACCTGGGACTCTTTTTGAAGCCACCTATATTTCTAATATAACACTTAATTAAATAAGCATGTCGTTTCCGTATCATCATACAAGGTTACATGCACAGACTATAGTATCAAACTAGACTTCAACTAATTCACTTATTGCTCCAGTTAGCAGAGAGAAAGTGAATCATTGTGTGAGCTACAATAGCCCATTACCCGTGAGTTAAAGAGCTCCATCAGTCCCCGACACCTCCTCCTCCCCCCTCCTTCCCGCCCCGGTGAGGGGGAGCGAGTTAGGCAGAGGATGCCACACAGCCGGTAATGAGCAGGCCGCGGGCCCATTTGTGCTGGGAGAGAATAGGTCCCTAATGAACCACTGAAGACACTTAGGTCCACTGAGTCAAGACTGAAATGTGCCACTGATGGCCGATAGGAGGTTGTGTCAGCTCAACCAGGGAGCAAAGGATATGGGGGGGAGGGGGGGGGGGGGGTGTAGCGCTTTTTAAATGGTGGCGTTTTGCACGATAAAAGGTCTTTCTGAACTTTGTGGGTTTGGAAAAGTATGACGAGGTCATGTCTTAACATCATGCTTTCGGCACAAAGTGCAAATCTGACTTCCTTCTTCATCTTCAGGCTATACGTTCGTACAAAAGTTATATCGCCCACTATGAGATTTTAATTTACACAATGTGTCAGCCGCACACCTATTGGGAAAAGACTGTCATTAAAATATGCGCACTGTTGCTCCCTCTACTGACATGCTCCACTCCCTTCTTTTATTCACTGTGTCATGAAATGCTATCAAGCCCACCCAGGCTATTTGTTTCGTTTTTTTTATGATGACACAAGTTTTCCTTTGAGCACCATTTCTACTGAAGTAAAACTTTTGAGTGCGCGAGTTATGAATTCTCAGTTGCAACATCAACCACCAGCACCGCCGCAGCCACGCTACTTCCCAGCATTATAAATATAAAGAGGATGACTTCCTCACCACACTCCCTGAGTCACAGCAGAAAAACTGCACTTCTAGCATTTTTCACCGAGGAGCCTCACCCTCACCCCGAGCGCTCGCTGCTCCTCACCTGTCTGGAAAAAGGTCAAAGCTCTTCTGTTTTACAAGCTGAAATGTAAAGAAAATAGACGGGGGGAAAAAAACACACTCCCATATCACAGCCGTAACCCTGTAACAACTAAACTCAAAATGTCCCTTTACTCCCTCAGGCAGGGCGTCTGTATAAACAAGAATATGCTCTCTGTCAACTCGTCTCGATAAATGAGAGTTTAAAGAGGGAGGGTTTATAACATCCCCAACTATCTGCACATTACTTTTGGGAGTAGCCTCATTTGAACTGTTGTTTTGCCCAGTGAAGCCTTTGAAGGCAGAAGACTAATAGGCCCTGCAGGGTGTATTGTTTAACAGGCAGTGGCATTTCCCACCGCGGTGACTCGGATCTAATGGCAGGGCACGGGCAGGGGCGACACCCACCCATCGCTTGGACGGCCAGCACCGCGGGCAGCAGGAGGGAGAGCATCGTCTTCCGGCGTCGATTCGAACCGCAGGTTAACTTCTTCAGACACAGCGCTGCGGGTGGGGGGAAAAAAAGAAGTGAGGGGGACGAACATTTATGATAACAAGGACACAGCAACATAAGAAGATGTGAGGGTAGAAGGGCGATTAAAACAGGGAGCCACGTCTTCCACGTCTTTGAGGTTGTTTGTTCTCCCATGCGGGTGCCGTTTGACGAGACAAGCCAATATTTCATGAAGTGTAGGCCATTTGAAAGTCTTGAATTCTTTTTGTGACTTACAAACTAATCTGAAAGTGAGTCTGAAGGTGATTACTTCAGGCTTTAGTCTGGGCTGCGCAGGGCCTTTCTCTTTCTGAGGGAGTGGACCTGCCGTGACAAATGAGGACTTCCAAAGTTGACGGGAAACAGCCGAGTCATACTCTGAGCTACCCGGTGGGAAAACACCACTTCAGGAGGGAGCGGACAGCCAAAACTATCCCCTCCCCGTCTACCTCCACTCTCCAACGCATGAAACATTTATGAGATGCTTATCTCGCCTAGATTTGGTAGAGGTCGCTATTTGTATCTGGATTTGCCGAGACAAAAACTTGAATTTGTGTTTTGATTAATAGTGGAGATGGGCTTGTTTATATTCACTGATATAAAGTCGCTGTTGTACAACCACCGAATATGAATAATTGGGGAAAGCAACAGTATTACAACCGTTTACAGCTAAAAAAACAAAAAAAAAAAAAAAAAAAAACATCACTTTGCATGCAAGGTGCTTTGAACTACATCTTTATCTACATCGGTGTCCCAGCTTCATGTTCAATAGTTGCACATTTCCTACAATAAACACTCTAATAAGTCTGTATTTCCGACTGCATTACCACACTGTGTTAAGAAAAACACAAGGGTACTGGTGAATACATAATATCTATACTATTTCACTATAAATCAAGCAAGTTTAAAAACTGTCCGAGTTGTGTGTTTATCTGAAGTGAATGTAAAACAACAACAAAATACCTGGAATCTTAAACACAATCTCTGGGTAACGTTTTGAAAGGTTAAACTCAGACAGAAATAATTTGTTTTTTTAAGACAAAAAAAAATATATATATATATATTTTGTGAACTACAGTGCAGGTTAAGTTTCCCTCATGTGTTTCCCAACAAAAATAATACTGAATAAACTCAAAAACAAACAGAAAACAACAAACATAACAGGGTGTGAATCACGTTTTGTCTGTCTCCCCACATAAAAGCACCTAGCAGGTCACCGGAGGGGGATGGGGGGGGGGAGGGACTTCTGGGAACACAGAGCAGGAGGGGCAGACGGATGTTGATGTGGAGTATTTGCATTGGAATAAACGCGTTGAACGGTACTTTGGCTGAGTGTTGTTCGCTGGTGCTGACAGAAGCCCGGTGACGGCAAGATCCATGTCACACAAGGTTTTCCTTGCGTGTCTGGAAGTTCTTTGTTTTGTTTTTTTATTAATAACTATGCATCTTCACATCATTTTGTACTATTATCGTTACAAGATTTTTATTTGAAAAAAAAAAACAGTCTGCCATTAGAAAAAATAATAACGACAAAATATTGGTAAAACAAGTTTTATAGCGAATGGATTTGAACTGCAATTTTCTCATCCTGACATAATCAGCACTAAAAAAAAATGTTTTTTTTCCTGTGTTCATTTGGTTCAGGCGCTGTGAAATAACACTCGGGTGCAGCACCTAAATGTTGTAATGGTAGGGAAAACCCTGTGTAATTTAATAATATCATATAAAATACTTTGACAAATGGGAAAGTCTCAACGGTAAAGAGATATTCTGTACTGAGGTGGATAAACAGCAGAAGAACAGGAAGACAAAAGCAAAGAAAAGAAGAGAGGGAGAAAAGTTTTCTATTAGAGTGAGCAACACCTTAACACAAGTCATTTATCTTGATTCACAACAATAACTGAGTTACCTGCATGAAATTTTTCTGCACACAGAGATTGGTTTCTTTTCTGTTTTTTCGACCGCCATTTCTTTGTTTCCATGCTTTTCTACTTTTCTTGACACTGTGAGCTCACAACCTTGATGAACAACACCCAAATACCAATGTGCGGCCGGCTGCTTGGCAACACCCTGAAGCTTAACAAAAGCAATGGCACTTCATGGTTGAGTGACTAAAGGTATACCAGAAATATCTAAAAGTATAAGTTCAGCTAACTTTGTTTTTGTATGTTCTGGATATTTAAACATACATAAAGTATGAAGAGCAGCTGAAAGATCAGTTGTTTTGTTTTGGTGCTATGAATCATTTCAGTATTGTAGCTCCACCTCATGGCTTAACCAAACGTTTTTTCCATGAGGCTCTAATTATGGCTTCAGCAGAGAGGATGTGGGCAGCAGTGCAGCTTCATCACAGTTTCCAGAGAAGCCCTGCTCACCACTCGCTCTCCCGACTTACAGAAGGAGAACAGCTCAAGGCGCCGAGCACTGTACGACTCTCCCTCGATGTTTATCCCAAGAGACGGACTGTGTTACTCACCGAGTATATTCAAAAACACTAAAATTTTCCTTTAACAAAAGAACGGACAGCCACGCTCTCCAAAAGGACTAGAAACATCCCTCAATCTATTCCTAAGGGTAATGAAGTGAAGTCTGCCAACACAGAGTCTGTCTCAGCCTGTCCAGGCACCAGGAAGTACATTCCTGACACCTTCCCAGCATGTATTCTCTTTGCTTCCCCTTATTTGACTATTTACTTAAACGTCAGTGATCAAAACAAGCTGACCAAACATGCAAGTCACAATCTGAACAATCAAACAACACAATAAACTTTAACTGGAGGAGTTTTTTTTTGTTTTTTTGTTATCTATCTTGATATTACACCCCTGGATCAAAACTACTGCTCAGAATGTAAGATTGTATTGCTGTTCATAGGCCTATTTAATAACGGTGTAATTCCAAGACAGTTATCATGGAAAAGAAATGATCTCTGACAGACTGCTTGACAGGTTGAATGTCTTGAATTTCTTTCAGTGATTGGTCGTCAGCTTCTGAATCATTATCACTGGTGTATTTCATTTTGACACTTTGTTCTGGACTATTAAACTTCATACTGAGGTGACAAAAAAAGAGAACCGATTCCTGATGTCTCGCAGAACATTGAGATTTACAACGGTAAATTGCACGGTTCCTTGTACCATCGCTCTACTCTTTTGATAAATCTCTGTGCCAGTAACAGTTTGCCTTTTTTTTTTTACCCCACACTACCACTCTTGATGCCACTCTTCTACTTTACTTTTTGCGTAATGAGTCTGAATGATCCTGCGGGCTCAGATATCTCACTGGCATATGGCCGGCATCATTGCCGAGCTCCTCAAACCATTTGGAGCCATTCACGCCTTGATGTTAGGGACTTGATCGACACCGCCTCCACTGAGGAAGAACTGAAAGTGAGCCCTTCAAACCCATATAGCAGCGGGGATCTCTGGGATGACTGCACTCACTTTAGTCAAGTCATTTAATACATTGCGTAATCAAATTATACATCAGTTCACCAAACTGAGAAGAAGAACTTCATAAATGTCAAAAAAGGTTGACGACTAAGAAGCTGCATAAAAGTTGTATTTTTAATAAAACTGCTGAAAGTCCAATTTGCAGTTTTCACTCCAGGCCGTTGCATTTGTCTCATATAGCAATCCAATAATAATCCAGAGACTGCAGTACTAGATTGTATATCTTTATCTCTCAGATAATTAGCAGGCAAGGCAGCAACAGCTGTAAGTTAGAGGTGTATAGGATCACTTTAGGAGCAAATTTTGTGTCAGCATTATGTTATGGCAGCATGATATATATTGAGTACGAGGATGAAATAACTAAGAACTGCCTACTGTCGCCATCACATCCCTGGCTAAACAAAAAGGGGGTAGACCACCTTGTACACTGTGAAATTAAAAAAGAAAAGTCCCTTGTGAGATCAATAAAGTCTATCTATCTATCTATCTATCTATCTATCTATCTATCTATCTATCTATCTAAGTTCATTATCTCTGCTCTACCAGTGATCACTTCCTATAACAGTTGTCATAATGGTAATACATACGACATGCTCCGACATCCCACAGGAACACAGGCTGCCAGCAAAGCACAGCTGCATGATCATGTGATAAGGGCACTATGACGACAGCAGCTCCTGTTCCAGTGGTTCCCAACCTGCAAACTTCATTTTTTTTCTTTTTTGTGTACCGCTTTTGCTTGATCTAAATGGTTGCCGGAGATTAAATTATCCAGTACTTTGACAGAAGGAACTAAAGAATGGAGGAAACGAGAGATGGAATAAGTGTAGTTCAGTGCAGCAGGAATTTACAGTTAATTTCATCCAGAAAGAGAAAAAGAGACGAGAAGAAATAGAAGAAGAATTAGCTCTGTGTATACACACACACACACACACACACACACACACATATATATATATATATGTATGCATATATATATATGTATATATATATATATATATATATATGTGTGTGTGTGTGTGTGTGTGTGTGTGTGTGTGTGTGTGTGTATAACTTACTTTTATGTGTCCATATTGAATAATGGAAGTTGCCATTGAATGCAGTGTTACCTTTTTGTCAAATGGGGGCGTATTCCGTTTAATTCATATCCGTTATGAGATACATGTTATATCTGTGATGTTTGATCAGGCTGCTTTCAGAAGTACAAACAAACACGCAGACGTGACCAGAGAGACCGATACAAGAGCTAACGGAGGTCGTTGTGTGAAGCAGGTCGCCTGCCGCTTCTTCACGGGGTTCCTCTGCTCCGCAGCTGTTGATCGTCTTTTGGAAACCACTGAAAGTTCACCGTTATCTTTTTTTTTTTTTTTTTTTTTTTTTTTTTTCATTAGCTTGCGCGTGGCAACCTTGTCCGTTAGCTCGAGCTGTTTTTTTTTTTTTTTTTTTTTTTTTTTTTTTCTCTCTCCAATCGCCGCTGCTTAATGCTTACCATGTTAGGTGGGCGAAACTTAAAACCCACCGACCGTCCAGCGGCGGTGACTCTTTTCTCTGTCCAGCGCAGGCGAGGTTATTTTCCGCAGCAGTTCATTCCTCTCACAGCAAAAGCACTACGAGAACTGCGACCGGGACACTCGGTTTTCACGGAGAATAAAACTACCGGGGGGCTTTTCTGAGTGTCTGGGCTCGCTCCATTGATTTGGGACGTCTCCACAAAAACCACTCCTTGCTGCTTTGTCCAGCGGTGATGTCACCGGTGATTCCCCCCCCCCCCCCCCCCTTCCCCTTCCTCCTCCTCCTCCTGCCCTCCTCCGCCGCTATTAACCGTTTAGTGAACACAGTTTTGTGTTAGGGTTAGGTTAGGTTAGGTTAGGTTAGGTTAGGTTAGGTTAGGTTAGGTAGTTACTTTATTCATCCCCAAGGGGACTTTTTTTTTTTCGCTACAGCAGCATACAGGAAGCAATAAGATAATAATAGAATAATAGAAAGCAATAAACTAGCAGTAAAAAATATGAAATATAAAATGCACAGTATATATCTATATATATTATATACAAACAACCAAGAAACACAGACAACAGTGTTATTGTTGTGTGATGGATTTTGCCAGAGGTGAGCTGTTGTATAGTCTTATTGCGGTAGGCAGGAATGATCTCCTGTATCTGTCCTCTATTATTATCTAATTATTATCTAATTATTATTATTATTATCTAATATGTGTTCAAACATATGTAACCCAGACCGTTGTCAAATAACCAACATGGCTCGTCAAACACTCTGAAAACATTTTTTTTTTTTTAAATGTTGTTTTTGATAAAGCATTATCGTACATGTGTAAGATAATAAGCTGTGTGCGTTGGTTAATACGTTCATTATCTGTATTTATGTCCTTTGAATAAAATGTGACAGATGACCTTAAGTTATGGCACTGTATACAATAACGTGTTTGTTTTTTTTTATCCAATGTTTCTGGATATAAAGAAGAGGAAGACATTTTCCATATTACGTGTTTAATACAAGTTTTCTGCAAAAAAACAACAAAAAAAACAAAAAACAGGGATACAGTAAATTAATCAAAGACACCTGCACACCTTAGAGTTCACGACTAAAAAGTGAACAAAAGTGAACACAAAAAATACACTGTAACTAATATAATGAAAGAAACGTCGTTGCAATCAAGCCATTAAAAGATAGAATATATTTATATTCGGGTAAATTGTAACAGAATATAAAATATAGCCTACATAATATTAATATAGTTCATCAAGACGAGATCACAGCGAAGAACTCCGAGCAGTAAAAACGCTCCTTTGTTTGGTCAGCGTCCGTAAACGTTACGCACACCACGTGACATAAACCAGGAAGTGGAGCGAGTGTCAACAATAAAAAAAAAGGTGAGTGTGCAGTTATTTTAGAGACACCTCCGTGGTCGTAGCCTTATCTTTTAATACGTATGTTTTATGAGTTGGAGTATGTTCAAAACCTGCCGTATTACAACAGACGCACTCGTTTAATGTAGCATGTCGTTGTGCTTTTTTTTTTTGTCTTTTTTTTTTTAGTAAACGCAGAGCAGCTAACCAATTAGCACCATTGCTAACGCAGCAATTGATTCCCCCCAAAAAAACAAAACCCAACGACATAAATGACGCCGCTTTTGCCCGTGCCACCACGTTGAGGCTGTTGTGTGTCGCGTCACCAGGATCAAGATGAGCTCTTCGGAGTGGCACCTTTCCCTGAAGCTGGCGGATCAGCCCAAGTCCACCTTCCACTTCCCGGAGATGATGCCGGGGGACGTCCCGCCCGGAGGGTACCGAGTCGCGACTTTAAAGCAGCTCGTCGCGGCTCAGCTCCCGGACTCCATCCCAGACCCCGAGCTGATAGGTGTGTACAGGAGCCGGAGGGACGTGGTTGTGTGTTTGTGCGCACCTCGTTGTTCTGTGAGGTTAAAAAGGCTGTGTGTGTGTTAAGCTGTCCGTCAAACGTCTCTGTCCACGTGGTCACCAGAGCTGCTGCACTGCGGGCGGAAACTCAAGGACGACCTGACTCTGGACGCCTGCGGGATTCAGCCCGGGTCCACCTTACACATCCTGAAAAAGACGTGGCCAGAGCCAGAGAGCAATTCAGGTCCGTGTGCGTGTGTGTGTGTGTGTGTGTGTGTGTGCGCGTGTGTGTGTGCGCGTCATGTAAGGTATGACACTTGTTTTAAAGCTGTGCTGTCAGTGACACCGAAAGTCTCAACGTGAACGTGTGTTTTTGTTGTGTTTCCCCAGAGCCTGTAAACAGAGCGACTGCAGCCAGGGAGTTCAGGGTGTTTCACGCCGCTCTTCATTCTCTCAACTCTGCCTACAGAGACTCGGTGAGCAGAGGACGCACGCAGACAATGAGCTTCACCGAGCTGCTCGGGTATTTAGTTTGAGCCCGTTTTAATTCATTTTTGAGTCCACGTTAAGAAGCCCGGTGGTCTTTCATCCACCGGGTGTGGGATACCTTCTCTCTCTGATGATGTCATTGGGGAATATCTGAGCCTTTTGGTAAAACCCGCAGGGCAGAGGTCTAGGCTGAGGCTGAGCGCTGGATCCATAATTCCCCCCCCCCCCCATTAGAATAAGAGTCAAGACAACTTTATTGATACCGAAAAAGGGCAGTCCGTACACACAGCTTTAGAAACTCAAACAAAGTGGCTTCGGCCATATTTCGGAGGCAACGGGTCAATTTAACAACACGCGTGGCTTGATACATGGAAACAAGAAGCAGAAGATAAAAACAAGTTTAAAAAAAAAAATGGGTCAGTCTTTTAAAAGGACCACTCGGCGTTTAGTAACCTGATAGCAGAAAGAATGAAGGACTGAGAGTAGTGATGTTTTTCTCCTCTGGGAGGCGGGACATTATGACATCGACCTGAGGGCGTCACGGTGAATTCACCGGACAGAACAGGGTCTGATTGGCTGATAGTCCCTTTCACCTTCTGGCCCACCTGCACAAGCAGAGAGAAACAGTCGGAGTGACAACAGCGATGTAGGCTTAGAGACCTTTTTGCCAGTCGAACACTTTACATAATGGCAGCAGCAGCTTCTGACAAAGATGAAACAACTTTCTGGGGTCACTCTCTATGACAAGACGGGGAACTGATGGAGGGAAATTAACGCAAGTCATCGTTTAGGCAGTCAAAAAGCCTGGTTTTACTCGCTCGCTGAAGACAGTCGGTGTCAAATGCGAAGCGCTCGGCTGAAACCGATGTGCGGAGGAAACGTCGTACAGTGTTTAAGCCCTTTGTTGCGTTGCCCAGCTGCTCCTCAGGCTTTTCTCTCCTGGTTTTACATTTGGAAAATGCGTGCGGGGCTGTTTTCTTTCGTTGGTCTTGCACACACGGCCCCGTAGGCACGTGGTTTAAATGAAGAAAACCCAAACGGAAACTGAAATCACAAATCGGCCAAAAACTCACATTTTATTTATTGGCCAGACCTCCCTCCTCTAGTTCTGAATTGTTTGGTAGCACAATACAGTGCACGGCTTCGCGGCATAGACAAAATATCACCTCAAATTTCAAAATACGGATGACCAAATACTCGTACGGTGTTGTACGAATGACCGTTTGGTGCTTTCACAAAATATTTACATGAGAAATGTTTGATAAATATTCATCAGTAATGTAGACATCATGACTCGGTGGGTAAAAGCAAACAATAGATCAGCCAGAACAGTCTGATAAGTTCAGAAAATGACACCTCTTTACTGTAATGAAGCCTTTCAGACCAGGAAAAGACAACACTTATGCCACATCGTATGGGAGGCTGCGGCTCAGACGGTAGAGCGGGTCGCACACTCATCAGAAGGTCGGTGGTTCGATCCCCAGCTTCCCCCGTCCACACGCCCAAGCGTCCCCGAGCAAGACACCGAACCCTAAGTTGCGCCCGATGGTGTACCATCGGTGTGTGAATGTGCTCCTGATGGCAGCACCCTGCATGGTGATCTGTCTCATTAGTGTGTGAATGGGAAAACCATGTTAAAGCGCTTTAAGTACAGACCATTTACATCAAGATATCCAAAATCTAGACCAATATCTACTCTCATATCAGGATATGATCAACTATCAAGTTAACGCTCAGCCCTGACAGTATAGCAAATGCATTGATTGAATCCTTGTCAGTGTGTTTCACCTCTTTTCTGACTTCACCTGAACTGAAAACGGACTTTACTGCTTAATACATTCTTTGCTGTTTTGCGCGTGGCCACAGCTCTACAGAGGAGAGGATGTGGAGTCCATCTCCTCCTCAATCCTAAACGGGTCTACAGCTTCTTCTTTTTTTTTTAACGTGTCATGCCTTCCTCACAGTAAAATGCTAATCAGACCCGTCCACCACCAGGAAAAGCAATGGGACGCTCACATTTTCTAATATTCGGACACGCGTCCTCGACCGGGAGAATGTTTGGCCGGAGCGACCGGACTCCTCTCCGCAGCTCTTTGGGTGCCGTCACGCCTGCGTTCGCAGCTGTTTGCTTCAGTCGGGAACACTCCGGATGCATTTCGGGGCAGCGAGCGAGTGAACAGAAACCCCGGACGGCCGGGAGCTGGTCAAAGATGATCCTCGGCAGGAACACGGTTCGCTATTAGAGCTTGGCGGCTTTCCATGTCGGAGACCAACGAGCATGTAGACTTGAGGGATTAAGAGGAATAGACCGACGCTAATACGGGCGACTGCCACAGCTACTCCTGCAGACGCTCTACCGCATACAAGCGCTGTTACTGCTTCTTCTTCTTCTTCTTCTTCTTCTGCTACCTTTACTCTCTTTTCCCCGACTCGTTTAGGTGTATAAAATGCTGACAAACAAAGAGTCCCTGGATCAGATCATCGTAGCCACACCGGGGCTCAGGTCAGACCCAGTCGCCTTAGGTAAGACCGGTGGCACGAACAGCTCAATGCCATATCGCTGCACCAAACAAACGGTAACATCTCCCTTTAAAACGTACAGGTGTGCTCCAAGATAAAGATCTCTTTGTGCAGTTCACAGACCCCAACATGCTGGACGTGTGAGTGCGGCTGTTTCCTTTTGTTATGGCACCTCATATTTGTTGCACGATGGCTGTTTCAATCCCCCCCCCCCCCCCCCTCTCTCCCCCCCTGTCTGTCTGTCTGTCTGTCTGTCTGGTAGGTTAATCAGCTCGCACCCAGCCCTCGTCAATGCCATCATCCTGGTCCTGCACTCGGTGGCAGGCAGCATGCCCGCTCAGTCCAGCGCCGGCTCCTCACGCAACGTCTCAGCCAGTTCTTACAGCGACATGCCGGGTAAGTGAGTAAGTGCGGTTCGGGAGAAAGCGGGCCCGACTCGTGGAAGCCAAAGGAGGTATCAGCAATAGATGCACGAAGCGTTTCACCGACGTCGCCGTCTAGAAGCCGCTCCCGTTTTTCCCCTTTATTTACCGTGTCACTTCACGAGCGTCCGGCTTGTTCATGCGACTTCTTTGCTCTGTTTGCCGCCAGGAGGCTTCATGTTTGAGGGCATGTCCGACGATGAGGAAGACTTCCAGTCTGTAAGTCAATCATCGAAACCAAACACAACGCGTTGGGGAAATGGCAACGTTACCGATGGCTTTAACATCACACGGGCGTTTTTCTGCACGTGTGTGACAGGGGAGCCCGGCGGGGCCCTCCAGCAGAGGCGGCATCTCGGCGGGAATACGACCGGTGTCTCTGAGCCACAGCGGAGCGACGGGCCCTCGACCGATAACGCAGAGCGAGCTGGCGACGGCTCTGGCCCTCGCCAGCACTCCCGACAGCAGCGCCGTCACGCCAACGACGGCGAGCCAGGTGAGCTGGATTTACATTTTTAAGACATGAAAGATGATTTTAAACCACCGAAGCGACTTCGAATTGAATTGAGAATAAAATGTCGCACATTAAAGGTGTTTTAAAAACACGCCGACCTGACGCAGCAGGCGGTCTGTCACTCGGCGTCATCCGGGAAGTCGTCCACGGCAACCGTTTGATCCGTGCTGCGAAACCGGCCACATCTTTTTTCCTTTTCCGTTCTACCTTTGGTTAAGGCGGACCCCTCCAGCGGCGTAGCCCCGATGCCAGCAGGGACCCCGGTCAGTAACGATCTCTTCAGCCAGGCACTGCAGCAAGCTCTGCAAGCTACCAACATGTCCGCTCTCCAGGTGAACTAACCGACTACATCCTGGAGCGGGGGGGCGGGGGGTAATAATATTTCAAATTGTAGCTGGCCTTTTTATAATGAGTGGGTATCGCCGTCTGGTGTACGCTGCAGCTGCTTGGACTGTTTCGAGTGTTTGGTTCAAGGTGTTTTTTTGTTCCGCCAGGGTCGCTGGCAGTCCCAGATGCAGCAGCTCAGGGACATGGGGATCCAGGATGAGGAGCTGATGCTGAGGGCGCTGCAGGCCACAGATGGTGACATCCAGGCTGCCCTCGAGCTCATTTTTGCTGGAGGCCCGGGACTCTGAGCCCGAAACCCGAAGGACAAAAGCCTTCCGCAGAGGAGGGAGCGGGAAGCAGCCGGTCACCCTGCTGCCCAGAGACGATAAGCAAACGATGACCTCAGACGTACAGAGTTCTTATTGTTACCACATTTACCTTCAAAACGTACCAACAGAACCATTTCAGCAGAGCTCCACAGGTCATGACAACTTGACATAACACCAACTTACCGCATTTTCTTATTAATGTGACAAAAGCTTGGAATAAATATGAACATATTTACATCCTCAACATCATCTGCGCGGATTTCATTTCACTTGTTTGTTTCCTTCTTTATTGTGCAAGAATATACGGTATAACAAAATGTAAATGAAATGTATGCCCTGATATAATCAGGATTTCTGCAGGTTTTTAAAAGTCTTAAAAAGCACAACAACAAAAAAGACATTAGATGGTATCAGAAAGTCTTCAATTTAAATTGAAATTGGCCTTGAATTTTCTTTGTATTCCTACCATTGATAGTAACATTAGGAGAGAGATACTAGGAAGTTTGAGTATTTATTTGAATTATCAAATTATTATTTTTTTTAATTGGTTGATCTATCCATTTTTCTTCCCTTTAGCCAGAAATGGAACAATTATGAGACAAAGGGCCCCCGGGCATACACAAACAAACCCCCCCCCTCCACACCTATACAGGACGCCAAGACTAAAAAGTTATTTTCAGTCCGAATGGAATTTTTTTTTTTTTTCTGGTTGTTGGTGTGAAATGTTTTTATAGGTGCTGTTAAAAGGTCTTAAAATTGAATTTAACAGAGTGTAATTCTCCGACATGGACACTAGATGGCAATGCAGTAGTTTCTATGCAGACCTGACTCTCTCTCTCTCTCTCACACACACACACACACACACACACACACACAGCTTGTTTATTTTATTTTTTTTCTTCTTCTTTTCCCAAATTTGAAATCATGTTCTTCATCTGTCCTCTGTGGAGCACCTCTTGATGAATGGTTTTTATTTGTAGTGGTGCGCTTTCATTTTTCGAAGAGGGCAACACGCTCAGACAGCCAGTAACATGAAACGGGAAGTTTTACAGACAAGGTGAGAGCTTCATGAAACGTCCACTGATGTGTTGCTGTGCTTGTCAGAGCATCATTACCACAAGCTGAGCCTCCCCCCCCCCCCACCCCCCTCCCTTTCTCCCAGCCCCAGCCGTTTTACAGACAGATACATTTGCTTTGTCTCGTTGTCTCCAGTCAGGCTATTTTAAAGGAAGGGATGGGAGAGGTGTGGGGGGGGGGGACGGGGACATATTGCATGTCCCCTCCTCTTCCACCACCCGCCGTCCTCCATCTACAGTAATTGTCCTGCTTAGTTTTATTACTGCATCTGTGAATGTGACAGCTCAATCAGCCGATTGGCCTTTCATGAGCACAGCAGCCGCACGGCGCTTTGTGTCCCGTCTGTCCCCCGTCCCCGTTTCATATGCATGCACACCTGCGGGCAATTTCCACCTCCAACTGCCTCCCAAGGGTATTTTCAAAATAAAGCATTTTCCATCGTGCTGAAAGGAAACGACTCCGACGGGACAATAGTGAAGAAAAGTGTCATTGTCTTGTCTGTCAAATTAAAAAAGCAAGAGTTGTGGCTGGTTAGAAGAAGAAAAAGAAAAAGAAAAAACCAAGCAGGAACAATGAAGACTTGTTTTTAGGTGTCAATCAGACATCGTGTTTCTTGCAGCATACACTCAGTATGACATACATGTGCTGTTTTCGACTGCTCGTATTGCTGCTGTAAAGCTCAGCTTTCATAATATTCAAAACAATTTACTGTGGCAAATCACCATGTGAAGTTGTCATGGAGACGCTGCACAGTGTGCAGCCCCCCCCACATACGGCACAAGTAAATATGTTATTACACCCTATATTTAGGTCCCTTTTTGTTGTCAGCTGCTGGATTACTATCGACTGGAAGTAAATCTAGCACGATAACTGGAATTGCAAAACACCAGGTGGACTGTTCTTCACCTGTCGACTCTCTCCTCACCTCTCCATCTTAATATATAATATATTATATGTGATATATTATATATATCAAATAATATCATATTTTTCAGATCAATATGGTCTCTATTCACAGGCCGCCTTCAGCTGCGCTCAGTCCATCAGTCATAGAGGCTCAACTGGGACGAGGCCTTTCTAACGAACCAAGCCTGGGAGCTTTGAAGCTGGCACCGATCTGCCCAATTACTCCCCCTCCCCGGTGACCCGGGATTCAGGTAATGAGGAAGGTTCTGCACCACGCCATTACGGCCAATACATTAAGCCAAAAGAAACCAATCAGAGCCAGGGGCTCGTGGAAAAAGGTGTGGAAGCCGGTCTAATCAAGGCTTCACAGAGCAGCGGAACAATACCAACACTTCCGTCTCCGGACGACGCGGCGGAGCGGGAGGGAAGGATGGAGTCGGTATAATAGCCTCCATCCGCCTTTGTCTTCCTGAAAGGAGGCAACTCACGTGTTATTAACATAAGGTCTGTTACCTGAGATTGCTTTCTGCCCGCCGTGACTGAGCGGAATATGAAATGAGCTTCTGATGGACACGAGGCCATTTTATCCCCTTGTGGCCCATTCATTGCTTTCAAGCCATGCTTTTATTCTTTTTTTTTTCTTCCCCCCCCCCCCTCCCACCTCCTTCTTTTTTCCAGCACTCTTTTCCTCCACAAAAGCGTCTTTGATGCATTTCATCCCAGGTGCTTTAACCCTTGATGGCACTCCTCTGGAGGAGAACAGAGCTGCCGCAGAGGGAGAGCCAGAGATCATTCACAAACCTCTGAGGGAGTTAGAACAGGAAGCCTGAAATACAACTCGCACTTTTTTTGTTGTTTTGAAGGGGGGGTTTTGGATTCGATTGAGACGTATGAAAGAAGGAAATCAACTACTAAATCTAAAATGACGTGTGTGTGTAGCTTCTACTTAAAACAATAAATAAATAAATCCTTGTGGAGTGAAGTTTGCAACACAGACTTTTGCCATAAAATGCTTCAGAAACACGTTTGCTTTTACTATTCACTTGTGCATGCAGTCAGATGAACCGTGTTTGTTTCAGTTACTGGAAAAAGCCGAGCTCGAGGTGGACGCATTACAGATTCAGCCCGCTATCAGACAAGTGGAGAGGCTGTGAATATTCAATGTTTCCTTTCATCAACCCCCCCCCCCCCCCCCCCCCCCCGTGCTCTTCCTGAATGCCTGCCAGTTGTTTTGTGGCCGAAATGGGCTCCGTTAAAAACAGGGTTGTTGTTGTTTTTTTTTGCCGTCACAATGCAACAGTCCTGAAAGCGATTTTAGGGTGAGGGATTAGGGATTTCACTGATCAAATTGCCTGCAACAGCACTGAGAGTTTGCACTCTAAGCATGCAGCGGTATTGTAGTGAAGTGTCTGGCTCAAAGGTACTTGAGGGGAAAAAAAAAAAAAAAAAAAAAAGGAGATACCTCAAAATCCCAAGAAAAGCTCTCGCTCCTGCTTGAGAGTTTGATTTCACGGAAGCCAACGTGTTCCACCTGTTCAGGGTAATCCAGTTTATTTCGGTTTTGAAGGAAACGTTAGATGCTACTCGAGTCTTTTAAGTAAACAGACAGTAATGTCATCAGTTGAACCAAACAAGCTCCTTCATATCGACCCCCATAACTGGAAATCCAACCTAATGTCACGGCACGGGGTGTAGTACACCCGTCAGTCCACTAGAGCGCAGCGCGTCGGTGCCACGTTTTGCCTGGCGTGAAAAGTAAACGCAAGTGGTTCAGGCACAAAAACTACTCGAATAGAGTTAAGAAAAGATCGCAATTTGGGTGAAATAAGTACGTTTACAGAAGTAATGTTATGTACATGACAAAAGTTACTTTAACATATATTATGTATGCTAAATAAGCACCGTTATATAAGTAAGGTACTAACATTACGTAAAAGAAATCCATGTTGGACTTTTGCTTTTTCACCGGCTTGAACAGAAGTTGTCCGAGTGAAATCTGTAAAGTCCATCATTTTAGTCATGAGTTTGGTGTTGTCAAGTTTCACAACGTAGATGATGCCATGTCCGAGGAAAATGTTGAGCTTCCCAACGGCCATCTTTTCCCTCAGCGCTTTACGTTACCTCCGTTTGCCTCTTCGGCTTCGAGACGCCCTCCATGTTGCTGCCGCCCGGCAACGGTGCAGAGGACTCCCCACGTCGTAACCACGAGCTCCATGAGTTCCATTTGAACGCAGCATTGGGATCCTCTGGTGGACTGATGGGTGTATTACACAGTCCATGCGGGTTAAAGCATATCGCAGGATTTTCACAAATTCAGAAAGTTCTGATAAGAATTTTGATAACTCGTTTTTTTTTTTCTCAAGTGAAAGCATTATATGTCTGTAGTGAAGTGAATAATGCAGTGGAAATATCACAGCTCGTTACCTGATCCATGTTACCTGTAATTCTGTAGAATTTAAGAAAAGCAGAAAAAAAAACAATTATCAATTAAATATTTTGTTTACCAAACCAGCCCCAGTACATGAAAGAATGCAAAATCTGTCTATACAAAAGCACACCGTTTTCAGTGATAAATATGAATATAAATATATAATATTATTCTAAGATATGTATTATTCCCCCTATAATTAGTACCACAGAAGTGAAAATTAGCAGCAAACTATTTGACAGCAATAAAATAAACTGTCACTACGAAAATCAACACCGTCTGTTGGCTTCTCCATCTCCTCTTGTCTGGCCCAGAAATGTCCTCTCAATCTGTTACTCGAGGCAAAGGCTCTCTTCAAATGCCAAGAATCATATATGATTTACGCTTCATAAAATCTACTGCGCAGATCAAAAAAAAAAAAAAATAGCTCGCATGCATATACAACTGCTATCAACGACTTTAAAGCAGGGAAACAAAGGCGTGAGGTGTAATTACAGGAAACAAGAAACCTAATTGTAGGAAATATTGGAGGGTGAGGTTCACACACTGACAGATCAAGCAAATTCTACTGGGATGAAAAAATAAAAAAAAATAATTACAGGACTGGGCTATAAAGTGGATCAATGGAGAATAAGTGCTGGAGTACTGGCTGGATAATAGCTTCAGCATTCTGTCCTTGACTCAAACAATGGTTGCTCTTCACGTCTTATTGAAGGGCTTCACCATGGTAACACACTGATGGTGGATGTAGTGGCAGGGGCTCTCCGCCTGCTAAATAATTACGCGTTTGCTTTATTGTGTAAAACGAGAGGGGGAAAAAAGGGTCATCAAAATATCCAATCCCACGTTAAACTCATAAACCCAACTTTATTTATTTTGAACCTCGATGCCTCTATGTCCCCATACAATACATTCAGTATATACATTTGGCCATGAGGGACTGTACAGATATGTCGTAGTAGTGCATACATACGTGCCACGAAAATGTACACAGAGGAGACTCATACATGCCACTTTACCACAGTAAAGTGATACACAAGATACGCGCGGGGCAAGTCAATGGCTGATGGCTGCTTACACCAGTACGTACACACACACACACACACACACACACACACACACACACACACACACACACACACACACACACACACAAGCTTTAAGACACTTCTGAGGGAGGAGAAGGGTTCTTTCAGGTTCTCGTAATAGAAATATTTGAATGGGAAGAGTGTGTCCGCTGACTGCAGAACCCCCTCCCCCCTCCTCCCCCCCTCCAAACCCTTCCAGTCTCTCCCTTCTTCCCCTACATGTCTCCCGTTTCCCCCTTATTTCCTCCAGAGCTAAGGCCTCTCTCTCTCTCTCTCTCTCTCTCTAGGCAGTGTGCCCATCATACACAGGCTCTCTCTCTCTCGTAGTAGAGTAGCACTCATCAGCAGCAGCAACTAAATAAAGAGCCTCTACTGGCAACTTTTCATCTACCCAACAGTGAACATTCAGAACATAAAGGATACATCACACATATAGTTTATTTTTATTTTTTTTAAAATTTGCATTTCTTCTTAGGATAACTGCTCTCAAGAAAACACATAGGTCCACGTCGACAACATCCGATTCCTCAGTAAAGCTGCGGATGCCACGAGGAGACAACCCTCACGTGACATACTGACCTCACGACAGCGACGTCTGTCTGCTCACTTACTGCACCAGCAAAATAAACTTCTCAATACATCCCACTTAAAAGTTTTTTTTTTTTTTTTTTTAACTAAAAATGTCACTGTTGATTACGTCTCCTCCCGGCGGACATTTTGTACCATCACATTTGTCACAAATGTTAGTTGGAGGCACGCACTCCTGTCGTTTTCCCTTCATTAACTGCAGTTTAAGAGTTGCATAGCACACAGCGGATATATAGTCAAAGCCAACATGTTATCCGACTTTGAAAGCCGGTATCACGGCAAAGCATGTCATGTACACACCGGTCCACCAGAGGGAAGCGTGTCAGCGTCACGTACTTTAGGAAAACAAAACCACGATTAGGGTCCGGAAAAACAAACCTTGGTTCGGCTGACAGAAAAAAAAACACGTGGTTACGGTTTCAAACCAACATTTCAATAAAAAAACGCCCCTGGGCTTCAACGTTCGTGACTTTCGACACCTAACCTCCTCTCCTGCCTTCTTACTGCCTTCGTACTTCGTCTCAATACCTCCATCGAGTGATGTTTTCTCACATGACCTTTGTCACATGACCTGCTTCTCACGTCTGAACAACACCAGGCGTGTCAACAACACGCTTCCCTTTAGTGGACGGGCGTGTGCATTACACACTTTGCTGCGACACAGGGCTGGACTTTATATGTACAGTGGTCACGCTCGATAAAGTCAGTTTCTAATTCCTAGTGTCAGTCATTTTCAGCTTGGACCAAAGGCTTCCCCACAAAATGTTCATTTTCTTTTACTTTGTACTCATCAAACCACTGAACTCTACAACTCATAGGATTGATAAAGGTTTCCTCTGAAGAATGTAGTTTGATCATACATGCGATACCAAGTCTTATTCGACTAACTTCACGGTGCGGCTTCCTCTGGCTGTAATAGGTTGGTAATATTACATGCTGCAGGCTGAAGTATCATTGGCTCCGTTAGAATAAACTGCAGCGTCATTCCTATGAGTTGATAAAATCACATCTGGTTCATTAGGGAATACATGAAGAAAAAAGTCACAAGACGAATTCTACTTTTTAAAGTTCAGGGGAGGATAAAAAAAAAAAAAAAAAAAGAAAAGCCGGCAGCCAAAAAAAAAAGGTTCGATCTGTAGCTGCGAGCAGGAACCAGCAGGGTTAGAAAACACACACACACACACACACACACACACACACACCAACTCTGAAGGTCTGCACACATTCTCATACAATTACCGTACACAGGAACATGTTGCACACATGCATACTCGCTCTCGTTCACACATGTATGGATGTCTGGAGATTTGAATGTGAAGTAGAAGCGTGACAGGTTGAAGGTAGGTGTTTATCTGGTCTGGATAGGCTTCACTGTGATCGATGTTGGAGGGTGGGTGGGGGGTGGGGGTGGGGGGTGTACGTGTGCGCCATCGTCTCTCTCACACGATGGCCGATTTGACAACCCCGGAGATGCAGCGACTCGTGTCTCGGAGTCAGGCTGCCGACGCAAACGTGCATTAAGCAGAACTGGAAACGAGAAAAAAAAAAAAGGCAAAGCACCACAGCAAAAAGAGGCCGGAGTAGTCCGCAAAAAGACACGATCACATCGGCACATAACGATGAGGGCGAGGGGGGCGGGGGGGGGGGGGGCAATCACAGAAGAGCAACACATCAGTAATAATCAGCCCGGAATAAATTACAGTCACAGAACAATCGTCAAAAGCAGAACTGGAAATCAGCTGATCTAGTGGACTGATTTGACCCATGCATTATAAGGCATTAACCAAACATTTGTTACTGACATTACACAGTATTATAATAGTGACTATACATACAGTTGCTGATCTGAAAAAAGTGTTTTCATTTAAAAAAAAAAAAAAAAAAAAAATCTTAGATTAACCGTATTCAAAAAACATATTCCTAAAACCACTGATGCAATTTTAAGGGAATTGGGAATGTCGAAGGGAGAGCAGATCGATGTCTGCACTCCCATTGTACCTATTGATCTGCAGATGGGCGAATGAAATTGATTTTCTGAGGTAGACAATGCAGGCATATTTCATTCTCCCAATGCAAAGCCATTCTAAGCAGGGGCGGCGGGGGGGTAATTTGGTCCACTCGGACAGGCTCGGGTCTCTAGCCTCAGCCAATTGTACTGCGTCGGACGGGTCGACCCATCCATCACGCTCTCCTGCCTGTCTCAACACTACAGTACTTACACTGTCACTGCTGTTATACACCCACTCAGTGATGGATAGCAGACAACATGCGTTATGACAAGATAGAGAGATCAGTCTACGCAGATCACAGGCCCGTTGTTTCCGCGCAGCTGGGGACGCACCATTCATACACGGCCAGTTTATTCAATATCCTGGCCGCAGTATGAGGCCCGCGTGGACAATATCGCTCCACATGCGTCATTAATGTTGCTTCCCTTACACAGTGCTTACAATCTTCAAGTCCCCGTTGAAATACGATTACAGTTTCAACAGAGCCGAACCAAAAGAGAAAGTCAAACAAACATTTCATACATCATTGTCATGATGAGCACTCACAGGACAAAGGTACAATGATAAAAATGTGAATCCCAGTGGCAAATGTTATGTTGTACCTTTCTTTTGCTTTGAGTGTTAACTGCTATTGGTAATCAGCTCAACAATCAATTAAATGATGTTATCAGATAGTCAGTTTCTCACGTAAGAAGTGGATATCTGTTATAAATACAAATAAAATACAATAAAATAATAATAAAAAAAATTAAAAAAAAACCTTCTGCAACATTGAGTCTGTATGTATGAGATAGAATGCAATAGGCCTTCAAAACAGGTCTGGGATCTGTCGGCCAGTGAGGTGAGTCCGGATCAGCAGTTTGGGAACGCCGCCATTCATCTTCCCGTGAGCCCGGCGGGTCGCGTCCACAGGGACGGGCAGCGGGAAGCCTCAAGGTGGCCTAGTGGGCGCTGCAGGGCGCCTCGCGGGGTGAGCCGGAGCACTATAGTGTCCTGATGGCTACAGGGTAGAGCAGGGACATGTGTTCGGCACCTTTGATGGGCAGCTTGCGGCTGGAGTAGAAGTGGATTATCTCGGACACGCTGTCGAAAGGGCAGCCGTTCTGGCCCAGGATGTACTTGCTCTCCTTCGTCCGCGACAGCTTCATGTGCATGAAGCCCTGGCTGCTCCTGGAGACAGAGGGGACGGACAGAGGAAAGGTTTAGCCCAATCAAAATGGGAATAACAATGACACGCGGACGTTTCGCAGGCAGAATGCTTACCGTCGTAACTGCCTTAAATCAGGATGTTAGCATGCAAACGTGTTCCTTTGGAACGGCAGGGGGTCACCGAAGTCTTTGCAGGTCATCATAAAGTGTATATCATGACACGACCGAGACATTTCACTCAAAACCACAAGTGGTAGCTTTATGGTAGCTCTAATTGACCAAGTCAACGTGGAGGTATTTTACGAGATAAGTGGAAAAAAAAATCTGACGAGATGGAATCACCAAAGTCACAAGGAATCATCTCCTTGGCAACACTGACATTTGTACCAAAGTTTGTGGCAATCTATCAAACAGTTTTAAAGATACTTGAGTGCGGACCAAAGTGGTGGATTGACTGACTGGAAGACAGACCGACACTGCCGTCCCTAGAGCCGCACCGCCAGCACGGCAAAAAAAAACAAAACACAAAAAAACCCGACTTTAATCCAAAAAGTATGCAAAAAGCCTGAATAGTCTCAGCAGGTCGCCACTCCTTGACAGCCCCTTTTTCTAAATCTCCTCCCGCAGGAGGAGCTCCCCACAGTACGTGGCAATGTTCTGAAAGCTGGATTACCTCTGATAACTTTGGAGCCGTCTGGGGAGGAGACTAAAAGGCAGGTTGCTTAAGGTGCTGGGCTTCGCATGCGGCGCATAAGGACGAGGCTAATGAACCCTCAGGATAATTCACTTAAGCTATAGCAATAAATGCACAGCAAATTAAAAGCTCCCCGTGTTTCAAGGAGCCCTTCGATCAATACAATTTACCGCTTGCCAGTAATCTTCTGCTTTGAAATAGATTTGTTTTGCTTTGTTTGGAGTTGTTAAGTGATGCAACAGTAAGCTTTAGCGAGGAACTGATACAAAACTAATGTTCTCTACAGCCTGCTGTTAAATATAATCTTTTGATAATTTTATCTTTACAAAAAGCATTAGTATAATAGCTTTTTCAATCAGCAGCTAATGCTTCTTGCAAGTTATGATGGCTGTAGGCTCGAAGACTATGCACAGACATTATGGCCTGTCCTCAACTTAATGTGCACTGGTTGTTTCCAGTTCACTAAACTCCCCCCTATTCTACATTGTATCATATTAGTTGTTTTTTTTTTTCCCTTATCTGAAATGTAAATCCTGGTTGCTGGAATGAAAACAATGTTGCAGTGGAGGAAAGAAAACAAAGCAAAAAATACCCCTAAGGATTACTACTTTTTTTTTTGTACTTCCAGTTGAGCTTGCTATGGGGAAGTTCCCGTAGATTTTGCCCTTAACAGGGGAAACTGGACTTTCTCTCTCGGAAAGAGCCTAACATGTCAAATAAAAGCACAAACGGACAACATGCTAATCAATCTAAAACAAAGCAGTAACCAATAGAGACGTCACCCATTTGCTTGTGAACCGCCGTTCTGAAACCTCAAGTTCGGCATTCCAGCCATCTGGCTTATCTTGGAGCCCATAGGTGACCATATTTGGACGAGCTGGGGACCAGCAAGTGGCGAATCTGACCCAACCTGAATGGGAACTCGAAGACACTACATCCGCCCTCCTACAGCAGAAACCTGACACCACCACAGGCCAGTCAGTCAAACAGACACACCTCTCAAGCATCGCACTTTTTCTACGCCTAATATCTAATTAATGATGTAATTATTTTCAGGAGGACCACCAAAAATAAATAAATAATAAGAAGTGACTTTCATGAATAACCCTATAATGACCTGTAGAAAAAAATAAAATAAAGAATGTATTGACTTGGTATTTCATGACAGAAGTTGAATGGGAATGTATGAAGTGGCCCTTGATGGTATTGCAGTTTAAGGCACTTCAGCTTCGGTCCCATTTTTCAGATCCCATAGCTACGTCTATACTCTTACATACAGTCTATGATCTCAACATCAGACCTGCCCTCAGACCACATCCCCTGATTCTCCTGCCCCACTCTGAACGGTCCCAGCTCAAACACCCGTGGACCCCCTCGGCCCTGAAAATCAAGCTCCTCGCCCACTTCCGTAAAAGACGTGGCAGACATAAGACAAAACTCCGTGCAGCTCTCAGTGAACTGCAAGCAGTGAAGACACAACTTGCCAACAACAAAGGTGAAACAAAAACACGAGTTGGGATTTCTAAAAGGAACTGAAGTGGAAATGGAACAGGTTGAGCTGACACGGCTGATGATATTGTCATGATTCAAATCAGGATTACTATTTTTCACGAACTCATTTGGTAAGTATGAGAGCGGTGTATGTGTGTATTTACGGAGGCAGTCAGTGTTATTTGCACTTTGCATTCTGTGCGTGACTCTCGTGAGGACTGCAGGGTAAGTCTATGAGATATTATTTATTCTATCAACAAAACTGGGATGTTATTCTGACAGCGACAGGCATAAGCAGCATTTCTGTTTTGATAAGATACAGTGTAAGCACAGCGGCCACGGCTGTTAATGAGGTTTACAACCTCTGTCAAGTGTATTTGTTTCTATTACTGACTATTACAAGGTTTCATAAATAGACGGGCAGACATATGAAGCCATGAACAAAATCTACGTTTTTAAGGCAGGTGAATGTATCCCCACTGTAAATATAAGCACATATTTGCACTGAGGTCCATTATCTGAGCTGAACAGGAGCAAGAACTTCGCTTTAGGCGCCTTAAACGTAAGGTAACGCAAGTCCATTCTTCACTTATCTCGTAATTGCATGTGTAAAGCCAGCGGATGTGTTCTCTCCCCGAAGCACAGCGAGAAACCAGAACAAAGATAACACAGATGAAAAAAATAAAAGAAGCAGAGAATGTACAGGGTTCAATTTAGGGACACCCATCAAGGGTACGAATACATTTAAAGGGAGAGATTATTCTTCATTTCAACAGATGAGACCAAGCGCTGCTTTTAGGATTTGCATGAGTGGCATTATTAAAGATAAGAGAGAAAAAGAAAGAAAGTTGTGGAATCCTACGCACTTCAGTTGGCATGTGATGCAGAATTTTTGAAATAATTCAATGAAAGCAGGCATATTTTTATGGATGAGCTGAGGTAGAACACTGCAGATTTTTTTTTTTAGCTATAAAACCGAAGTAAACAACTATCAGACTACTTCACGGCTGCGCCTCTGACCTCAATGTTTGAGCATGTCATTAACGAGTTCATCATGATTTGAGGAGAGCAGGACACATTTCCCTTGCCACAGGTCTCTACAATTCTGTGCTTCTGAAATGGGTGCCAGGTGAGCTCATTTACAAAAAAAAAAAAAAATTACAAAAAAAAAAATCTTCTGTGCAAAGTGCATTTGATGAATCTTCACATGGAGCGCTGGGTGAAAGGCATTAGGTTACACACAGCCACACTTAAAAAGGCAAACACATCAATAGCATCATTTTTAGATTCCCAGCTGATTTTCCCGTCGGCGTTCAGAGCGGCTTATCATGTTACAGTCCTGCAGAGACAGAAACCAGGACAACAGAGCAACACAGCTGGGTTATTGATAAAACTAATACTTTTTTTTTTTTTGTGGCGTTATCATACCCCTGTGTTTGTGGACTTTTTTTTGTCTAATCGGGATTAATCTCGCTGGGGAGGTCTGCTGTCTTCTTTATTGAGGTTTATGACTTTGATTTGAACCGAGTAGCACCCAGAGCAGGAACCTGCTTGACAGCAATCACGGCTTATCTCCACCTTCAGTATATTGGATTGCTTCATGAATGATGCTCTCAGGGTTATGAATCCATGGCACCAAAAAAGGAAAAAAAATCATCTGCCAAAAAGATAATGATCCTTGGCAGAAGCGATGACCTTTTTAAGCATAGCTGGGCATCAGATATCCCGTGTGCTCATTCTGTCATATGAGTACAAACTAAATGAACCTATGTGGGATAATCCCTGCCAATCCAAGTCAAAACTGTTTAAAGGTCCCATACTGAATAGATTCCGATTTTCATTTCTTTTTTGATTATATAGCAGCTTTAGGTGCTTTACAAACACTGGGAAAGTATCAAAACACTGGAGAAAATGCACATATTTTGAATAAAAAAATTGTGCCGTTTGGACATTTCTAAGTTTGTGATGTCACAAACTCACATTCATGTCATATGTCTGCCCTCAGAAGAGCCCACTGTCCAACCTTTTATGCTGAAGCGGTCACTTCGTTGCAGATCTCGGGAGCTACAAGAAGAACTATGGTTGGCCTGGCTGTGTGTCACTCAAAAAAGAGTCAACCAACCAGTAGAGAGGATCACTGATATTGGTGTTACTTCAGGATACAAAAACACACGCCCGTTCTTAGTAGAGCTTTAAACAGAGATGGGTTTTTGGTACATAAAACCACAAAAAATATCTTCTCATGACTATAAAGACTGCAAATAAAACATGGAAAAAGTGTAAAATATGGGCCCTTTAAAACCATATAGTTAGTGGTGTAAAGCAGACTATTACATTTATAATCCAATAAGGCTGATGGACCAACAAAAGCATAGATATTTGCCTCAGGTCTGTATTGGTTTTATGTCTCATCTGTGCCACATAAAGGAAAGCTTATCTATTGTGTGTAAACACGATCAAAACTACAAAGTGTCTTTGGAAAAGGTGTTAAATTGCAGATGTAAAGACTCTTTGGGGTTTTCTTGGCTATTTAGTTCCCCCCCCACGTCCACACTCTGGCACCAAACAGATTCTGCTGGATGGATTTTCTTCTTTTACTAACTATTTCTCTGCCCAGCCAGTGGAAACATGCTGTGCAGAGCTCTCATGAGGTGAGAAGCAGGATGACACTGTGCTCTGAGAGACTTCTGAAGGGTTTAATATGTGTCAAACATCTAAAAGTGTTTCTCTTCCACCTTGGCAAAACATGAAGAAGGGAGAAAAGAAGTGGTTGGGTAGCAGGTGAACAGAAAAAAGGGGTTAGGAGGGCAAAACGGACGGAAAATGATTTCTGTCAGGCCAGAGGACTCTTGAGGCGGGAGGTCTCGGCTACGCCCGTCTTTATCAATAATGCAATAGACATGCGTGACACCTCATGGCTTCATACATCTTTCAGCAACCTCAGACATGGATGATCTTCACCTTGGGTTTCCACTCATTTTCTATGGCAGCAGGGGAGGCTGGTGTGTGAGAGGAGGCTGTACTCAGAGAGTCACATCCGCCTGCCGAGTGGTGGCACCTGTCATTCTCACGAATCAGCACGCTGATCGTTTTCTAGGCTTGATGTGACAGACACCAAAGGCACAAGATGATGTTCTGTGAAACCCGGCAGCTGACTTGTGTGACGCATGCACGCACGCACGCACGCACGCACGCACGCACACACACACACACACACACACACACACACACACACACACACACACACACACACACACACACACACACACACACACACACACATACACATTTTCTAGCAAATGCTTTGACAGTTTTTGTTTCTTCTCCTGCAGGTGCTTTTCCTGCCAGCAATTCAGCTTGTAAACACAGTAAATTGTCAAAAATGTGCTGTTATTTCTATTTCAAAAATAATAAGTGAAAAGCATCATTAAAGCCAATCCATCAATTGTAAGGGAGTGGAATAATGGGGGGAACCATATTCTGCCCAACGTATAAGCAGATCAAGTGCCAACTTGGCTCAGGGCTCCCTTACATCCAGTTCTGCTTACGGTCTCAAAAAGCTTTAGGACTGTCTCAGGGGACAGAAGAGGCAAAGGGTATTTCTGCTGGCTAAATGTCCAGGCCACCGTATGTTACAGTTTAACTTCTTTGCACAGACAGTAACACCCTCCTCAGCGTGACCCTTCTCCTCTTCCTCCTCTGAGTGTGACAAACAGCCATTATGAGTGTCACAGAAGTCATCCAACAGCTTGCTTTTTGGTAAAAACAGGAGCCTTCAGAGAAGCACAGGGTCAGGAGATCAGAGGAAGGCCCACTGCTGCCCATTAGTAAAACATTTTACACACCGTACTCCGCTATCATCTGCTGCCATCGTGCAGCCCATTATTGAGCATCATCTGGTCATCTTTTGAGTGTGAATTTGTGTAATGAGACCATTTCTGAACTCAAAGGTTAAAAACATATTTTAACGTCACACTAAATCACAATTTAACTTTTCTTATAATTGCTCTTCTCCCTGTCTGTCTGTTTCTGTACTTTTCTAGTGCCTCCAGGTCCACTTTCCCCAAAACTTTTTACATTCACACAATCTAGCAATCAGCTATTTAATTTGTGGATAGAAAAACCCTGAGCATTAGGTAATCTCTTTTTCACCATAATAGAGAGATGGATGGATTCATTCTCCTGAAAATATCACCACAGGTTCATGTTCCAAAATTGGGTTGGTGCTTATTAGAGGTGCATTCATCAGATTATCTCCCGTCATTATTGCTGTCTATGTCACCATCATCCTACAGCAAAAACTTTTTGTTCTGGTGATGAGTCTAGTCCACTTGAGTTGATATTAATTTCATAATTACCTAATTTTAAAGTTCATCATTTAACAGTAGATCAAATATTCTGGTATTTGTACTTACCAGCTACATGTATGTATTCTCTTCGAGTACCCTATGAGTATTTTGAGTACTAAATGATGCATTTCTATCTGTGCTTATATTATTTTACAAATATCTATATCCCTTGTATTTCCAAGGAAAACACGACTGGCCTTCAAATCTTTCTTAGCATCTTCATATTCAATTATTTTTTTGTGGCAACTTTTTTCACCTTTTCTATATTGCCTTTAGGACTTTAATTACTATGCAACAATTCAAATTATTGCATCACGGTTGTTTGCCTCAGCCAACCAGTCAAGTTGCAGTTTACATCCATATATGTCCAGGTTAAATAATATGTATAGTGATGTCTTTGAAGGTTCCATGTATTGGCCTACAACTGGAAGCCATAGTGGGTATAGAAAAAAAAAAGGAGGTGGAAGAAAGTGAATACTAAAAAAACACATAACAAAATATACAATCAGGAACCATCTTAGAGTAATAAATGTATATTTTTTTAGCATATAAATGAGGGATCAAGCTTAAGCCCTTATAAATCAGCGACCCCTCGATGTATAAGAAAAAGAGCATCTCTAAATAAAACAATACTATAACAAGGAGCTGTGGAAGGGTATCAGACGAGGGCATCATGAACCACAGTTCAAAGATGTAGACAATCCTTCAAATATGGATGTTGCGCCAAAGAAGCTACACATTCTAAAACATGGATGCTTCCCACACATCTTTAACACAGCAGCACAGAAGATCTATGCAATCAGCAAAGTTTAAAGGTGGACACCCGAGATTAGTGTCACCAATTCAGTATCTGACCAAATGCAAAATATGCTCACAATCTCTGTTTCTATGTTATGGTGTAGAATAATGGTCAGAAAAGTGTTTTTGAAGAACATCAGTATGTTACAGTAAAATTTACTTTTGACCTTTCGGTAATAAAATGCCATCGCTTCATCATTTGATCCTGTTAGACATTTGAGTGAAATCTTGTCATAATTAGACCATGAATTCTTCAGTTATGGCCACAAAAGTGTTTGGTGAGGTTACAGTGACCTTTGACCACCAAAATCAAATCAGTTCATTCTTGAGTGAAAAAGTGGCACCTTTAAAAAAAAAAAAAAAAATCCCTCAAGGCCTTCCTGAGATATTGCATTCATGAGGATGGGATGGATGGAAGATTGACAACCCGACAACAAAATGTCTCTGACAACATGGCATTTTATCTTTTGTTTCCAGTTATTAAATAAGTTATTACCACTGTTATGGGGATCTAGTGTAATTTATTTTCCCTGTTTGAATATCATAGTCATGCTTGGGCTACATGCGCGTGACAAGTTATATTGCTGAGTCCGTCATGGACATGTGGACAGTCCAACACAGCATATGTGTTATAAAATGTGGATGTTTAGTACTCAACAAGTGAGAGACACATTTAGTCTCTCTGGTTTGCAGTCAGTCAGAGCGGCAGTGAAGCAGATCAGCATCCGAGGAGTCTGCAAGTCTTTTCGTCAGTCAGTAAGGCAGATAAAGAAGCAGTCACACAAGCATAAGCAGATGATCAGTCAGTGGGACACAGTTAGATAGACAGTCAGCTACAGCAGCATGAAGAGAATTGGAGGACCAGAGGACAGAATTATATTTCACTTCCAAGACATATAAGCCTCCAGCAAGATGAGCGCCACTGTAATAACAATGGCTAATCAATGTCTCTCCATATGAGAGTTTCATCTCATCTGAAGGTCGTCACAGAGTAGCGGACATTTTTCTAAATGTCATGTCATCGAGCCTTTCTTGTGATGTAAAATGGACCTATATAGAGTAATGTGATCTGTCAACATAGAGACTAGGATATCACAGGTGATAACTGAAGCTGGTTCTTAGACGGTTGCAAATTGCTGCTTATGTTTCTGACACCGTTGCCATGGCACCTGGTGGTGAAAATCATGAAAACAAACCCAGTAAAGCAGCACATTCCTGTCAGAGGAATGGGATGTGACTGCACTGCAGGCCTTGACGCTAAACTAACCTCTTCCAAATGTCAGACTAGACTAAACCAATCAGAGGGGCTCCTTTGAGCTCTCCGCTGGAAGCGGCAGGGGTCAGGGGGTCGACGATCAAAGGGCACCATTAACTGAGTTGTGGTCGCATCAGCAAATCAAGGAGTCGAGGCTATCGGAGGGTTTACCAGGGGGAGGTGGAGGACGAGCCGCGGGCAGGACGTACAGCAGGTGGGAGATAGAGGTCTGAAGGGTGAAAGTTATTACCATAGAGTAAAGGCAGAGCCAGAAGACGAACGGGGCACAGGTACACATGGACCTTCACATGTTACACTTGTCCAGCACATGTTCTCCACCAGTAAGCATGTGTAGCTGCTGTGACGCTTGTTGTTATTTATTCTGTGTACAAATCCTAGAAAATAAACCTGTCTGACTCGGAGAGACCTTTAATTCTCTGACACTGTTGCCCCAGCAGCATAGACTGAGCATTTGGAACTATATTTCCCCCCCCGGCTGTCATGTGCAACTGTGCATCTGATAATACAGTTTGTGGATTATTATTTTAGAGATGTAGAGCTGGGTATCGTTCAAACATTTCCAATAAATGTTCCCGAACTGATACCTTGACTTCGAAATCACTTACTGAATGGTACTTTTTTTTGTACCAATTTTATAAAACCCAGTTTAATAAAAAGAAAATTACACATTATGGTACAAATTGTTAATTTGCATGCAGTTTAGAGGGGGAGAGTGTAACCCAAGTTTGTTTTCCGTAGCTATCATTAAATACAGGTCATCGTCAGACATTATAATTTACTGATCTTCCATAAAAGTCTCATGTGGTATCAGTAGATGCCAGCTAGCTAACCGCACTCAGAAAAATGTACAGTTACTGCAGTGTACAAAAGTGACACAGGTGTGTGACCAAAACTTAGCTTGAAAAGAGTAAATTAAGGTGTTCTAATGTAAGACTAAGTTCAAACTGTCATTCTATCGACATAAGTGGGCCGCCTAAGTAAAGACTATATATAGTAAATGCAGTAGCTCACTGATATTGCTGAAATTTACAACTAAACGTCACAAAAGTTATGGCTTTTAAAAGGGATTAAAATTTGAGATTGAATGACGAGGCATTTTCTGATAATAGATAGAAACGAATCAATTCAGTTGGTGCCATAAAGTATTGAAGTTCGTTACCCCGCCCTAAAGAGAAGAGAACGCTGTCCTTACTTGAGAGAGAGGGAGTAGTCGTTCTTGCTGGTCTCGCTGTTTCTCACAAGGTAGCTGGCCTCCTTACACAGCCTGAGCAGGGACTCTGCGTCTGTTCGGCTGATGGCTCCATGGTACCAACTACAGTGAACAACAGGAAATAGGAGTGAGAAGGACGGAGGAACAGAGGAATGGTAAGTACACAGACATGAAAGCAAGGGGTCAAACCTGATTATGAATATAAAACAAACAAAACTGGAGTATTTGAAATAAAATGTAGTCATAACACAGTGACACCAAGAACCGACTCACAACTGGCTTTCCAGGGGCATGGAGGGGTCAATCCGTTCCCCGAGAGAGGAGCTGCAGTGCTCCAGCGAAGACATTTTGGTGTTGACCAGACAGCCGCTGGAGTGTCGCTGCAGCGGCCGAGTTTTGCCCTCTTTGGTGGGCGACATTCGAGACTTCTCCACACCATCAAACTGGACTGTAATTGAGAAAAGTACAGCTGAAAATATTTTATTCTGAAAGGACATATTTGATATTATAAAACCATTTACAGCTCTATATTACTGTATATACACTTCCACTAGACGTCAGATTAGGACAACTTAAAATAGCTAGTGTGCTTAGAAGGAGGTAGATATTTGTAAAGGTTATGACATAGATTGGTCTGCTCGATAAGATCGTGCGATGTGCGAGAACAGAAATCCTCACACACACACACACACACACACACACACACACACACACACACACACACACACACACACACACACACACACACACACAGGGTCACTTTGTGTAACTCATCCAACTGAAGGACGTGTACACAGTGGAAGAGGCATAAATCAGTCCATCCCCAACGTGTACACATTCCAGCGAGGGAAAATACACACAAAGACAAACTTCCTCCAAAAGGTTCAAACAACCACTTGTGTCTATAAATACAACCATATATCAAACAGTGTGAGAAAGCATGTACACTATTTCAAGTACACACAAATGTGCAAACAAGCACTCCTGGAAAATGACACACACACATGCACGCGCGCGCACGCACATGCACACGCACACACACACACACACACACACACACACACACACAAGTTGTGCAAGTTAAACATTAAACCGGCATTTCAAACTCTCACGGTTGACTGTGGACATGACGAGCTCTCTTGGCTACCTTACAGGGAAGTGTTTGATGGTGTGTGGGTGTGTGTGTGTGTGTGTGTGGGGGGGGGGGGGGGCTGCTTGAGGTGAGGAGGTCACTGAGCGTCTTCACAGCCAATCAGCACCAAGAAAAGGCACTTAGATTTATTTTAAAAAGTTAACATGAGAACAAAGGGGAAGATAATATTCAATTCCCTTTCATTTGTACGAAAGGGAATTTGCACTTCTGGCAAAGGTTACAGACGCCGGACACTGGAGGTTGGTTGGAGTAGTGGTCATCTGTGTATGTGTGTGTGTTTTAGCTGTTTTTCCTCAGTCATCCATCACTGTAATTGATATCGAAACCCCTCTAGCTTTGGGGAAAAAAACTATTTAGAGCCACTGACACGCTTCTCAAGCAATAACAGAGAAGTAGCTTCCTCCGTCAACCGTATGACAAGCTTTAGCTGGAGATTGTTGGCCGCTTGATCAACACATCAAAGCCGAGCCTCTGATGGAAGGGGTTAATGAAGTATGAAACTCACAACCACGAGACGGTGTCCGTCTTTTCTGCTCTCTGTCAGCAATGACCAGTCTTGCATTTAGTGTTTAATTACCCAGGCTGAACATGGCAGGCAGTGTACAGACAGAAAGGCACTGTGATCTTAACAACATGTCGATGGAGGCCAACCTCACATCTGTCTAGACTCTGCATTCCATCAGAGGATTGCATTACACTTTACAGTCTGTGAGATCGCCAAGTGCTCCTGTATCACATTGAGGTGAAGGCCTGACAGTTTAAATGAATCGGTTTACGCTACAGGAGACAATACCAGGTCAACACATTTTAGTAAGCTGGTGGAAACAAACATATGACCCTCTGCAACTGGAAATAAAACACTAAATACAAATGGTAACAGTCAGTAATAGTGCCAACAGCATTGAGATGATATTGCGTTATGGTACATTTACTCAGGTACTGTATTCAAGTTTTAAAGTACGTAATAGTCTGAAGATTTTAATCTTGTGCTACTTTATATCTCACCCCTACTACATTTCAGACATAAATAAGATATGTTTACTTTTCAGAATGGCATACAGAAATGGGATGAGGTCATAAAATGCAATAAAAGTGTTACAGATTAAACTACTGGTACCCAATTTATAGTTATATTGTAACTCCTGAGACAAAAACACTATCTAGTTAGGGGCCATTGTCACACGTAAAATTCTGCAATCTTTCAAAGATTGGGGAAAGGCAATAATTGTATTTTTCATATTTACTACCCCATTATTCGTCTGACAACCTTACGGATTAATTTTGCAACCCTTTAAAGGGACCCCCGGCCCCAGTTTTGGAACCACATGATAAAACAGCCTAAATGTATGTAAATTAATTAAAACTATAGCGCCAGCTCAGTAAACAGTAAAATACTATTTAAATATTGTTGCATCAGTATTACCAATCTAATAACCTAGATAATAATATATCAGTCACAGGGCAGATCAATTAGTATTTATTGATTCTTGTAATGGAGTATTTTTACAATGTATTAGTACTTGTTTCTTAAAATAAAGGATCTGAGTATTTCTTCTACCACTGCCTGTTGAGGAAAATGATCCAACAGCAAGTCAGGCTGTCGAGACAGATTGCTGTTGTTTCAGCTCTGACCACCAGGGGCTCCTCTTCACCTCCACACTCGCCTCCAGGTTGAACTCGGTGGCCTTGAGCTCACTGATGCGTTTCCCTAAACATGAACTCATGGAAATGATTATTCCAAATGACTCTGATTGTTATCTTGGCCTCTGCACTTCTGTTCGTTATAGGGCTGCAGCCCGGTCTTAAAATGACAGCCAAATTGCACTGCTGCATGACAGCTGGGTAAATTGTGGGTCTAACCTCAGACCCGTGGAGGAGTAGGAGCTGCAGCTCCACTTCCTCTGGTCTGATGTCCGGACTACGGGCATGATGCTCCTGTGTTGCATCCAAGTCCAATGAAAGATATTACTAGTTATCCAATCTTTCATAGACTCCATTTGAACCACATACTTACTGCTGGGAATCCAATGCGAGCCAGATGAATATACAGTATATGTGTATGGGTGAGAAATAGCGTTTCCATGGGAACTGACCAAGGGGACACAGGAGATGCATGTTTGCTCCACTCAGCCGCTGTCAACGCTGACAGATCACAACATGAAGACGCAGCCAATTGCTCTCTCTCCTTTGCTTTCAATTTCTCTCTTCCTGTTTGCATATGTCCGGCCCTTCCTCTTCCCCTCTCTTTTGATCTTTGCTTCTCACAGACTCTGGCCCCATCTCTCCGACTCTCTCTGCCTTTTTCTCTGTGCTCTCTTGCTTGTCAGGGATAAAAACAAGATTGCGGAGGAATGTCTCCAAAAAAAAGAAAAAAAGAAAAGGACAGACAGACCAATAACAGCTTTGATCTGTTATCTCTGATGGCCCTAATGGAGGGCTGGAATTCACTGATTATGTCTGTTCCTACAACTAAATCGTTAAACTCTATCTACTTATATTTTGAGTCCATATATACAGCAGATTAGACTTTGAAAATTGTAGAATGTATTTTTACATTTGCCTGTGATCTAAAAATAATGGTATCTGCTATTGTGGCAAAATAATGAATGCTGCCATCTTGGCGTTCCGCACTCGGTCCATCTCTGTATTGTGTCTACAGCCCACTCAGCCATCCGCCTGACCTCAGCTCTTTACATTTCCTCCATTCTCCCGGTGCCCACACTAATTCCTCCTCTAGCCCAGATCCAACAATCAGTGCTTTATTTGACCTTGATTAAACTGGGTTTTTTTTTTCCTCCACTGCCAAGAAAAGGGTTGAATAGCTATTCTCAGTGGAGCTCACCCTGTCAACCTTTCCCGTCAGACCTTGAGACTTCTCCGCAGGCAGAGTGCATAGTTCTACAAGAGTAGCGAATTACCCTGAAGAAAGAGCCTCCAAACTAAACAAAAAGCTATCATTTTTATTTGCTCGAGTGTGAACGGACTTGTGTCTGCTTTGTTTGCCAGCCGTCTCTCCAACACCAGCTTCAAAATGTTGTAGAATTATGTTTTAAGGCTGAATATCAGCAGGAGTGAGGCAAACCAATTCCCCTTTCATTCTCAGGAGCGCACAGTCCAAGACATGGCCGACAGGAGATTGACGAGAGGATTGGCTCACAGGGAAACAAAAGCCCTGAGAGGCAGCTTAAGAGGGACGAGAGGGCGCGCGCACACACATACACACGCACGCACACACACACACACACACACACACACGCACACACGCACACACGCACACACGCGTCTTCTCATAAACACACAAAGACGAGTACGAAAATGTGCAGGGGCATCTGTGTGCGTTATCAGTATTGTTGCTTGTAAAGCACAGCAAATGGAATCTGTGTATCAGATTGAACTGTCAGTCAGATGGTGATGGATGGCTGAAAGACCTGTCTCCTTCCGACACATAGTTTCCTTTAGAGAGCGCTGTAAAAAAAAACAGAGGGTGACCGGGAGGGTGAGAGTGTGAGAATGTGACCTGATTGGCTAGGACACAAATAAACAGAAATGTCAAAAGGACATTTCCATGATTGCCCTGCAACCAATCCACAGGAAAGATCTCTGCGTTGTATCACAGCAGAGCAACGCAAAGCTCAGCATGACAGAAAACAACACCACAAACAAGAATCTTAAATTTAAAAAAAAATCCATTAAATGGAACAATAACCGTGTCAAGAGCTGCACTATCCAAAGCGAAAAGTTCAACGAGCACCAAAAGTGCAGTAACATTCATCGCTGAGGACTCTGTGAAACCTGACTACTCTTCCCCCTCTGCACACACTCCTGCGCACAGTCCTCTCATTAAGCTAGCTAATTAGTTCTCATTTACTAATGATACTCCTATCCAAAAAGATGACTAGTCTGAGGGGCGAAGTGTGTCATCGACTGCTGTATTGTGCGGTGAAAATTAAGTTTCCCAGCTTGGACGTGTGAAACAATTAACAGGTCTGCATCTCATTAGGATGCACTGCACACTGCCCGGCGTAGTCTGATAGTCTGGGAACTGGTAGCTTTACTTTTATGTTGCTATTAATTATATGCACTGGGAACTCAAAAAATGATTTGTTGGATGGCTTTTAATAATATATTTTTAGAGCCCCACTGCTGCTGCTGAATCTGTAAATTTAATCTCTGATGATTTTCCACCATTGAGGAATTCACGCTCTTCTTTTATATAAATGTTGAAATAAACCTCGAATTAGGTTTTCCGAGACAAAGGAATGACCCCCCCCCCTCCCAAAGTGTCAGCGAGTGAATGTATGTCCAATTAAATCTTTTAATTTAACTTAGTTTATTTCCTTTTGTCTTCTTAGATTAGAGGAAGGTGTGAGAAATGCTTCAAAGTGTGGATAATTAATTCCTGCCAAAAAACAAAGGCAGAGAGCTCTTTATTGTACTCCGACAAAAGTGCCAGCCATTAATATGCAGATGTAATATCTGCTTTGCCAATCTGCATTTCAGATTTGATAATGAGGTTGAATTGATAAGGCACATTTACCTGAACTGTCTTAGAACAAACCATAACAGCCTTTTAAACACACATACAGACCCCGAGCTCTTTACTCGGGCTGAGCCGGTCCAAAGTGTGTTAGTAACCGAGTGTGTAACGGATGACTAATGTCGTGGTGTGTGACTGAGGGTCTGCCTGTATGCCGAGGTCAAGAGAGTGCATTGTAACTGTATTCACAGGGGTTGTGGAGGCCATCACCCCCCCTTGTGTCTGCCACAGGGACCTTTGACCCCAAAGATGTAGAGTGGGGCCATACTGGCTGAGACAGAGGGGGGATCACTTTACAGCTGGACGCCAATCTTAAACCCGCTCACATCACAGAGGGAACCAGAACCTTTCCCATGGATTTATGGACATAAATCAACTCCTTGCCCTGTCCTCGCCTGCAACACACAGTGGTGTCCTCTTACATGGCCTCACTCTAAGTCTTCCCACTCTGCCAGGGGAAATCCCATTCCTGGCATTAGTTCTGCTACATGTCTGTCTTTTCCCTGGATAATTACAGCAGTCAAGAGTGTGAGTGCGCGCAGGCTTCAGAATCAACTAATGGCCCTCTTGGTTAAAAATAGGTGAATTACTCGTCCGGCATGACACTAAATATGGCAGTAAGTCAAGAACTAGAATCGGCTAAAATGAGTTTGAGTTTTTTTAATTAATGTAAGCCACTTGCAGAGAACACCAGGCCGTAGGGACATCTGGGATGGTTATGAGTATGTTGACAAGAGGAAATGGGGGTCACAGCAAATGGCAATTACGCATGCAGAAGGCAGTTCTGCACAATTAAAACTAATGAGCCTTCAGCCTAAAACCTGCACAAGAGTTAGTGATTTTCTGCCACATGTAATCCAGATGGAAAAGTGCAGTCATTACTGAGCTAATACCTAAAGTCATATTATTCAGTGCCTCTCAAAGATGTGAACTCTTTAAGTAAGTCATCGCTGACTGGAAAATTTAAGACTAACATTATCCTACCCTGTCCTACTGGATAGATGCTATGTTTTTCTAGTTGTTATATAATTCCCTCCTAAAAGTTCAGGACAGCCACAGAAATGGAAACGTAAAAATACAAATATTAAATATGTCCCACTTAAATACGACACACACACACTCTTATGTTTTAACTGTTCCTTAATGAAACTAGATTGGATCGATGGACAGACAGATGGATGGACAGACTGGTGGACAGGGAGATGGGTGGATGGAGGGTTAATCGATGGGAAAGACGCTGGACAATGTGAACACCAACACCCACCATGGTGGTGCTGGTCACAGCTCGTCTGTCCTGGCGAGGGCTGAGCTGTCTGGGAAGGAGACTCTATCTCCTCCACCAGGGGAGGGCTGGTGTTGAGTTGGCCGACAGGAGGGGGCCATGGTAGGTCCTTGATCACTTTAATCTCTACTGCAAGTGTCCACCAGAGGAGAGATGGAGGGAAAGAGAAGGACAGCAACGAGAGGCAGAAATGGACAACGACAGGGAGTGGAGGAAAGGGAAGTCATGACAGAGGAAAAAGAGAAAAGGTAGAAGGCGTAAGTGAGAAATGCTGTTGATAAGAGCAAAAGATCACAGCCTTGATGTAGAGAGCTGGTTTACACTGTGATCCGAGAATCAGCAGCAGCTGTGGACTTGAAAAGGAAGGAATACAACAGGACTGAAAAGAAAGTCAAGTTAGTTCTAAAAGTCGGGCTGAATTTTAAAGCCACTTCAGTTCAACTTGAATACACAGATTGCCGAGAGGACATTAAGGTGAAAAAAAGAGATCTACAAGATTTCTCGATAAGTCCATTTAATAATGGACTCAAATTCAGCCACTCCAGCCCCACTGGCCCTAACTTAACGAATCCAAGCTCACGCCTGAATAACTTTAGTCACACCTTGACAGAGATGCACTCGAAACACGCAAAACAAAGTTCTGAGATTTATATTCACAAGATTTAAATACATGATGTGTTTTATGACATACTAGAATAAAGTGGCAGGCCAAATTAACACAATGCTGTGTTCTAAAAATGTAAACTATAATATAAAAACCTGCCTTAAGATCCAGACGCTCACTGATACGGTACTTCAGAATACACTTTGCTGTTATTTCTAATGATGAATTTGAAGAAGAAAAAAAAAGACCTCAGGCCTCTATGAAACGATGAACAACAATTTGGAGAACATTTGTCGCTGAAACGTACCTCAGAGTAATCTATCTCGGCGGTGGACACTAACCCTTTAAATAATGTATGCCCTGTGTCCGGCCGGGATATTAGCAGGCTTAATCGAACGCTCCAACAGCAGCACATCTGCTTCTATATGGGGCGACATGTTAAATAGCTGAGGATAATTAATAAATGAGGAGAGGGGGATGCTTTTTCTTCATCAGAGAACAAAAACAACATTAGAAGCCGAGGCTAAAAGATAAATGTAGTCCACCTGTAATAGCGTTTGAAAGCTAATATATATTCCTCTTTATGTATCTATATAATATCTATATAATCATATATATATATATGTGTAATCATATATGATTCTGTGGCTGACTCTTACGTAAATTTTCAGACAGATCTTCCAGCAATAACATTTTAAGTACGACAAGGAAACAATCTAATGTCAATGGTCGTGGTGTTGGAGAGTTAGGGTTAGGGAAAGTAGTATAAAAGAAGAGAAAGTTATTGTGCTTTCATCTGCCTAACTGCTACTTTTAGCAGTCTGTGTCTTTCAACGCAAATCCAGAGGCATCAAAATCAGCAATGATTCTTTTATGCTCCTACAAGAGGAAGCAGAAAAAAAAACCATTCAAGTAATTTATGGGTTTATGGGGATTAAATAATCCCCAAAACTCCATCTCCTTTATCAAATTCAAACGCATTCAGTGAATGAAGTTGAGGTGAAAGTCTGGTGTAACATTGGCGGGAAACGCCCTCAGTGGTAGCGTTCACTTCTATCCATCAAAGTGCCCTGAAATCATCAATGTGACAGTTATACGGCACATCATCCGGCACATCAGTCATGTAAGGGCGATGACAGCCTTTTGTGACTCAGGAGGACATGGGCCAATAGGAGGAGGATGGATTGATTGATGTAAATCAGATATAGACTGCATTATACAGGCCTTCTATGTGACATGTCAAAAAGAGTGTGGCAGGGGGGGGATTTAGGCTTTGTAGTTTTGGCCACTGTTGCGTTGGTTAAAGTAACATTTATTGTGGCTCGACTGTACTGTATGTTAAGATTGTTAATAAGGCCGGTTTTGCCAGCAAGTATTTCTTGAAGGAAAGCAATTATTTTGTTACAGTAGAGTAATAATTTGACACCATTCATCTAAAAAAGAAAAGGAAAAAAGAAGCTGCCCAAGATAAAGAGGATGCAGCTGAACCATTAGTGTGTCACTGTCTTTTATAGGCTGGTATACAGGCAATACATGAAAAGACATAGGTCATTGTATATCTTTTCATCACATACATCATGCGCATCCTCCATCAGAGGATGCACATGATGTTATGGACTTGTCTATCTTCCACCCTGCGAGGAATTGAGGCCCGGTGGTGGTAGAGGACATGCTAATGAGAGGCAATATCTGCAAGCTAGATGAAGGGGGGAAACTGGAGAATATTCAAGCAATTAAATAGCTGGGCCTGCAGTGTCAGGGGGCTAATCTAGAGAAAGGTGGCTGGAAGGTGGAGCTGCTCACCGTCTCTCCTGATGAGTGAGGTATAGTGTGGCGGTGGAATGGAGACAGAAGGTCAAAAACTTGGCGAGATAATATAACTTCCTCTACTTTGGGGTGAAGTAGGGGACTCTCTTCCTATGAGATTAAAAGCCTAATGCTCATTTCACATTGCAGATTAGCGTGTAATTGTTTGGGGCGCAGAAGGCTGCCTGCTCTCTGCAGCCTCACTGTGGGGACAAGGAAATGATTTGGGCGAGCGTGGCTCAGACTCACTCGGTTGCACCGTTGAATAATAGAATTTAGCACTGTGAAAATTAAGAAAAATTGATTTAATAGCCAGGTGTGGTTGTATTTTTTTTTTTTTTTTTTTAATTAAAACTCTGGGGGCCTCATCTTCAAAAAAATGCAAAAGTGTTGCCAAGTCCCGAGGTCGCCGCCACTTCTGGATGCCATGTTGCTGCATAGATGAGTGCATCTTTACACCTTGGAGCTTTCATTCAAATTCATTGACAAAATAAAATTCAGGATGAAAGCGACAACAGCGCTCATACAGACACACAACAGTTGATTTACACGTGAAGGCTTATCACATTGCAATAGACTTTTTCACACATCTGCCTCAATCCCACTCAATCCTCTGTGAAAAACAGGGCTAAATAAACCTGTTTACAGCTCTGCTGGCTGATGCAGGTATATCAGCTCTGTGGGTGGTTTGTTGTCGTCCGTGTGAATTACAGGTTAAGTGCTTTATGTTAATCACACTCCCCATAGTGTTTAAATAATTTGTGTTTGTTTATGTCAGGTATATTGCATGTATTTTCATGCTTGTGCAATTGAGATAGTTGCTGTCAAAATATACAATCCGAAAATTTGAAGCACCATTAACCTTTTTAGAGGCAACAGTGTGATTGTATTTTTCTTCCTTGAATAAAACGAAAAGAATGCAGAGCCAAATGACTATTTCTGAAGGACGTAAACATGTCCAATCTTCTTTGTCATCTAATCTGATTGTATTTGGATCAATATGCCATTTCTAATCTGCATAATCCTCAACTCCTATTAGTAGACAACACCTCCTGTTGATAGAGGAAAGGAGGCTAATAACGATTCTCAATCGACAAAGCACCTGTCGCTCATGCACAATAGTGGCCATGTTAGCAATTTGAATAGGAAAATCTGAAAACAGCCTCATGGGTCCATGCCCATGTCCTACATGCTTTGTGGTTTATTATTTGTTTCACATCTATATTGATGTTGCAGTTAATAATAATAATACAAAAAAAGCAGAATACTTGAACAACGGACAAGAGTCTCTTCTTTATCTGTGTTTTCCCTCCCTTTGTTCTTCCAGGAGCAGATCTATTTTTAAAGCCAGGTATTTGTTTACCCTGGCTTTTCATTAGCCCGTAGCATTTCATCACTGTAAACAGTGCAGCACCATAAATCACCAGCTATGCTCGTTTCCACCAACACCATTTAATTTAGTTCTGCTTAATTTGGTTGGCTAATTGCATGCATATTCAAAACAAGCTGGAAGATTGTGATGTTTATGCTGCACATTATGAGCAGAGGTGCTCAGAACACAAAACCAGCCTCTTCTGAGGACGCGTTTGTTCCATCGGCACTCAAATCATTACAGATAACAACTGTGTAATGCTCCAGGGGAACTGAAATGCCACCTCATAATTCTCCGCATACTGAATCCGTCAAATTATACGGTCCAGCTCTCTTTCAAAGCACCGATCTGTTTTGAAAGACCATGTGTTTGTGGTAAAAGAGAAAGTGGCACAGAATCTGGGTGATGGAGATGAGACAAGGCCTTTTCCCCTGCTCTTCCATACAGAGAGAAGGGAGGGATGGGTTACTGACGGCCGGCCCGAAGGTGCTTCCATGGGGGCTTGCTGGCGGAGCTCTTCTTCTATACTTTGGGAGGACGGTTTACCGCGCTGTTGTGTGGCGCCAATGTGTGCGAGTGAAGATAAGACCCGTGGCAGCGCTCTGTGGAAGACGGCAGGACATATTTGAGCCTCATGAAAGAGGGCTGCCAGAAAGGTTATCAGCAGGGTGTTGCAGCAGAGGCCAGGAGGACAAGACGGGGTTGTAGATTGACAGACAGCGCTGGGGGAAATCGGATCAGCCGAGCAGAGAGAAGGAGAACCGAAGCACCCACAAAACAGCTGGCTTGCACCCTGCTGCAAGTCATCAGCGCGGGTCTGTAACTGAATCAATTATTTATTTTAGGACTTTAGACTTGGGTCTCAGATTTCTGGGTCGTTAAGCCCATGAAGATTCATTAAAAAACCATAAAGCTCCCCAAGACCTGAGGTAGCGGGCGACAGCGCTGTCTCTGATCTCCCGTGTTAAACGCACGGTACCCCGCTGGCCAGGGGCCAAATGAAAGGAGTTACTAGCAGGTAACAGAGGGCAAGGAGATTAGGTAACAATGACTCTTGATACCATTCCTGCCGTGACGAGGCTCAGATTTCCGATGGCGGCGTATCCACGTCTGGGTGTGTGAGTGAGTGTATCGCATGCGAAGCCAAAATACAGAGGCTGCTGGACACGGGAGCACACCTTCTCTGGCCTTCACATGCAGGCCCTCCATACAGTATATGCTCAAATTCTAATGCGTCTCCCTCACGCTTCACCTCCAGACTCATCCATCACCTCCTCAGCAGCCGGGAAGGAGGCAGGAAAAGAGGTTGCGGTGGGTGCACGTGCTTGGTCTATAGGGGGGTGGGTGGGTGATGAGTGATTAACCAAACCGCAAGTACACAGTCTCCCAACACCCTAACAAGGCAGGGAATTTACATTCCATTGCATACCTGTCAGGAGATAGTCCAACAGTGAATAATAACAGCAGACCAAGTGTGAAGAGGAGAGCATGCAGACAGTGATAGGGACAGCTGAGGAAAAAGGGCTGCAGCAGGCAGCTCTAGTCTGCTCTCCTTCCCCTATCATTAATGAAGACAAATAGTCTTTTATACAGATTGTATTATCGCCTTATACCATAGTGGGAGGGTGTAGGCAGCACTTGGTACATATTTAATCGTGTGTTTTTTTTTTCCCTTTTTTTTTTTTTTTAAAGCCACTCAGCAGTTTAATAAGATTCTGCATCTTTTTTTTATTATCTGCTAATACTTTGTTTGGACACACTTTCATTTCCCACATAATTGTTGGTATATAAACTGCAAAGGTTTTGATGTGTGCAGGAAACTGCTTCTGAAATCCAAATGGTGGAACAGTGTCATTAATCATGGATATTACACTGCCGTAAAGTGCTACGGCAAGTATAGAAACATAACCGAGGAAAATTACCCTCTAAAAACGCATAAAAGTACATAAAGCTATTCTTAGTTTGACTCTAAAACAAGCCATCTGCCCACAGAAATGCTTGGCTCAGGCCTGAAATAGCAACCTGATAATGTTTTTACTTAATTGCTGACGTGGAGACTCGACAGCGCCACCACTATGGAGCTCAGTAGGGAGAAGAACACAAGCAGTCAGACAACCACGCTGGTTGTAAACAAATCCCCATATTAAACATGTTATCCTCAACAATTTAAACAATATGATCATCACCTGCTGCATACAGCACAACAACTGCATAAGACGTGTTAAATCAGAAAGTAGCTTTGACAAATCCAGTGGGTATCAACAGTGGACATTGAGTTTCTCTTTTATACAGTCGGTTTAGGTAATATTAAGGAAAGGTAAAATGAGACCCAAGTAAAAACAACAACAATTTTTTTTTCTTTTCAATACATACATTGTTTTGATTAGTTTTTCAATTTGCAGCCTTGATTTGTGGTGTCAAAACTATACTTTTACACCAATTTATGTGAACATTAAGGTTTCTTCACACTGTCTATAGCAGTGATTCCCAAACTGTGGTATGTGTACCACTGGTGGTACGCGAGGTTCCACATGGTGGTATGAAACAGACTAAAAGCCCTAACAATTGTACTCCAACTGTTTCAACTCCAAAACAGTAATTTAATTTAATTTCACATTACAATGATGTAAAAATTTGTCCAAATATTTCAGAAATACAAGTTGCCTGTTTTTGGCTGTGTAGGGTGACGTCACGTCCGACATAAAGAGAACTTTAGCTTGACACAGTCGCATTCAGAATCGTTGACGTTAGTGCACAGAATGAGTGACATTTTTTGAAATGGCTACAGCGTCCAAAAAACAGCCGAGAGACAATTGATAATGCTGGAGCGGACGGGTCAGACAAGCCTTTCAATGCAGATCAGGAGTTGGACTCTGCAGTTGAGCCTCTGCCATTTCAACAGGAGTAAGTAAATGTATTATTTGATCTTAAAACAGCAGCCTGTCAAGCCCATTTGATTTTAAGGGAAAACAGTTGCTGCCATTTGCAGTGGGAAGTGGTTGTTGGGAAATTGAGTTTGCTACACAGTGGTACTGTATGTGGTGTGAAAAGTTTGGGAACATCTATTGTCTAAATGTTACTTTCACTACAAAAGACTTCAAAAGAAGTTCTAAAAATAAAGTTCTACCACCAAACCCAGGAAAAAAAAAAAAATCAATTAGAGTCTTAACTAAAAAAAAAAAAAAAAAAAAGTTAAATATAGGACAAGGAAATACAAGCTCAACCTGGATCTGACAACTACTTGAGCAAACAAGGCGTCTAGACGTATCAAGCTCGAACTTACAGTAAGCCCATGATCTTATAACTGCAGTCTAAAATTTCATAAACCCCAAGTAGCCCTGCCTTGAGTAAAAATGCACGGTAATTCAACACTGCCTCTATGAGACAGAATGATACCAAAGATTTTGTGGCATCAGAAAATGAATGGATCAGAATTAATCCACAGTGGTGGGGTAAAACAGCTGATGGGGAACTCTGGGACAAGTCCAATGTAACCCAGGCTCTGAATTGACTCTCAAACAGTGCCGGGAGAGATGAGACGGGGATGACTGGGAAAGGAATTGGCTCCCAAGTGGACTTAAACACTCAAGCGGTGCATAATTTCTTGACGGTGGAGGTAAGCAGGTCGCAAAGACCAGAGACATGGGTGCAAGCGCAAGAGCACAAACCTTTAAAAGGTGGGAAACTTTCTCTAAGCCCCTTGATGTCTGGATCCACGGCTGCTCTACACTGACACCTGCAACAAGCCGGCGTTGACAAGGCTTGTCCCAGAGACGTCTTTCTCATCTTTCTTTTTTATTTATTTCTGTCTTTCAAATAGTGGGGAATTATTTCTGCTTGAATTAAACATAAGACAGAATGAAGACGTGCAGTAAATCAAAGTACTTTTTAGACCGCAGCTTTCTTCTTTGAAACACAACTTGAAGACTTATCTCTTCAATTCCCAGCCAACACTTTGACATCCAATGGAAATTAAATTAATCATCATCAAAGGAGGGACAGTGTCTGTAAAGGGGGAGTTGAAAGAAGAATGTGTTAGTAAATAGCGCCCTAAACAAACTCCGCTGAGTGCTGCTTGACAGAAAAATAATGAGGGAGCGAAAGAAAGTGATTAAGAATGCAGCATCCCTTATTTAACTAATCACTGGCAGAGGCAGAACAGCGTGACTCCTATGAAGACCTCAGTGCCTCAGTACACAGAAGTAAACAGGAAACAGGATTTAGGTGACAAACATTTAAGAATACACAGAAGGAGGATGAATGAACAGACAGACATGACACATTATAAATTTACATACAGAGATTAACTTGGGCCTGAGAAAACCCCAATAAGCTCCTGTCAAATCAGAAACTGCTGCCCCATTGTAATAAATCCAGGTGAACATGTCATGTTGTGTAGGGTGTATTAAAAATCGTCATAACTAGCCAAAATCTATTCAGTGGACCGAGGTGACTTCCTGTGTTCTCGTCTGTTTTTTTTTTTTTAGAAGTGATAGTGCTGACTGCTGGTACAGAGTGGCCCTCTCATTACCGGCAGGTATGCACTGAATCCACAAATGAGATTCATGAGCTTGCTACCAATGTTATGCCACACAAGTGACTTAAACATGTTACATATTACAGCGGAGTTGCAAACACACAAAAACAAAACTGTCATCGTGCCCTCCCAGTGATTTTAGACAGTCATGTTGACATCTTTCCAGCTGGAAATGGATTTGATAACATCATTAGGGGAAATACTGACGGAATATGTGGGCTATCTGTAGGATGTTCAAAGTATTACATCAAAATTTGATTCAATAGCTGAGACAGATGGAATTGGCTTGAGGATTTGGCAATAATAATAATAATAATGTATGTTTGAATGTTGAAATTAAAATGCAGCTTTAACTTATGTTTTAGAGTGTATTAGTTGTTATGCACCTCCACATCTCTCAGCCAGTCCCCCGATGTGTCCATCTTAATGCCCATTAACGGCACAACAGCATCTCTCACCCTCTGCGTTGTAATCATTTTGCTTTATTGAAATGGAACGTATCTTTCGTTTCAAAGCACATAGAATGGAAACTAAGAGATAAATAAAATATCGGAATAATAAAAGTATAAAACAGTAAGTTACTTGAGCATTATCTTTGTATTCTGCCTCACGCTCACTTGGCGGTTTGATTTACAATCCTGTGAAGCACAATTACTCCTCCAAGTCTAAAAGCCAAATTACATACTTTGCAACTACAAGCTTTGCAATGAGCCTTGAGGCCATGCATATTCTTAATGTGATTTTTCTTCCTTTTAGCTGTAATTAAAAAGGAGAATGGCTCATTTGTTGGTGATTTTGTCATTCTGGTGTTATCAAGAGGCAGACACACTCAAGGCTTTCTGAATGTGCGACCAAATAAAGAGCTGCAAAACTATTTACAGCCCAGATGCTGAAGAGGACTTTTAATTTACATCACCTTTGCTCAAGCACTTTTTTGTTTTGTTTCCTGTATTCAAGTGCGAGGCTCCCTTTTATGATTATTTTTATTATCAATCTGTCGATTATTTTCTTGATTTCTGGATTTATAGACAGTTTTGTCATTGAAATATCAAAACAACTTTAAAAAAAAAAATACATACAAGTACATACTTTTAAACATAGGTGACTTTCAAATATTTTGTGACATTGAAGCAGCAATTTGTGATCATTATTTTTTATCAACATACTTTCATGTGATGTGTTCTGCTGGGATGTTTCAAACATCCCAATAGAAGACCATACAGCATGTCAATGTTGTTCTAACTTATTCTCTAAGTAAACAGATTGACCCGTATACCCATCACCCCTTCGTCTGAGCACCATCAAGTGTTATTGAACTAATTGCACTTGCTGCACTCGTGTCTGCTGAAAGGCGGATTTGAAGGATTTCTGCTATGCTTTTGCCTTTTTTTTTTTTTATTTTTTTTTTTTTTCATCCACTTCAAGCACTGGCCAATGATGCAAGTAGCATCTTGATAATGTCATTGGAATAAGGAACATTTATAAAGCATTTTGAGAGGGTGGTTTGATTTTGAGGTAATTATATTTAGGAGTGAAATGTATCAAACAAGAATATATACAGTGAAAGAAAGAGACACTCCCCAGCCCCGTCTCCAATGGTACCTGTGACGGATTTAGAAGTGGAGTCCTTTCTTCTGTCGGGGCCTGATCCAGTGCCACTTACAGAGCCCCCGTAGCTAATGCAGTCATAACAAAGCAGAGCTGTTCAAGGATAAAAAAAAAAAAAAGAAAAAAATATATAAAGAGAAAAAGGGCGAGGAAAAATAGAGTCAAGGGTTGCTGATTTTCTTTTCTTAGATCAGTTAAAAGACTTGGCATTTTTTTTTTTTCCTCTTTATAAATCGGGGTGCATATTTCTATTCCAAAGCCATAGTCTCTCCAGGAACAGCCCTGTTTGATGTTATGGCTGTGTTAGCCATGCTGAAGCTCTCAAACCACAGTGACTACCTGCGCCTAACATGCACCAATCATGCCCCATGACCCCCGCTGAGCCCCCCCTGAGCAGCTTAGGTATCAACTTAGTTTAAACAGGCAGGAGTTGAATCAAAACAGCAAACAGTAGCCTGGACACCTGCGAAATGAATGTAGCGGGTGCATTAACAGAGGAAGAAAAACCCCAAAAAAGGAGTTTAAAGCAACAGCAGCAGAACCCTCATAACCTTGACAGAAGCCATAATCAAATTTGTTAGAGCTGGAAAAAAACAGTCACCTGAGTTAGTAAAGCAAAAGAGATTCAGATTTAATTATATTAAAAGCTTGACATGTATATAAGGCAACCCTCATTTAAGTACAGCTGTGCTGAACTGAATTTAAACATTCAATGTCAGATTCACTGTCTGAGCATTTGACATGATAACTAACAGGCAGAAATGAAAGACTTAGTAGTTTTTTGCAGTTAAAACATCTATAAATTTGAATTAAAAGGATGGAAGATTGGTTCAAGTGCAAAGGTGCATGTGTATTTCTTCTTCAAAATTGATTGTATTCTCTGCAGTGTGTTACTTTCTCCTTGTGTAATATATTGTGTTGATGTTCTGCCCTTTGCGGTCATACCTGCAAAGGCTTTGGAAATCCTCTCCTTCTTCCACTCCCAGGGCTGGTCGTACTCCTCGGGGGGTCGCTCATCATCCTGGGGCAGTCGGCTCTCTCTGGGGCAGCGCAGTCGCTCGGGATCCGAGTCTCCACCGTTCTCGGCTGGCTCGTAAGGTGTGTCGTACAGGGGCAGCTGCCTCACAGGTCCATCCTTTGGGCCTCGACTGCCAGACCTGATCTCTAAAAATGAGAAGACTGATGGTTAATGCTGGGTTTCTGAAATATAACTTCATAGATGAAAAGTATAAAGTTATGACTTTGGGTGCACTGCAAAACACAAAAGGCAACAAATTTGATCAGGCCTGACTTCCTCATTTCTTATATAGCACACGGCAGAATAGATGTGAGAAGATATTTGAACTCACTTGACTGGAAAACAAGAAAAATTGCTTCATTTTTAGAGTTTCAGCAGCATTCATCTTTGTTATTATACACCTAAAATTGCAGGCAATGACATCTGTTTTCAGAATAAAGGGGAAATAAATAACATCACCTATCAGGCTGAGGAGTTGAATTGAGTTTTTTCTGTGCAAGCAAAGCACATCTTTCAGTTTTTATGGTTGATAATGAACAATTTCCGAGCGTAAATAGGCAATATGCAAAGGTGAGAAGTAATAAAAAACAAACAAACTATTAAAGTGATGTGAAATGATGTTGATAATATCTCGTGCTGAAGGAAGTTGTCCAACAGTTGCTCACTGTTCTACGATCTTAACAAAAGAATGAACTTGGTCTGGCGCGTCCGATGTGTTCGTTATCTTGTAACTACCTGCATCTCAGTCAAACTGCAGCTTAAATGCAAAATACCAGCTGCAAGCCCGGCATTTCAAGACTTAATGATGACATAAGATGGCTGCAGTTGGTACAGCTGCTGTGATATCAAGTACAGAGGACTGTCGACTGCAGCAGCGTATGCTGGGCGCTCTCACTTACACTCGTTTACGTGTGAACCCCCCCCCCCCCCCCCCTCGCCCCACCAGCAATAGTCAGGAAGCAAAACATATGCATAGTGATGAATGAGTCGAAAAGTAGGCATCTCTCACAACTATTATGTAGTGAGTGATGGCGACAGTTGCTGTGATGGCAGAGGGGGAAGTATGGGAGAGTTGAAATAAGAGGAGAAGGCACTGAGCACCTGCAGCAGCTCAGTGTAGCCTCCCCGAAACATGGTAAAGTCACACAGCAGATGAGAGCAGCTATGCCCCGGGCAGCACATGCCTGCACTGTCAGAGCACAGGTGAAGAATTTCCTTTCTCTCTTCAACATTATCGTCTCTTTGAAACCAACAGCACGTAGCCACTTGTTGCATGAGTATTAGGATAATGTTGTGAAAGTAAATGTTATTTAAAAGGACCAAATGAAGTCCTAAATCCTCAAATGTCTTCTCATTTTACAACAAACAATTGGATTTATCCCATTTGGAGCAGGAATATTTTAGATTTTGGATTTGCTTAAGCATCAAAATGCATCGTTATGTTGTGGCTTCTTTACTAAGGTTGTGTAAGCGCTGGTCCTACAGTGATAAGGTAACACATGCTATCCAATTATGTATCGAATTACTTTTTCTTTTTTTTTTTTTATCTTGCTATTTTTAACTTGTCTTGGATTATTCATCTAAAGTGTTATTGTCTAAATTAAGTTGTAACACGTATCTGCAAATGAAAGGAGTCTTTCTAATGAAATGCTAAAGGGCTTTTAAATTGCAACAGGGTTATATTAACAGTGATGTAGGAACTTTAATAGGATAATTGGGAGAGGATTAAGAGGACTGTAAACAATTTTTGTTTACCTCACTTGGTGAAAGAAAGTGGCAGAGCATCGTTTCTAGTGACATCACTACACCACACTGAACAGGCCTTCCAAATGTTGGCTAGATGGACGGATACAACTGACCTCCAACCATCACTGCTAATTTAATACCTTTGAAAAAGGGGCACACACAATCAGATTTCCTGAAAGACCCAACATTTTTCAAAACAATCTCAACATTCTTTGAGAATAACTTTACAACTTCAGATGGAGAAAACTTCTACCAGCAGAAAAAAAAAAAAAATAAATAATAAAAAAAAAATATATATATATATATGTATGTATTCTACTCACGGCTTGAAGTGCAACCTCTCAGAAGCAGCTACTTTGCAGCATGTGCCACTCATCCAAAGTTGGAGAGTAAGAGAGGACTTACAGAGCCAGAAAAGGAGTCTTTGGATGGAAAAGCAACTGGTCTCTCAACGCGGAGGGGATTTTGTTTACTACAGCAGTTGGACCAAAAACAAATGTGGGCATGATGGTAATTTACCTTGTGCAATCTTCACATTGCAGAAAACTTTGGTGTAGCTTTTAAGTCTGTGCACCAGTATCCCAAATCTCTGACTTATCTGCAGTCGGGAGTTTTGAAGTGTCCATACTTTCTATGGAACAGATATAAAATCATCAATAAGATAGACACTGCCTTGAAGGTTGCCTGGCTGCTGTGTGAGATATTTACACTCATGCAGCCACTGGGCTTATCTCAAACACTTCAAAGATGGTTTAAAAAGGCACATTCCTGAGAAGTAAAAAAAAACAACATTTTAACACGTGCAAATGTTGCCTGAATATGACTTTCTCCATGTAAATGTTGCATGTGAGGAGCAGAATCATGACCCCAGTGTCTATATTCATTTTTTTCGTTCACAATTCATGTTGTAAATCTACTTAACATCACCTGACCATAACTAAGAAGCATGCACACCCTTTCAGTCCCCGTGCAAGAGGGTGAAAAAGACCTGACTGCTAATGAAGCATCGTGCCCTTGAGAACTCTCCTCCTCCTCCTCCTCCTCCCCTTCTTCTTATTCTTCCTCCTTCTCTTCCTCCTCCACCTTCCTCGACTCACATGAAGTTGTTAGCAGCCTGCACCCTTCCTCCTGGGCTGCATGAAGCTGTTAGCGCCACCATAGAGCGATACAATGTGAAGAGAATGAAATATTATGCCACACTACTGCATAATTGCCTCTTAGCCCAGGGGAGCTCTTGCGGAAAAATGAGCAATGCGTTGAGCCTAATGGAGCTACCCGCTGCTGGTGGTGATGGGGGAGGGATGGGAGAGGGGGTGAGGTGAGGCTGCCAGGTCCCGTATCTCCACGTAATCCCGCATTAGGCAAACTTGCACTCTTTGATCTTAGCAGTTAAAAGACTTGGTATTAAGAGATGCTGGCATGATTAGGTCATACCTCCCCAGCAGAAAAACAAATAGCTCTGAAAGAGGGTAAAAGAAGCACACGGAGGCTGCCAAAGGGGGCCAAAATGAAAGGGAGAGATGAGGAGGGTCTTTTGGGTGGGGCGATGAGTAAATCTTGTGGGAAGAACCCTTTTAATTGGAGGCACGTTGCCTTCGACAAACTGCTGCGGTGGATTGAGACTCCCTGCCGGGGAGGTTTTGTGTGTGGAGATAGGAGCTTTGTTGCCCTCCTTGACTTCCTCGCACTGTATTTCTTTTTACAACATGTTTCCCTAGAAACCTCCCTTCCTTCCTTGTTTCCTTTCCTCCTTCCCTCTACTCATCCTTTCTGTCAGCTCCTGTTGTGGCATGCTTAGTAAAATGGGTGGGGACACATCTGTCTAAGCAAATTACAGTGGTTGACATGACGGTGGGGCTGCATGTTGCAACACAGCTGCAGTCTATCATCTGTCTTTGATTTCTACCCTCCACTGAAGGTCAGAGGTCGAGCACCACACCCTCCCTTGATGAACCTCGTACCTTCCCCTCCTCGGATGTCAGGGTTCCTGTCCAGATGCTGCACTTCCTCTTTTTTTTTTTTTCCATTTTAAAACCCCAACATTCATGCTCACCAAAAAGCATACATAATCTGATTCATGTCCCCATTTTCATTAATGTGTTTCATAAGGTCAGTAAGAAGAAAGAGGAACTTTTAAGATCATCTGTGCAGCTACGAAGAATATGTCGCTCCTCCAAAGTTCTGAGCGCTGCAAGTATTTTAAGGAACAGTTAAAGTTAATATGACTATAAAGTGCTGTCCTCTGCAGGGTTTCGACAGCCATGTAGTGACAGCAGCCTCACTGACCACAACCATCTGTTTAGTGCCACTAAAAAAGATGTTTGGGGAGGTGGCAGAGCATATGGCCGAGAACCAAACATCAGCATTGGAGCTTTTTTCTAAAGAGAAGAAACATGAACACTGTGACATAATATAGGCTTCCACAAGTGAGCTAAAATCAGAAAAGACAAGAAAAAGCAAAAAACAAGTAACAGATCAGGTCTTTGTTATCATTTTTCTTTTGTTGGTCCTGAAGTACAGAGATTAATGCTAAAGCAGAAGAGATGAACATATTCCTTGCAATAAATCCAGGGAGGGTCCTGTTCCACTTACTCCAGCAGGAGCCCCCTGGGCATATTATCATGGCCGTGCATGGGCAGGCAGAGGGCTCTGGATTAAATCAAAAAACATTAACTGCAACCAATCTGGTAGCCGCATCCTGCTGCACATAAAGGACCGACCAAGCCTCATCATCCAGACCACTCCTTCGTCTTACCCGTCCTCTGTTTCCATTATTGCCAACCAGTCAATTGATTGCATTTACAAGGAAGTAGAAAACAACTGCATGAATGTGCTTTTATTGCAAGGCTAAGGCATCTCATATGTAAAGGGAAAACGCATTTAGCCATCTCTGTGGTTTACTGCCTGCCACCCACTCCTACTGCGCCACAGATAATTTGCTGCTGCCAAGTGCTTGCATGGGCGCAGGGAATATCTGGATCCGATTGAGGGCATCTCTTGTGAAGGATTAAATGCGATTGACTTTACACCCCTGGAAAACAATGGGCAGAAAAATACCCTGGCTTGAGGATTTGCTCTGCCTGCTCCACCGGATAAATCACTCCTTAAGAAATTAATTATCATCATGTCACTTGGCTCGCTTATTAACGAGGTGAATCCTGCTGACGGCATCCATCTAAAGAATACCAAAAGGAGGAATATAGTATGGCAACCAAACACTCTTTGATGTATTAAAAAAGATAAACGACATTGCAGATTAATTCCCAAAATATCTGCTAATCCGAGAATGTATAGTAGCAAATGTAGCCAAGTTTGTTCCACGACAAAGACACGCATTTAAGAAGGAGTTAACAAAACGACTGCAGTGAAGCTGTGTAGCAGTGAGACTTGTCTGCAGCCTTGATTTCATTGGGTCTGATTGCCCTGGTCGGTAAGGAGCGAGCCGGGTTGATCTAGTGGCGGCAGCCAGGGATTTGATTGGGGGGCCACCCACAGGTATTGTGTGTCAGTCAGAGAGCTGGCTGACAAGTGAAGGTGTTTGCTCCTTGACCCATGGCGGCCTGTTGTTGAGTGTCATTCTGCTTAGTGGGGGGAGCTTAAAGGAGTCTCTCGCCGCTGACTGCTGCCCACAGACCTCTGAGTATAGCTACGATAACCAAAGACAAAAGAACCCTGTCAGCTTTGTGCACGCATCTTGCCCCAATTTTGATTTCACTTTTATGTCTCATAGTGTTTTTGAAGGAACAAAAGCAGCAAAGACAAAAGGAATAAATTAGCATGTCCTCTGTGTGCCTTGTTAGAGCCTTCACAATGCCATTTTTTCTGACTTGATTTGATATTTAGAGACCATTTGTACAGTGTCTGCAATCACTCAGCTTTGAATTGTTCCAGTCGTGCTTCTGCTTGTCTGTGACCATGAAGGGTTTGTCCATTTGCAAGGAGGACATGTGTGTGTGTGTGTGTGTGTGTGTGTGTGTGCACGTGTGCGTGCGCGTGCGTGTTGCTCGGTCTCCATCAGCCTCCTGCAGACAGAACAAAAACAGCCATGCCATCCGTCCCCTTTGTCGTCCATCTCCTCCTTCCTCCTGGCTCACACTGTGCCAAGCTTGTGGTGGGTACACACTGAGGCCTCTGCCTGTCACAAATATACACTATATATATTTCTGGGAATCCTGGAAGCCAAGTCTCAGACCCAGACTGTCCATGCTTGGCCCGGAGACGAGAGTATTTTGGTTCTTGCGACACTATCTTTGGTTTGTACTTTCTTGAACATGCCCTTCTGTCTCTGCTGGGAAGCTGTGCTCCCTGACAGACAAATGTCACATGGTGAGAGGCACTTGTGGGCAGACCCATAGAGCAGGGTCGCCATTGTGAACTCACGAGGTGGTGATTGTTCAAAACAAACCACAACATTATATCCAACAGAACATCAAAAACAAAAAGGGGGAGTAAAGAACTGTGTAGCCAGGCACATTTAATATCCCAGTGAAGGCACGTCTATGTTTGTGTGTGCACTTGTGTGTGTCAAAATTGGTCGTTTCCATGGATGGCGTGAGGGAATAGAAGCTGCGGAGTGTCTTCCACAACACACTCACATGTATATGGATTCATTCCCTTACTGGAGCAGAGAGTAAGACTGAAGAGACAACGTACACAAAGCAGAAAACAAGACGGAGGCGGGTGATGACGGAAGTAAGCCAGACAAAGTGACAGAGAGAGAGAGAGAGAGAGAGAGAGAGGAAGAGAGGGGAGTGTCTGAGGGAGGCAGTGGGGATGTACATACAAAAAAAAAAAAGACAAAGAGCGACAGAGTGAATAGAGAGAGGGAGGGGAAAAATGGAAAATTAGAGACAGGCAGGTGATGCAAGTTTGTCACAGAGGGAGAAACAAACAAAGAGACTGCGACAGGAAGTCGAGGAGAGTGATGGAAAAAGAAAGTGGGAAGCACAGATGGAGGGAGACAGCGGCAGGAATAATAAATATGGAGGCCTCTCCATATCCAGCAGCTATTGAACACACATCCCTTGAATGCTCAGTACGGATGGCTGTAACTGTTCGGGAACTTGTGACGTTTAGTATTAACAGACCACTGGTTCCAAGTCAAGTAGACTTGTATTGAATCAGAAGAAGCTTTTGGTAGCACGTCAGCAGAGCCTCATTGGTTCCCTTATCGCTGTTTCACATATCTGGCCTGCTGTCCTCACAGTAGGAAGTCAGACAACACGTATACTCACATCAACCTGTACCGAATGTGACAGAAATCCATGTCACAGTTGCTGACGTACTTCAGTTGAAGAAAAGAAAGCCAAACTTCTGCTGACCATGAATATCTTCATAACATCTGGGAAATGCATTAAGTCGATGCTGCAATAGTTCACAGATGAAGTGAAAACTTTGACCTGCTGTGGCACTAGAAGAAGAAGCCATGGGATCAACAAAGACATCAGAATCCATGCTCTAGGGGGTTTAATGTGTCTGAAACAAATTTCATGGCACTCCATCTCGTAGTCATCGAGATATTTCAGAGATTTCAACCTCATGGTGGCGTTGAGGAAGAGTCGGGTGATGACCAAAATCAGTAGGACTCGTCTTACCTGCAACCCATCCATAGTGGTCAAGATATTTCAGTCTGAAGTGTTGGACAGTTTCTGACTGACAAGTAGAGTTATCTCTGAAGTTACAAAAACGCACAACTTTTCAGAAACAGAATGAAGTCAAAAACTAAACACACACAAAGACTAAAGTGAGTTTCCTGTTGTCATTAAAAAGGATCAGTAATGAGTATTGAACTAGATTGTCTGTTTACCACGATGTAACACCGTAAAGGGACTCCTTGTGGCTCGATCCTGCGTCACTGTTCAAAGGCCTCACCTACGTAAAGTAAACGCCCGTTCGCTGCAGGGCCACCGCGTCGACGACGCCGTGGATCCTTTGCGCGGCGCAACTGCAATTACAGCTCGTTAGGACTGAGGTGAAAGCTCATTACTAGAAGATGAATGGGGACAGTGGCTTGGAAAGGTGCCCGTTTGCCTACATGAATCACAGAATAGCCCTCGCAGATCCGCGGTGAACAAACAAAAAGACGAGCGGTAGATCAGCGTACACTGACACGGTGGCAGCGAGCACAGATACGATTAGTCATTCGCTGTTGCCGTCAGTTGCGCTGCAGTAATAGAAATTCCATTTGGACGACTGTCAAACACACAGAAGCAGGAATCGTTTTCTCGACACACAGTGAGGGGGACTTAATGTAAAGCAGTGACAGGCTGCTTGGCTGATGCGTCTGGCTGCAGAATCCCGCTGCCTTGAGGGAGCAGAGAGATTTTTCCCGCAGGCTGCAGGTCTGAGCTGTGCTCGCTCTGTCGCTATTGTTCCCGAGCGAAGATAAGGCTGGCGGTGGATTAGAGGAGAGTGCACCCAGAGTTCAGGTTGTGTGGCTGGAGAAAGGAGAAGACGGCACGGGAATGGGATTGGTTCTGGGAAGAGAAATGGTAAGAGGAGAGAGGGGATAAACAGAGGAGGAAAGGAGAGGAAAGGACAGTCGAGTCCGTGAGCACCTCTTGTCATGACGCCCGACCTGCTTGGGTGGTCGCAGAGGAAGGGAACAGGGGGGAGCGTGATGACACGTGGATGTGGCTATGATGAATAGCCACTTCATGCCTCCACCCCATTGGGGGTCAATAGCCCATTAATGGAGATAGGCCTCCAGCAACAGTCAGCAAAGACCCGCTCGTACCCCTCCCCACCACCTTGCTCCTCAACCTTCAACCAGCTCACATTCCCGCAGGGGATGTGGAGACAGCTCATTCTACTCTTCTCTGTTGGAAAGAATAAAATAGAGAAGAGATGACACGGGGAAGAAAAATCCTATTTTCTACACAAGGGGAGCCCTGCACCAAAATCTGTGCCATAATACAGACATGGTTCATACAGGGGTCACATATATATATATATGAACTCACTGCAATCCTTTACATGTTTTGTTATGCTTGATGTTGCCGGGCAAGAAAGATGTGGAGCAGACTTCTCGGTTAATGATGCCTCGTTACGTGACTGAATATTGTCAGGAGTTCTTGTGATCTTTCAATACGAGCGCTTGGATCTCCAACCATTTTTTTTTTTCCCCCAGCAGCGAAGCCAACACACACCTGTACTCTTAACTCCTGCAGGAATTAGAGAGAGTAAAGGAGGAAGAAGATTGTCATATTCTTAAATCGTTCCCTTTTTTTTTCTTGGTTTTCCCTCATTGTGTGATAATCCGATAATCTCTCCCCGCAGCACATCAATGTAGACAGGAGCCACAGCTGTGAAAAATCTGGGGGAAATTAAGTTCTCGTGCAGAGCAGAGCTGACAGTCACTGCGCTCTCCCTGGGCTGTCTCTCATTAGTGGAGATGGATGCATGCTGAAACGCCGACATATTTTACTTACAAACTGGGTTGCAAACACGGGCGGCAGCAAATCGTTTTTTGTGGTAACATTACACAAACTGAACTCTGTATGACCCCGGTTTTTTTTTCTAACAGCGAGACGAAATTACAAATATACCCCGTGAGCACTTAAAAAATATAATCATACCATTCCTTAGCTTCAAAGTCGAGGCTGATTATGAGGCAAATCAAGCAAAAACAAAAATGAGGATGAAACTGCAGCAAAAAAACAAAAAACAAAACAGTAATTAGTTCAAGAGAGAAGCATAAATATTCATTATGTCAATAAAAAAATTTTTTTAAAAACAGTTGCATCTTGGGACTTAAAGGGAGGAAGATAGGGAGACGCCAGAATGCTCGGTATTGATTTGTTCCCTTTATCCGAGACGGCTACTTCTGCCGGGAGCAGCACTGCGACCTGTTTACCAATCCCTCCAGTCCAGAGGACGTGTGAGCGTCCTCGGGGGAGAGAGGGGGGGGGGGGGGGGGGGGGGACGTGCATTAGAAAGGCTCCGGCAAAGTAAATAGTTACACAGCAGTGACCGCTGTCTCTCTCCAACGTGTGTTCTGTTTTGACCTTCGGATGAGTGCTGCCTCTTGGTCGGCGCTTCCCGCGCGAATATACACGCAGAGAGCAAATGCAGTACGGCTGGATTACCGCCGTAAGCGGCTAACGGTGTTTACATGACTGTGTGCGATCTGATCCCCGTCACCCTGCTTCTGAGCAAATGAGACACACCGCGACCGCCGACAGATTAAACAATGGGAAACACTAGCAGTCTGTCACAGAGGAAGGGAGCTCCTGTATGTTGTTGTTGTTGAGTTCACCCGTGAACGGACTTCTGTGAGCAGCTGCTTCACTTCTGAGTTCAAATGCAAAAATCGGCCGGCAGTTATTTGAGAAACGTTTGAGAACTGTGCTATTAAAATATCACTGTGCATCATGTGCCCTTGAATTCCTACAGACTGCACCCTCTTAATGGAAATAAAAATCCAATGATTGAAGTGTATTTTGCCAAAATGAGTTTAAAGCGGGCAGAAAGTGAACTCATCGTTTGAGGTCAGCATCGATTTACAACTTGATGAAAGATGCATTTCTTTTGTGCTGACTTGGTTTTTGCTATAACAGCCAAATGCTTAATGTAGAATTTGATTCAGCTTAAAAAAGAAGAGAAAGCAAAGCTGGGAACGTGGCTCCGACTCCATATTGTGGTTTATAAGTGTTTGTTTATTTTTTTGCTCCTCACTGTATACAAGTACGATACTAAATGGCTAATGCATCCAGTCCAACCATCAGACATGAGACACTGCAATTAGCCACAGTCTAATTAAAACCTACTGTACAAGTGTCTGGCTACAGCCCGAGGCTGCGTTGTTATTTACTCCAGTTTAGCTTTAGTTCACACACGTGCAACAAAACGCAGCATGAAAGCCTTACTTATGCAGAAAGATGAATACGATACACTTCACCAGTCTGCTGCTCCGTCTACGTCTGCCCATTGTGGTTCCTGTCTCTGTACTGTACCCAATGAGCTGCACCAGACCAAAAGTCTAAAGCATAAATGTGTGTGTGTGTGTGTGTGTGTGTGTGTGTGTGTGTGTGTGTGTGTGTGTGTGTGTGTGAGCGTCGTTGTCTGCCCTCTTCAACTTCCATTAGATCAGACATCAGACAGCCCGGAGAGAAACTTCTGATAAAGTCCAGTCAGACCTTTCAGCTCTGTCCAACCTGATTCACCCTGACAGAGCAGATGGACCGGTGCAGGGGAGGCGCAAGAAATACGACTGAGCTGTAACGCTACAACGTTACCAGCAAAACTAAGGTTAAAAAAGACACGATGTAAAGTACACCGCACACTCTTTCCTTTTCTCCATGCAACCTGACCACATGAATCTAATAAAATACGGTGTCAGACAGGCATGCGCTGCCAAGCCCTCATATGTTCACATGCAACCTCTCTTCATTTTCATTTATGTTTCACCCACATGCCAACCGGTTGGCACAAATATGCTAACCGAGCTCCTCCACGCAGGTGCAGCTGAGCGCGGGCCTGTCCAAACAGCACAGTACAGCCTGCAAGAACAAACACAGTAGTAGCAGATGGTCATTTGCATTATTTTTCCTTCGCAGCACTGTGGCTCTGAGGACATGGCAGATATGCAGTGTGGGCGTAGAGGTTTCTGGCAATGCTTCGCCTGCTTCCGGGATGCATGCATGAGGAGGAGAGGAGGGGGGGGGGGGGGGGGGGGCGTCTGAATGGGATGACTGTGGTGAAAGCCACAAGCCCAAATGCCTGGGTGTCATTATATAGTTGCTCTTTATACTAAAAGAGTTGCAGATATGGATTTGTTCAATTTCTTTTTACCGTTTTCTGTGATTGTTTTGCTTATTTGTTCATCATCTATAAAACTGTCATAAACATTGGAGCAGCCACGTGATAGGCTCGAATTATGTGTTTATTAAACCTCTTTTGTCAGTTATATTATTGTACTGCATCGACTTGGCCATGACATTTCATGGCTCTCATGAGCTATTTGACTGATACATCAGACTGCATCAAAATCAAAATTCAAGATCCCTGGTTGGTATTTCAAGTCAATATTTGACAACGCTGCATGGGATGGTGCATAATTTTTTGCAAAGGGTACGATTTTTTAAAATTTCATTAGCTTTCACATGGCTCACTGTTAATCAAAGGGCTTTAAAATTCATGGAGAGCTTACACATCAATACTGCTGAGCACCTGCCCCTGAGGAGTAAACAAGATGATACAATAACGAGCAAAAAGAAAAAAAACAACAACCACCCAGAAGATGTCATTTCGATTGAGAAGACAAGAATACATTTTAGCGCTGTTGTCAAGTCATGTTGTTTGGCCAACTGAGGCTGATTCTACGAGTAATCTACTCACCAGTGATGTGTAGTCATAGTGGAAGAAAACAAAGACAATAAAAAAACAAAACACAATTCCAGGCAACAATGCGTGTGCATCGTGACAGCATGTAACTGAACTCGCACATCTGTCCAAATGAACTTCCTAATTCAAATCGTCTTCAAATGTGCTTTATTCACACTCTGCGAGGAGCTGTCCCATAAAAGCAAGATCATTTTCCTTAATAAGTCAAACACGCAACAAAAACTCCAGCAGACTGAAGAATGAATGCAGATCGACCCCGAGGGTGCACTGTAGAAAATGAGCTCTTGTAAACAAAACTGATTACCCACGGAAACAAAACAAAAACAAAAAGAAAGAAAGAGGCTGCAAAGTAAACCTTGACTAAGCTAGTTCTATTACTGGATAATGAGCAAATCCTTTAACATCTCCTATGGCAGCCATTCTTAACATGGGATATTACATACGCGCGTTCGTAAACTGTGTGAGTTGGACTGCTTTATGGGATGCTGGTTGATGGTGTGTGGGAATTAGTGTTAAAGATTTTTGGCTTATTCCTCGATGACCTTGGGTTAAAGTACTGCTGTGTTAATAGAGGCTTGTAATGAAACAGTCACTGGCATTAGCATATCTAATTTTGAAGGCTGGATCTCTGTGATTGCTTCTGGAAATACGAGTCTAATTTTAGTCTCGTCCTATTTCCCTCAGTACAGCTACTTTGCGCTGAGACATGTCTACTAGCTGTTTTGGATAACATACTTGCTACTCTTGTGGTTTACGGTTCATTTAAGCTGCTTCCGTCTTATTTTTTATCAGCACATATGTGCAAATATTCAAATCAGCGCTACTCATACGTGTCTGACACTGATGTTACCAAAACTATTAATATGAATGTGTTAGGCAAAGTGGTCTTGCTCTAATGACAGGCTGCGGCACCCATAATCATATCTCAAACTCATCATATTACTATACAAGCAAAAAGTCATGATCGTAATAAAGGTACAAAAAGAACACAGCTGTAAAGCGGTCATAAAAATGAAAAAGGATACCACCAGATAAGATTAAGGACAGACAAACACAGCTGCCTTCATTAGCGCTCAAAGCTAAACAAGGCTTACACTAGGATAATACTGTGTCAGTGTGCCTGCTGTGCCAGGCCCCACGCCTGAGTTTTATGACGCCTCTCTGCTGGCAGGACCCCAGACATGTGGCTGCAGCACGCCACGTGGGCTTCTTCACTGACTTCGCCCGCAGCACCACCACCACCAGCAGCAGCAGCAGCACCACCAGCACCACCAGCAGCAGCAGCACCAGCAGCACCACCACCAGCAGCAGCACCAGCAGCACCAGCAGCAGCAGCAGCAGTCCCCAGGGAACCTCTGCCAAACATCCATCAGCACAGCACTGATTTTTATAGCCCAAGTCCCAGAAAAAAAACCCCACCACTAATGAAACTACAGCTTTGGGGCTGAACTCTGCCAGAACTGTGTTTTGGGAACGGCAGTGTCACTACTGCAGAACAGTTATTAACATCTGACTGGAATCGGGCTTGGGAGTTGCACAGCTGTGTCCCACAGAGTAACTCGGTACCCTGCAGTTATACAGTCAACGGCAATCCCGTAAAAACACTCACGCCAATAAAAATGGATGATGCTGAGTGAGTAAGTTTTGCCTCATCCCCTTCCCGCATCCAATAACTTTCTCCTGCCATAGTGGAAAAATTACAGCGGAAGGTAGATAAGACCGCCAAGCTGTGGCTCACTGACGAAGAAGTGGAGGTTGATGTGACAATACCATTCATGAGAACTGCTTGTTTAACCGTGTCGTTGATTCATGGCAATGCAGTTTCAAGATGAAAAAAAAGAAAAAGAAAATCCCTTTTGATGACTTTAGAAACAAACTAAAAAGAAAAACTTGCTAGTAAAGGTGGGTAAATACAGGCAATTGTAACAGACACAAAATGAACCTTTTACCAGGCTGTAAAGGAGGTAAGGAAGCAAATGCAGGCGGTGAACATGCAGTAAAGATGTTCCCAACGAGGCTTCGTTCTCCCACTTGCATCCTCTGTTTCCCTCAGGAGTGTAATCATCCTCAGTGCGGTTTGGCCGCCTCCTTCAGCCCCAGCAGGAATGTCGACTGCATTGCCAAAATCCCTTTCACAAAATGTGGATGCAAGCAAAACAGAGAGAGGCTGACCGTTGAGCAGGATGAAGCTCATTCTGTCGCGAGGGCAGGGAGCGTGTTATCACAGGGTTACGAGCAGCTGCCGAGTGAGTTTCGTAAAGGAATGCCAATGTTGATTTAAGCCGTCTCCCTCCATACGTCATGCCCTTCGGAAGGAATACCACATCGCCCATTTTTCTACAATAATTATTCACACACTCAAACACACGTGCGCACGCAGAGAGGCACGCAAATGCTAAAAACGCCCCCTCGGAGGGTAAAACCACCCATTACCGAGGCCTAAAATACCACGGCAGGGCCTCACGAGGCTGCATATCTGCCGCGAGCCCGGTATTCAGACGGTTTGGAGAACAAGCGAACGGGAAGCCTCTGGATTCCTCTCCTCCTCCAGCTGTGTGGGCGGCTGCACTCAGACGAGTTCATGTTGAAGAAAGGTCAGCTGGCTCGCGCACAAACACGAGACCTTTAGTTACTTGTTGACATTGGAGGGCAGAGGCGGCTGGCACAAACGCACGTACTCTTAGACAAGGTGGCTGAGGTGGCTGACAATCACGTGTGCGCCCCGCCGCGATAACGCACCCACCCCCACCCCCCACACACCACCACCACCACAGTGAGCTGAGGGTGGGCTGACAAGACCCATCCCACTCAGAGCTGCTAACACGTTCTTGCACCTGCTGCCTCCCTCCCAACTGCTGCTCATCCACGCACGCGCACACACACACACGCACACACACACACACACACACACACACACACACACACACACACACACACACACACACACACACACACACACGCGCACACGCGCACACACACACACACACCACTTGTGAGGTGGCTGAATGTCGAACAGCCATAATCTTTCCGCTATGCACAGTTGTGCTGTTAACCTCTGACAAGTGTAATTCTAACTCGGCTTCTCTGTTTTCTCCAATGAATAAAACATTGCTTTGCTGAGAAGAAGTCTCTCAGGGACTGACATGAAATTAGGCAGATGAAGAAATGTTAACAGGGGAGGCGGGAGGAAAGCAATCTCTGCCAACTTCAATAGAGAGTAAGAGACTTTTGATTTATGCCGAGTTTGGAGTCTTTATTGTGCCTCTGCTCAGCTATATGCGTCACTGTGTGTTTGCATGTGTGAGATAGACTCTCCGGCGGGGGGACAAACATGAAGGCAGAAAAGTTCCAGCAGTGTACCAGACGGCCTACTAAACATATGGAGGAGACAGAGGCTCCAGTCCTGTGGGCGTGGAGATGAAAGGCTGAGAAGTCTGACTTCTTGCACTTCCTGCTGAGACATAGGAAGCTACAGGAATCCTGTCAGGAAGAGGAGGGCCCAATTTCTTCTGGCTCGGATTCTCCACAACTTGTCAGTCTTTCATTTCAAACAAAATGTTTGCGGAGTGACAATCTCGCCCGTTTCAACAGTGTGTGGTCATCCCAGAAGAAAAAAAAAAACATCACGAGCCTGCTGGTTTTCGGAGAGGTTGTTCTCTGCTTCGTCTAAACAGCAGCGAGGCAGACGAGAGTAACGCGGGAAGTGTCTTATCACCATGCTACGTGCGCTGACATTTTCCACTGCTGTTGTGTAAATTCTTGTGGACACGTTGTGGAGGATGTGGCACCAGCAAACACATTCTCCGCTGGCTAAATGATGGCTGACCTTTTCACTGGCAGCCTGTGAAAGAGGGCGGGGGGGGTAGGGTGCGGGGGGGGGGGGGGGGGGGGGGGGTCCCGGCTCACGAGTGAGTCCTGATAGGACGCGAGGAGCGGAGTGGCAGATGAGGTTGAAAAATATCGACGACGCCGAGAACTCATGAATAAAAACATGAATGGATGAAATAGATGATGCGGTTGTTGCGGATGAGGAGGATTACTCCATCGCAACGGTTTTGTTCCCTTGAAATGCTTAAATTTGAATGGCTGTCTGCTTGCATTAGCAGGCCTCATTAATAACATTCATTAGCCATTCAGGGTCTATTTGAACACAGCACGGAGAATCTTCAGCCTCCCCTGGCTGCAGTCCTGATACACTTACACGGACCGTGTAATGCCTGCAGGACAATTCAATTAGGAAAGAGGCATTTGATCACCATTAAGACTTAAGACTCACGTCCTAAAAGCATAATTTATCACCATCAAGCTCTACTGTATGATAATGGTAGATTAGGTGTCCTGAACATTTTCTGGAAGGTGACACATGGCTTCTTAGAGCTGTTAGCGGCAAATGAGATTAGCCTCGTGTGAGTCTCTTCTAAAAATGGAGGCCAGCAGAATTAATGACACAGCCTCGCTTGTTTTTTTTTTGTTGTTGTTTTTTTTATTGTTTTACCTACAATGGCTTCTGGGTGAACATGAGCCATTTGTTGGCCTCCACATCCTAATTACACCGCTTCCTGGAGGAACCAGCGGAGGGAGATGAAACCAATCAAAATGAGCCCATCTGCAGAGTTCACTTTAAACCCCCCAGAAATCCAAGCCATGAACAATTTCCACCTAAAACCAAAGAGGACAATTGTGTTGAAACAAAAAAGCACTCCAAGATCTGTTTGTGCTGACGGACACCTTGCCAAGTGGAAGAAAAATGAGTAAGAGCTGACAGTGAAAAATGGGAAACGAACAAAAATGGATGGAAGATGAAGATGCCAGGGAGTGAGACAGGGCAGTGTGTGAGCGCCGCTCGCTGCCAGCTGACCCATTGTTGGCAGGTCTGGCTGCTGGGCTCTCTGCTACTCTCAACAGCACCCAGGCACAGGGGGGAATCCAAGGTAATTTGTGCACTTGTTTGGATAATCCACCATCTGCCACACTGCGAAAGGCCCCAGGCCCATCCACAAGCCTTTGTGTTGGACCCAAATGCTAAGCATACGGGGACAAGCAAAAAGATGAAGTCCTGTTTCCTCCGAGGGAAAACACTGCAAAACAAAACTCAATCAGGAAACTATGGTGAGAAGAAATGGGAATCTCCGGAAATATTCTTCCTGAACAAATCGACGGTGTCTTAAGCAGTGAAACATCTCATTTGTGATCACCGATAGGTTTTTGTAATATTAAAACGGGACAATCTGCTCCTATTTTCACATGCTGAGTGAATAAAGTGTCAAAGCTTTCAAGAGCATCCACCTGCTACAGAAATGTGCCGTTTAGAAATATTATGCCGAAACAAATGTTACAGCTTTGTGTAACAATCAAGTGGTTTAGTAAAGTGCCATAATCCAAGTGCATATTTGTTTTCTTCATCTGCACCAAATATTACAGATACAGTGTCAAGGACCGTCTACAGAGGCAAAACACAGACTCACAACTTTGAAAAATCCATTGTTTTCAAAAATATCAACACTGTGCGTTGTATAAAGAACACAAAAATAAACCACTGGTGTTGGCTTATGCACGACTTTAACCTGGATTGCATTTGTTTATATTCTGATATTCAAATATCACTGTATATCAGGTGTCTTGTTTGCGAGTAACGCATGAAGAGAAGTTCCGGGAACTCAGAATGAAGATTGCTTTCTTTAAAGGTTTATCTCCCCTACATGCAGTCACTCATTCACGCGCCATTAATTTCAGTCTGCCGAGGTACTGATTAAATGTTTGATTATGAGAAATTCTTAGCAGATGCTCAGAAGCCATCTCAACAATTACAATTCTGTATTTACTGTCACATAAGTCAACTTCATCTACCGGCATTATCAGCGTTAGGTTTGGTTTTCTAGAATTTGTCGTCAATATCGTTTTCACCATCAGTCTCCTATCTTCCTCCAACTGACCCTTTCTAGCACGCATGATAGAGATTGATTGAACGAGTCAGAAAAGCACAAGCTGAAACACTGAAAGCCACGTTAAAAAAAAAAAACATCCTTGTGCATGCGCAAGCAAATTGCAGTAGGTGGGAACTCCAAAATGTCATACTCGTGTGGCAAAAATAGCGATCGGCTAAGCGGTGTGCTGCGACTGTCTTTTGAGTCAGATCTTTTCCATTAGTGCCGTAGATTCTATCCCTCTGCCCAGCAGCTTCTCCAGCCGTGAACAATTAACAGACAGGCTGCCTCTTAACTGCACTCTCCTGGTTCAAAGACCATCCTGATCCTCTGATGTTGTAAAGCAGTTCAGTGCTTTGCTTTCTCTGATGAGAAACGGAGCGCACTCGAGAATGAATGAATCATATTCAAATACACATTGTAAAACAAGTCCGCACCACCCACATGAGCATAAGAGAAGATATATTTGCCGAAAGAAAAAGAAGCGTCCAGGTGTAGCAAAGGGATCCTGAAATGTCAAGCAAAACCCATTTTAGAAAGGTTTGCCATCCCATCAGGAATTATGGCTTTCAATTTCCTGGTTGTTTATAAAGACAGGAAATAGAGAAACACATAAAGCTTCATCTGATTCATGACTGGGTTCTCAAATGACCTTAAAGAAACAGGAAAGATTCTGAGGGGAGAGCAGGATCAGGAGTGGATGATAACAATTGTGATATCACAAGCAAATACTACAAAAGTGGTACATATCTTCTTTTGGAAATGAACTACATTAACTATCTTCATCCACAACACAGCACAGTTATTGTATCTCAAGAAAACAAGCAAGTGAGATGGCAGGAGAGGAGTGAATCAGTAAGAGAGAGACTTGGCAGAGTAATCCAGAGAACGACTCACATCGTTATACGCCTAAGATTGCGCTTCACACTATTCCTCTTTTGTATCCCTTCTGACATCAGAGAATTGCGGCACCGGCACACGGTGCTTTGAACTGCCGTGAAATGACACAAAGAGTAGTTTTGTAAGAGGATGTCGTGAGTCCCTGAACAGATTTGTCGGTGGAACCTGTGAGGTGATGCTGCTTCTGCTTTTTGGTCCTTGACTGCTCGGCTACATACTGAAAAGGTGCACCACTAATAAACCGACTGATTTATGGTGACTTGAAACAAATGATTATCAAGGTAATCGAAGACGGGCTTTTCCCTTGAGTCATCAACACCTGCTGGTCTTTCACAAACTTTACTCCCTGGAGGGCAAATGACTGTGTAGCTGATTAATGACTGGTAAGTTCTCAGACAGTGAAATAAATAATGCTGTCAGAAAATGGCTATAGAGCAGAATATCTTTCTCAAGGGAGTAAACTTTGGTGTGTTGTGCGCTGTGGAGATCTGCTGGGCCAAAAGCCGTATACACTGCAGTTATACAACACTGTTACCTACAGCGTCTCAGAATTGGCCTCTGATTCACTTCCCACATACATTTTTGATTTTTTTTTTTTCTGTTGTTACAAGTGATCCCCCTTCCTCAGAAATTGCTACCAGTTAAGAGACTTATCATTTCAGTGAGTACAGGTTAAGTGCAAGTGTACTGTCTGGTCTTTTATGATGTTAAATAGTTCCCCGTTTCCCATACTTAGGTTGTACATGGACGGCTTGCCCAGGTAGATTTAAAACCTACCGAGGTAGATTAAATCAGTTTCAACACTCGACATTCATTTTTGGCCACACCGTTTCTTGCGCTGCAGAGTGGGTAGAGGTTTCTACGTGTACATCTGCCCGGCCAGTGTGAACCAATAGTCTGCATAAGAGAAATTTGGGAAGCATTGATCAAATGTAGCATCTACAAATAGCCTGCACGTCGGGTGTCCAGGGGACATTGTAGCAACTGACCATTACCTGGGTTACACTCTCCCCCTCTAACTGCATAAGTCTCTTAATGCACATCAGTCTAACAATGACTCATACAGAGATGTATTGCTCATAAGGAACATTATGACAATATGAGATTAAAAATACTGGAAACAGTTAAACATTCGGTCTTCACAGGTCCAGTCAGGTCTCAGGGAACAAGAGCCGACCTGGTACCCGAGATGGACTGGGTCCAAATCCCACTCAGCCTAATTGGGTCACAAAGGCCCAGCTTTCTGCTGCTAGACTGGGTCTGTGTGCCAATATGTACATATGAGCCAAATGGACTCAAGCGTGTTCGGTATCATCTTCTTTTATATATAACTGCCTTCATTGTCGCTGCAGGTGATTATTGGACTATAAATGTTTATGTAAAGTCTTTAAAACACATAAGCAAATTATTTTAGTTTCTAGGAATTTACATTTGCTCTCAAAGCATTGTTATTATTATCATATTGTCATTTCTCCCGGCATCTGCTTGTAAAATCTCTCGTGTGAATTGATAGCGCATCGTGCTGATGCTTGTATTTGTGTTTTCTCTCTGTTAAGAGTCTATACGAGTCGACTTAATCTTGCGCAGGGTATAGCAGTCTACGTGTCTGCTCAGATCATGTCTGTCCATACTTAAAAAAAAAAAAAAGAGTTTCTCACAGGTCTGTTTGAGATGGGGTCTGACAAAGCACAGAAACATCTGCCAAAGGTCTTTTACATCTGCAGTCGTGTACAAATAATCTTTTTTGTGCCAAACTTTGCATCTTCAACTGCTTGTTTCAGTGCTTTTGTCTCAGTGGGGCCTTAATTATACCTTTAAAAAGATGTGTGTCAATGATCCACATCAGCTGCCTAAATGTGTCATTTGCCAAATGCATTACACAAAGTTCGCAGTGTCATCTGAATGATAGTAGCTTTTTGAAGAGTGGGACGAGTTCATTTTGTCAATGCTTACCGGTGCAAGTTGAGCATCTGCATGCTCTCCGAGAATGCTGAACGAGTGCAAATTGCTGTAATGAAGCTATTTCATTATGCGGCTGAGCAGTGCTGAATAAACAGGAACAACAAGGCAGAGTGCTTCATTGAGCCATCTGTTGAGGTACTCTGGAAAAGAGTAGCTCTGTGTTTACAACACTGCTGGCTGGCAGGAGGACAGACACGACTTCTAGCTAAGTGGTACAACTACGACTTCCACTGGTCTACAAATGCAACGAATGCACAGCAGGAGAGTCAGATGGGCGCTGGAAAGAAGGACTCTGTAACACAGGCCGTTAAGATCAGCCAAAGCCTTGTTGGTGTAATCGGTACTCTAAGTTTAAGGGAGCATTAATAGCGTCAAGAAATGATCTTACGAATTCACAACTTTGCCTCTCACCATAATCTTATCCACCAAATATAAATGATGTTGAAAAAAAAACATAATCCCCCTTAATTAGGGAATGTACTGTATGTATGTACTGAGTAACATTTTAAATAGAGTTAAATAAAACTTTAATCAACTCCAATAACGGACCTTGTGAGGACTTATTTGACTTATCAAACCCACTAACGCAGAGAGATATAGTACGGCAATCAAGGTACGCAGTACACTTACAAAATGAAAGACTAAAAACACTTGGATGTACTTGGTTAATAGAGCATTTCTTCACTTCCCTCATGCTGAGGTGTTTTGAATTACAAGCTACAAGATAAGGTGAAAGAACACACAGTGAAAAAGTCCACTTTTGATGACTTTAGGGAGCGTACAGGAGGCAGAAACATGTTTTACAGACAGCCAGGAGAACTGGAGTGAATAAAAGAATAACAAAAAATGGAGGGATAGGAAGGTAAAGAAGAAAAAGGTATTGGAGCATTTTTAATAAATTGGCTGTGAATGCAATTGGTACATTATGACCAGTGTCACAAGTGTGCGTTTCTTTTAATTTACTACCGCAGCATGGTGAAAAGCTTTTTTTTTTTTTTTTTTTATTATTAACGAGACTTAAGATGCTCTTTGACATCTGAAGAAAAACTGCATGGCGAGTCAAAGTTAGCGCTTAGAAACTGTGGTCAAATACAAAAACATGTAGTGCAGGTCAGTTCTTTCCCATGTTTAAGTGCGATTTTAGAACAGAAATTCACAATATTGACAGTGAGCTAGGAGAAGGATAAAAAAGTTCATGGCACAGCTAATACGGGTGTTTGAAGAGAAAAAGATTCAGCAAGGTTCCACTTCATGCTGTGAGTTCACTGCATTCATCATGCAACATTTTACCAGAGTTTGACATGTTCATGCATATAGAAACAGTACAATGCCAAGTCCAATAAAAAAACAAGAAGAGTTTATGTTTGCGGCGGTCAAACCCGTGACCTTCTGTTTAAAATGTGGCCATCTGACTCTGCTGTAACAAAGACTGTAGGAATGAGTTCCTTTTCATTCATGTCATGCTCCACAGATTGGTACATGTTAAATATTAATACATCTCCATACCCATAAATTGCTATCCTGACTAATGTGTCCGTCCAGATCAGCTCATTATCATGCCAGAGACACAGTCTCCAGACATGTCATAATTACTTGTCTCCTGACATTCATTAGGTAACATGCTGATTTCCCTCCTTCCCTCAATTGGGTTTAATTGACCACTTTTAAAAGCCAAGCCAGTTCCTCCATTAGAACAAAAGCCAGACAGCTAAATGTGTCAGAAGAGGAAAAGTGTGTCTGTGTGTGCGCACATTCCCAGCACTGTTGAGAGCAGTAATGGGCTGGGGCAGCTGGGATCAGTTTTGCTGTCATTCTCGTGACAATGATGGAGGCTTGATAGCCGGCCAAACAGCAGTGTGCTGCTCCACACTCGGCTCTGTTTCTTATTCCGGTGTTGTGTTGCTAATGAACAGCATTGCTAAATGAGCTCCATGTCATGGGGGCAAACGGGCATTCCTAAATGACTCGGGAATCGCTGAAAAAAAAAAAAAAATGCCTTCGATGAAGTGGCACACAAATATCCATCAATAACTTATTAAGGTTGGGTGATGGGCTGAATATGTCTATTGGCTGAGTCCATTAGCTGTTTTTTTAAAAGGAGATTTTGTGCCATATCATTTTGCTAATTAACTAGTCTGCCTCACCAAGAATTTGACTGCATAAACAATTTAACGATAAAGTGCAGGTTGTTCCATTACATCCACATTATGTTATCTCCACCTGTTTGTTCATTTAAAGTCTGTAAGAGGAGGCGTCCTTCATCTGTGACTGTTGGACTTAAAGTTCAGCCTGTCTTTACAGCTCATTGCTTAAGATCTCAAGGTAACATATTTTCTTTAATTGAAAACGTGTAGTCTATAAACTGTGATGTTTCAAGGATGTTAAACTTGCACATTAAAGACCGTGGAGGATACAGTGAAGGCAAATTAGAATAAATATTTCAATCACTTTAACAAATAGACTTTGGTTGGTCGGGCCGCAGACATATATTAACGGTTACTCAAGTATATTTGGTAACATATGTTATGTATAATTTTCATACATCTCAGAAAACAAGGTGTTTTGCGAGTTTCACGGCCACTGTAGATTCCTTTACTTTGGTTGAGAAGGGCTGTTCAGTTTGTTGCTATCTGTAACCTCCCCAAGTCACAAAGTACAGCCTTTCCAGTTGCTTAAACAAATATGAACAAAGAATAATGTAAAACTAAAGTGCAAATAAAAACAAATCGGAAGACATTGTAAGCTATACCGGTGCAAAAAAAAAAAAAAAAAAAAAAAAAAAAAAAAAAAAAAATCGACCATAGATTCTTTAAAAGGAAAATGAGCAGGCTTACTGTCTCTGTCTTATGCGAAGTGCCACCATATCACCAGTTATCAGGTTGAGCTACTGTAATTTAACTTTGAGAATGACAAATGACATACATTTGCTTTACGTTTTTCTAAAATATGTCCAAAATTCATCTGACCTATTGGTCTGAAATGTGATCGGGTTCAGAGCAGAGCAGAACAGCTGCAGTGTTTGCTGCTTCTACGAGAATTTGTTCGTTTACTTTGCACCTGCGACGTAGGTCGCTTGCAGCTGTTTCTCATGCCGTGTCGAGCAAAATTAAACACCACTAAATATTCCACTTAGTTGTCTTCTTAATGGATGAAACCAGATGGGTTTAATCTACAACGCATCAATCTCTCGGGTCTGAACAGTTATCAGATTAACACAATCAGCAGTAACTGAGCCTGCTCCATTTCTCATTTTCCTGCCATTTAAACACGGCTTTCTGTCAGTTTGCTGACCGTGAGCCATGTCTCTATTACACCTGCACTCACCCACATGATGTTAATGCCTTTAATTCTTTGTAATGCCATTAGATGTCCCGGCCAAATCACCCCATCAGGCACGCATCAAAGTTCAAGCGAGCAGAACAATCTCGTTTCAGCTTCTTCCATTTGTTTGGCGTTCTGTCGTCCGTAGTATGAGCAGATTAAAATATCTTTGCACACTCCGAGTACATTTTAATTAAATGTGTCTTGACTAAACAGGTGTGCGCTGTTGGAATCTAGAGGGGCAGTCGGACTTCAGGGTCTGTCAGCTGGCAAGCGAGGTGGACAGAGGAGGAGGAGGAGGAGAGCACCGGGGGGGCGATAGAAAGGTTGCTGGTCAGATTCTTAGCAACAGCGGGAGGATTTGTTCCTTCTTCCCACATTAGAAGACGCTGCGCTGCAGGTGGGTCTGAATAAATGCATGAAGGAAACGTAATGACCGCAAATAAGAGAGATACTGTGCATGAGAGGACCACTGACCTTTCACTTAACCCTGAGCACAAATCGTCCAGTCACATCTTAGCAACCGTGGCCAGGTACGGCCAACTTGCCCTGTCTGCTACAAAATGTCACTGGAGCAACTATGTCAGAGCTTATAATAATATCAGCTCCTCTGTACTACTATTCATTGGATACAGGATACTAAAGCCAAGTCTAACCAAACGTGTTACCCATGACAAGTGTTGCATTTACCAAACTCATTGCTTCGTTCCTTCGTCTAAAATCCTTTTCAAAGCCTAAATCTAACTTCAGTTGTTCAAATTTGGGATGCTGACTGTTGTATTCAGATATATAGCGGCAGCCTTGTGTTTTAACTTGATATCATTTCAATAGTTACATTTCTAGATCCTTTTCCATAGTTTTCCTTTTAAAAATAGCGTCGATGGAGACACCAGTTTTAACAAACTTAGAGGGTTGCTGTTAGCGAGATAGCTGGTTTGAACTGATTTTGTCTGCTAGTTGCATTTGTCATTGAGGGCACAAGGATCTTAATTGGTTGGATAATGGCAGCCTGTTTTTGACAACCTCTCTATGACATAAAGAACTCAATGAATTTGAAATGGTAAATTAGTACAAACATATTACGTGCTGTCTAAGAAAGAACGCAAAGCCTGACGGGCGCAGAGAAACTAAGTGAGAATAATGGAACAAACAAGCGAGTGAAATTCCTTGTCGCAGATTAAAAGTTGTCCACATGTATACAAATTAGTTATCCCTCCGGATTTGAATACATCAACTCTGGTCTCTCTCATTTATGTTTAAATTGGGGTAAACAAGTCATTGCAGGTCTGTTGGCTTATCTTCACATCATTTGATTTCAGAACTTCATTCTCATCATATTAACCAGCCAGGCGGAACTGAAAGTGTCCCGTCTGTTTACTTTACAAGCATTTGAGCAATGTAGAACCGGTGGAGACAAACTTTGCGAGATAGGGAGGCACTGCTCCATTCTCAGTTTCCCTGAAAATGAAATTCCATATTAGGAAGGGATGACTTTTTGTTCCTGCATTTCCACAGACGACTGATAAAGATGTCTCTTGTAGTGAGACAGTAGAACAGCCTCTCGCAGGTTTTTTTAAATCCAGAACGTCCGACGGAGTGCAGCCAGACGTCAAATTCAAAACGCTACCGCAGGGCTCCTTTCTGTGACGTCTGATTTGTGGCATACAAAGATGTTTTTCTGAGAAAATGACAGGTTTCACTTCATCGTTAGTGGTATGAAAGTGGCTGTGCAGCAGCAGGATCATCTGGCGGTTTGCCCTGACCTGTGAGGTCACAGACTTCCTCCTTCCAATTCAGGTGTGGCAACATCGATCCACTCGTACTGGGATGTTTGCATTACACTGTTTTGTTGAAGTTAGGCCGAATATTTTATTCTAATAAGTTTTCTTTTAAATTGGTAGACGTTTCGATGCAGCCGGGTCCTGTTGTTTACTGGTTGCTGTCTTTTCCTTGACTAATATGAATAAATCAGTTCTGTCATTGTTAAGATGCATATAAACATAATGCAGTGCAGAGCTGGGGGAATAATTACCATGCAAAAACACACACCACTGCTGTGCTTTATTTAGAACATCTGCAGTGCTTATTTTTTATTAATATGATTGTTACACTGATATCCATGTGGGAGCATCATCCTAACTGCGCTTATCAAGCACAAGGATCAGCAGGCTGCTTCCCTACAACATTGACAATCAGATCTTTCAAATATGAAAATGTAAGGTCAGGTCAGGGCCACGCAGGACAACTCCATGAATATAAATCAGCCGGGAAGGAAAGCTGCCAATCCAGAAGCAGAGATTTGGCTGCGCCGCACTCAGCCAGATGGGAGCAGGATTGACCAACTCCATGTGCCAGAAGAGGCTGATAACAGCGCAACAGAACTTCTGCTGCACTGCCACTGACCCCTGCTTTAAGGTCATCCAATGAGGACAGATATAAATGCAAATGCACCATTTACATAATAATTCACACTTTTCCCCATTTTCTAAATAAAATGTGATCGTATTTGACTAGAACATAACTCATGTGGAACTAGATCTTCGACAGCATATTGTATTTTGGCCAGTTTTATCAGCAATATGTTTTTCCATTCACCTGGCCATGCTCCTGTTGCTGACAATATTGCTAATTAAAATTGCTGCAGTCACGCGTTGGAGTTTCATTTACCAAACAGGATAACAAGAACAAAACAGGGTAGCAATACCACAAGTGTGTTTTAACAGGGCAGTACATTATTCTGTTTTTTTTCCAGTAATAGTTGAGAGCTGCATTGCCTCAGCTGTGCTTGTGTCCTTGTGTTATTTACAACAAATTAAACCTCAACTTTGTTCTAAGTCTGCACATAAAAATCGGCATGTTTGTGGCGTTTGCCATGACGCGACATGAACGTGCTTCAGAGAGCTTGAAGGCATCCTGGTTTAAACAAAGGGAATGTTAATAAGCCATTTTCCATATTAAAACATGGATATCTGCGGGTTAACTAACTCCTAATGATGCATATCTTACTGGCCTTTGGCAGACTTGGTTTTTAAATGTAATGAAAAATGAACATTTCTTTGTGACTGATGTTTTTCTGCCAATTTCCTAACATTGACAGAAAATAATCTGCGAATGGATGAATGGATCTTCATGGAAAAGATGGAGGTTTATCCTTCAGAGTTTGTTTTGTGAGAAAGGGCAGTGATGGATGTTAGACTCTGATTTGCAGGACAATACAATGTTTAGTCAGCTCACTAATATGGGAGCAGGTAAACCTGCTGCGGGATGCATAAGTCGGTGTAGCTTTGCAGAGTACGTAACAAAGGAACAGTAAGTAGTAAGAAAACTAAGTAGCCTAAACACGTCTTCACTTCACTTTCATTTCATTTTAGTGAATTACAATATGTTAAGAGGCCTGAATCTAAGAATACACACGGAGAGACAATCGATGTCAGAAGTACTTAAACTTGCTGAGTGGATTTGTTGCTGCGTGTCACTCGTTTTATAGAAGGAATGCCTAAATGTGGTGTGAGCGGTCCAAAGATAGCTGCACTGCTTCTGCAACCACATTACTGTGGCTGGTCCTGAGGACAAACATCTTTCTGTTGACTATTTACAGTATTATAATATGTAGCGTGTCTTTCTGCATCACAAAGCAAATAGGTTTTATTTCGAGAAAATAAAATCGCTGTTTTCATGTCAAAATTGATGTGTTTTTCAGGACAATATTAGATTTTTAATTGCCATTCATTTTATGTCTTGCACTAGACCTACAATAAGATAATGCAATGCCACGGTTTGCTCTTTTGGGAACCACTACAGCTGAATCAATGCAGAGAGGATGAAAATGAAGTAACCTTTCCCAGATTTAGTGGTTGAATTTGTATCTCATTGGATTTCTATAACAAATTTCAGCTCTAGGCTTTTAAGGTGTTGTTTTTATATTATGTGCTCTATTTTTTTTTTTTTTTACAAATGTCTATACAGATATTGTAATAATCATGTATATATATATATATATATATATATATGAAATTGAATATCTTTAAATAAAAAAAAATTAAATTTGCTTTGGGGAATACTTGCGCTTGAGTCTTCCACAAACGTGGGCAGAACACCGAATACAATAAGAACAGGAACAATAGCTCTTCACTGTTGCTTCACGGTTGTAAGAAGCTTCAAGGAATAAACAGTAAGAGTGATACATCTTATCTCATCAGCAAGATGACAAAACATTTCTGTTTTTTGTTCTTAAAGCCAAACATCCCTGCATGTAACGGTACTCATATGTGTCTTCAAGAAAACAAACACCTACTGTATCAAAAGGTCATCGCATACTCTGCAAATGTCAGGGGGAAAAGCATTCATCCATTTCAAGTAGTACGATCCTTGTCCGAGTCCTAACTAGAGAATTAAATAAGATATAATTTGAGCTATTTTCACGTCACCACCTCGTCGACAAAAACTTCAGGGAAACAATTTAAGGAACTGTTCAATTTCCATAATAACACGTCTAATCTGGCACATTTGCAGAGCTCTTGTTTGAAGAGTGACATTGTCATACCAACTCTCTGCCCCACATCCGAAGGGCCAGTCTGAACTTCAGAACATGCTCCAGGCAAAGATAAGTCAGTCTTAAGGCCCCTTTATCTAGTGAAGTGAAAATATATTACCAGCAGCACTGGGGTCAGACTTATCTTATCTTTTACATTGTGGCTTTTTGACAGCAAGGCATCAGTTTTGCATTAACTGAGCCCTACTCTTCAGTAAAGCTAAGGATCATTTTAGAAATAAGGAATAAAAGCCCCCAGGTACCTGACGGTTTCACCTCCTAACACTCTCCAACTATCCCAGTGCCCAACATTACAGCAAGGCAAGCAGTCAGATCCTGCTCTTTGCTACCTCATCTCTCTGATTCGACACTTCCCACGGCCCGCCTTAGCTCGTTTAGGCTATTTTAATAATGCATCAGCTCCTGATCAAAGCCAATTAATAGGCAGAGCAGCCTTTTTGACTCTGTGGCTCCTAACCTTGCAAGGCCGTCAGTTCTGTTGGATAAATTATCAGCCAAAGGGACCTTGTCTTTGCATAGTGTCGTTTGTGGATTGAAAGGTCTGCTGTGTGGGTAGCCGTGCACACTTATCGTTTTAGACTTACTCAGGGCTCTGGGGTAAATCTGCAAGATTTAGTACAGCTGCAACCTTAGCAACACCTCGCTTTGTAGAAAACGCTGATAACCATCAGCTGATCCAGTCCCACCTCTGTCAATGGACAACCAGTCCCACTGGTAAACATCATCAGTATTCTGATGCAGGTATCAGGGCTCAACAATAGGGAGCGTGAATTTAGGCACAAGAAGCCTCAGACAAACAGGTTGGTACTCTCAGAGGAGAGACAGCTGGAGAAACAGATGCTTTGTGTGTTTGTGCAAGAGAGCACACATGCCCTTTGTCAGCATGACCTTGTTTCACATTCAAATACATATCTGACCGGCTTGGTACAGTCAGTATTTAAATGCTGGATAAACAGGAGTCACTTAACAGATGTTGCAGTCTTGTTCAGGGATTAAATTCAAAAGAAACGATCAAACAAGGATGTTTGTTTACAGTTTATAAAGGCATTGGCGCCAGCAGCCTTAATCTTGTATGCACTGTGCATACATTTTTATAAGTTCTTTTTTTTTTTTTAATTCATTCTTGAAAATCAAATTGTAACAATAGCTGATCCCGTCTCATATTTTGTCTATTTCTATGCTAATCAGAGTTTTAAGGGTGTAATAGAACATAAATTAGTCCCTCTTGCTGTCTTATTCGCATAGAAGACTATCTACTGCGGAGTAACTGATTGGCACTGGGGCATATTTTTCTCCGGCTTCTCCCCTCCCATTTCCCAGCATGCCCTCTATCCTTCCTAATAGGTGTTGGTGATTGGTAGAAATTATTCTTATTTTCATTAAACATGCAATTCTGGAACAATTCAATAAAGACTTATGCAGATAGCCTAAATATAAGAGGCTGTGAATCAAAATTAGAACTGTTCAAGGTGGGAAGGTGAAATATATCTGTCCCACTTTTTAAGGTGACAATATAAAATAGTAGAAGCGACCGTGGCGCTGGGGGTTAGAATATAAACCTGGGGTCATTACCTGCACATACCTAAGCGTCAATGAGCTTACGCTTGGGAAACGGGAAGCTACATGGCTAAATCATAATGGCATTGAGTTCTGGATAAAGAAAATAAAAATGTCGTAAAAATGTGTCTACCTAGCCAGCGGGTCATGTGCGTACTTTGAAATAAAATCCGGAGTGTTTTTAGAGCAGTTTAAACCGTTAAACAACAGCAATACCTGCCATCTCCAGTTCCATCTTGTGCAAGGACAAACAGCAACACATAAAACTCACATCCACCACCACCACCATCTATCACTGGAAGACTTGTACATAAATGTGATACACAAACACATAATTCTATGCCTACATCCCAGAAGGTTTCCTGCAATATTATTTTATTAGGGAAAAAAATAATGCTTGAGTACTTTTATATTATCCTGTACACTAGAGGCCGAATGTTTTGTTGTTTTTGTTGCAGAAACCGCCTACCTTTTCTCAAGACAGAAAGTAAGTTGTACATGATCAGTTTGTAACTGAGAAAAAAAAGAAAAGAATGGATGATCATTATAGGTAGTACAGAGACAGGCGGGATGTCAGACTCCCTCGCTTTCATTTTGTTTTAAGAACATGACCTATTTCTTTCACTGACTCCCCTGTACATTTCGTCTTCTTTCCCTGGTGCATTTCCGTGCTTTCACAGAACAGAGGCCTGAAAAGGAATGGGAGTTTTCATTCCGGATCTCCTTTTCAATTAAACTCCCTGGCTTTGCCAGGAGGAAAAGCGGTCCAGCTCTTATGCAACCTTCCTCCGAAACACTGAGGCTAAGTGGCAGAGGGACGAGACGGGAGTGAAAAGAGGGAAGAGAATCAGAGAGGAATGAAAGGAGAGCAGGAGGGCCGATCCTCACAAGTGTCTGGCACCGTCTGACCCGCTGAGTGGCTTTCCTTTGTCAGGATATGGAGAGTGTGGGTGGGAGGGAAGCAAGGGGGGCTTCCGTCTTCATTCACACGCTTACTTCACAGACATGGCCACTCTGTCGCCACACGCCTGGACAGCCCTCTTAATCACACCAGGCAGCAGGTAAGCACTAAAGTCGGCCCACCTGATGTCACGAACCCTTCCTGTCACCAGATCCCCTACTGTTCTGTCACAGAAGTTACAGTTTCTACTGAGGGGGCTGCGCAGATGTAAAGAAAAGGGGGGCCCGGCTAGAATGGCGGAGAAACTCGGATAAATATAGGGGGTGATGAAAAAACCCCAGGGAGCAGGAGAGAAGCCCGAATGAGAAATGGAGAACAAAGGCAAGCCGCAAGGTTTCGTAAAAGTGCTGCGGTGGCTGTGCATAAACCCCCTCCCCTCCTTCCAAACCCCCCCTCCCCTCCTTCCAGCCCCTGTCTGCATTGTCAGAGTGCTGCTGGAAATACTAGGTCAGACTCATCCAAGAAAGGCTGCGGGGTTGTTCATGCTGGGATTTTCTGCATGGCACTTCACTGCTCCAAGAAAGCCCATAGAGTCCAATTACACAAGATGAAACTGAAATTACATGGCAGCACGCTGACCGGTGTTACGGGAAAGAAATGACCACACAGATTAAGATTTATACGAGTACAAAATACAGAAAAAGTTGTGTGACAGCTTATCTATGATCACCCAACTTTTATAAGGAGACATGACTCAGTCGCTCTTTTAAACACACAAACATGTCACTCTTCAGAAGGCAGTCTGGTCAGAAGCGCACAAACTCACTTTCCTGTTTGCCTGCAGTAAGTAGTCTGAATAATCATTACCTGCAAGCATAAATGTAATATTCACCACAAACAATCCCACCGAACCTCTAGTTAAAGATGAGGAGAGGCTCCAAGGAGAAGAGGCCTCTGAAAATGCAATTCATCTTTCAAGCAATGGGGATAAAGCCTGCTACAGTTTGCCTTGGGATGTATGCATATGGGGCGGAGCAAGGAAATGAGAAACCAAACACATAACACATGCTTTGCACTTTTCAACAAACACAGCTGTTGTATGAAAATCTTGGAATACTGGAATTTAAACCCCCCAAAAAAGACCCTAAATTGAAAATATATACATCCGTTAATGCATTAATCATCCCATTTGCTGCTGCTCATCCAGGTCCGGGCTCAGCAGGGTAGCAGGCCAAGTAAAGGAACCACTAACTGCACTCTTTCTAGCTATTTTCTTCAGTGTATCCTATTTGTTTGATGAGTAAAAGGTACATGTAGTCTTTCCAGTGTTTTCTGGTATTCTGGATTTGCCCTGAGGTCACCTCCCAGTTGCAGGTGCCTGGAATATCCTGATATAAAGAGGGCACCATAATCACATGTCCAAACCACCTCAGCAGAATCCTTCCAGATGCTTGAGTTCTTTACCCTACATTTCTGAGGATGAGCCCATAAACAGTGAGAATAATGACACTTAGTTGGTGCTATCTTATCCTTTTTGTCACTATGTAAAATTCATGACAATAGGGTGACAGCCGGACCCCCCCCCCCCCCCGGTAGTTAAAGAAATTGAAGTTTTTGCTCAAACTGGCAGGTATGCCGACTGATGCTGCACCATTGAGCTCATCAGTCTTGCGTAGCAAATGACCTTAACGCATGATCAAAAGCCAATCTCTTTTCTGGAGTAGGAATTTGTTCCTATTCCCAAAACGTCTTTCATCTTCTGGCAGCATACTACGACCTAAGTCTTTGAGGCCTCTGATATCCTTCCTGACCGCTTCACATTTGGCTGCAACTTAACTTGCCCCAGGGCACGCTGAAAGCCACAGGTTGATGAGACCAATTTAAGAATACCAAAATTCTAATTCCAAAAAAATAATTTATTAAACACCTCAGTCGTTTGAGTTCTACACTGCTAGTCCATTTCAAATTTGCTCCGTTTCAAAAGCAGAAGGAATCATCTAAATGAAATCCCGCCTGGTGTTTACGCCCCTTAACACTGCTGCCCACCAATATCATGTTCATTTGATGCCCTTTGAGATGGCTTTGGTATTATAATAATTTGCAGCCTGCTCAAGGTAAAAGCCCCATACAGGATGAGAAGAGCCCATTGTTATTCTGATGGCCCTGTCATCTCCACACTTTGCCTTTGTATGGTCAGGAAATGACCCACCTGGTGCAATCCAAGTATGGAGGCTTTACTGCTCAAGGGTTTTGTTGTGCTGAACACTACCTCTTAACACAGAGGGCGTATTGGCTACCTAGCAGAGACTGGAGAGGGTGAGGGTCTCTCCAGATAACCCCTGCAGAGCCTTGGTATGTTTCCTCTCCAGGGAACTCATCAGTATTATATATCAACGCGGCTGTGAGGGCATATAAGGGTGGAAAGCTTATCAAAGAAAACAAAAGACGCAAACAGTAGTGAATACACCACATGCATTATACTATGTTTATCCTGAACATTTCCATGAGCACGTATGCAAACACAACCTGAGGGAAAGCAGTATTGGCTAAATGCTCTAATTGTGTTTCCAAGATTCACATGAGAGAGCGCTCACTGTCAGTCTCTTTTCTAGTTTGATAAGTCTAATCACATTAGGCCGCTTCATTCCTTCACACTCGGACAAAAGAACCGGCGCTAACATGCTGTCTAATTAACAACGTCAAAATAAAAGAGCATTGTCCACAACTTCACCCCTTCATTCAGTGATTCCCAGAAGCTCTCTGATTAGTGCCAAGACCCAGTATATAGACAGAAATCACCCACACATAGAGGTTAGTTGGTCCTTGCGCTTGAATAAAAATGACCATGCACCACCAGTTTTTGGTGTTGGAAACTGTGGAGAATCATGTTGACAAAAGTTATTCACTTCAGTCTGCTATATTTGTCTCGTTTGTTCTGTTTACTAAATCAAAACCGAGAAGGCAGCCAGGGGACACAAAGGCAGCAAAAAAAGAGGGGAGAGAGAAGGTAAAGACATCGAGCCAAGTCTCCTCTGTGTGTTGGTGGGTGCTGATGAGCGAGGCCGAGAGGATATGGAGAGGGTTTCCTGCAGGGCAGCAGTCTGCTCTGAATGGGCCAGCTGTTCTCTGCTCATTCTCGTGTCCCAGAGCCCACGGAGCAGCCGGGCTCTGCCAAAAAGAAGGACAGACGCAGCCTCACAACAGCACGCAGTGACAAAGCCTGCCTTGACGAGGGGTTCCATTCAGTGGTGACCAACAGGCTCCAGGATATCTGGGGAGACCATATGCTCTAAGCAGGGCAGAGCTTCTGCTCCTTCTTTGGCTTTCTCCTCAGGACGTAGTCCACCTCCGCTCAACCCCACGGCTGGCCCGGCCTGACCTGGCACGGCTAGTCTGCGGGTGGCCTCGGGGACCCCAGGGAGGTGTTGATGGGCTCGGAGTCCGAGCCTGGATGCCCTGCTAGCGGCCTGCTGACAGTGACATGTGGGCGTGCTGACGGAGCACTGAGGGGGAGCTGCGAGGAGCATGGCGAAGCAACGTAGCCAGACATCTGTGGACTTATGCGGGGCAGCAGAGGGTCAACCCCTAGGTGGACGGATGGAGAGGAATGGATGCCTCTAATTTGTTTGTCAGCCCGAGGAAAAACAGGCATACGGACAGAGCATAAGGACATAATGGACCAATCGAGTGCAGTCAGTTAATCATTTACTTCTGCAACAGACTCTCACATTTCTGAGTGGCAGACCTTGAATGTTTGCACTCTGCTGGGAATGGATCTGTTTTGGTAGAATAGTAAAAAAGTCAGAGTTCAAACTGCAGCATCACCTTTAGAGGCTCTGAAGAAAACCTTAATGGCTTTCAAATTAACCTTGGCTGCTTATCTCACTAGAAAGATAGCGTGATAAAAAGCGTATGCTTCGATTACTGAGATATTCTGGTATCATCAGGAATAATAACACGGTCTCAATCACCCCGCAAAATCAGAGCACGTACAAAAATCGCATTGGAATTGTCCTGAGTAAACCAAACAATTGATTATATTCACAAGGCAATAATTACTGGATGTCAAGATGTAATTACTCTTTAATCTCACTTCCAAATGGACTCCATGGCAGAATCCATTTTTCATCAGAGAAAAATTACATGCTCCTTCTGCCATTGTATAACATGTATTACTGAACATGTTTATATGTGCAGCAGTTTTTGCCATTTTTGTCCTGCACAGGGTGCGTCTGCACAAAAATATTTAGTTTTAAGTCGCACACAACCGGCTGACTGTTCATTGGCGTCCTCCCGCTCAGACACAGCTTCCCTGTTTGAATCAGTGCCAGAAATCTCGGCATGAAAAAAGACGAGGTTTAAATGTGTGCTGAATCTCTGAACAATGTGTGCCGAATTTCAACAAAGCGTGTTCAAAAAAAAGATATAGACGTTGCGAGTATTAAACAAAGTAGAGAAAATGGACATTCAAGCTTTAGATTTCAAACCCCATTTTTTTTAAATTTCTATTACCGTAGATTTGACTTATTAGGCTTTAAAATAGTATGAACTGTGACAAACATCTGGGGCATCACTGACACCAGAATCATTCTGGCACAATTATTATTTATCATATCATATTTGACATATTAGGCAATCTCCTATGTTTGTCGGATTGTGTGTAGATTCGCTCTGTTGCACACATAAACAAACACAAAAAAAAAAAACAGAGGACAAAGGACTACCATAGATTCAGAGCACCACCAACAGAATAATCTGCAACACCTTTGGCAGAAGACTTCATACACAAGACATGGACTACCTCACCCACAGTCATGTACACACATTCATGCTACATACAGACGCGCCTCTGTAATTCACCTGCTGCCTTGTGTAAGCAACTCATCTCTCTGTCTGCCACATCTGCTTGGCCTTAATGAGCTCCGAGGCCTGATAATGAAATTACTGCCTGCAGAGAACAGCTCTGCGAAGAGGTTTCCTTCCTCTCCGTGGATGGAAGACCAAGCAAAAACAGACGTTCATATGCCGTCAGTACTCATTACTGAGAGTGCAATGCTGATGTGCCCGCATATGTGAAAAAAAAAAAATAAATATGTATGTGGACATGTAGACATCTTGTCTGCAGTCGTTACCCAAAATACACTGATGTGTGTACCATGCAAATTGATGCTGGTGCACTGGAGGACTTTTTTACCCCACATCTTGCTGCACTTGACGTGTAGCTGACTGGTGAGGGCTCTAACAGTGACCAGTGCACTGTGAAGCCGCTCTTAACAGGATGGAGGATTTCCTGCTGTCAGTGAGGCCTTGAAAGCGGAAACGTCACCAGTTGTGATTTTTAATGATATTTATTGCCAGTCCCTTGGCTTTGCACTCCTTCAAGCCGAATGCTTGATGTGCTTGTCAGGGAGGCCGGTCTCTGAGCCAAGTCCAAAGATAATGCGGGCTGACAGCGCTCAATACAAATATGCTTTGACATAAATTCAGGACATGATGTAGTATTGCATGTATTATATTTTTTGTGTTTCAGTGGGTGTGCTGCACAAGCTGTTCACTGTCTCTCTGTTTTATGTCTAACATTTTCTACGTATAGAATTTAGAGGTTTGCTACAGGTGCTCCAATGATTCCCAAACACAGGCTCTACTTGGGCAGCTCACCCATTAAATAGAATTAGTTTTAACCTCAATAAATCTGACATTAACACACCTAATTTCACTTTTTTTTAAACAAATTTCTAGCTACACACCTCTCTGAGTTGTAAGCATTGCAGTAACTGCAACCGCTACTGGTAGCCTACATGTGAGGCGTTGAGGGACATCAGTAAATTGTAGCATTTACCAATAGCCTGGATGGTAGGTGCTTTGGGGGCAACTGTAAAGTGTCGAGTATCCCAATAGCTTGCATGTGAGCTACTTACAGGACATCTGTAACTTGGAGCTAAAGAAAATGACTTCAGTTACACTCTCCCCCTCTAAAATGCATTCACATCGGTCACATGCCACGCCACAACCTGTGGGAAACACTGTACTATGTCTAATGTTGCTGCTAATGCTGCATTTGTTTCCATATATGTCCATATTTGGTGTCACCAGATTGGGGGTTATTCACATTTTACGTTTAATTAAAAATATTTCCAGTGATTGTCCAATCTATCTAGTGTGAGGTTCGAACCAAGCAGCCAATGATAATATACGCAGAGGTGAAAAGTAATTTGACGCCCAAAGGGCTGTCCTCATCATGTACATCTCCAAAAGCGATTTGCATACAATACAATGGACAATGGTACAGGGTCAGAAAAGGTTTCAACTCTCAACTCACAGCCAATCAGGTCAATGTAACACATCTCCCAGTAGAGCAGCTGAACGTGACAGATTATAGCAGGTATTAGTGATTCTTAGAAAGTAAACAAATGCAATTATTTAGGTGACTCAGATGTTTTTTTGAAATATGTGCGTGTGTGCGTGTGTGTGATTACTCCACAGCAAGTGGGAGTAACTCCCAGCCAGTCATGCCACGAAGGTTAAAAGAAATGTTGGGAATTTGTGTGTGTTCAGCCTTGCTTGCTCAGTGGCTGGTCAACAGTAAAGCAACAGGGTGCCATGTTTCTTCAGAGGATGAGTCAGACCACAGATGACATGTCTGACTGGTTAAACAAGGACACATTCCTGTTGAAAGTGGGACTGATGTCATTTAAGTCCAAACCACTCATTATACAACCTTGCACAACCTTACACAACCTTACAGAGGAAGGCGGTTTGGTCTATTAGTGTGCTGAATCCTGCATGTGGTTGAGACACAAGCTTGTAATCAGCAGAGCACTAATTCAGACATCTGAACTGGCATTATTAATAAGGGTGAACAAAATTAAATGACCCTTATTAAAAGCTAAAGTGCTCGGTGTCTCTAAATCTTAACAGCCCCGGGCAGCTCGCTGTTGAAGATTGTATGATTGTACTGGGCTCCGAGATGTGGACTCGAATAAGTCTATAAATGTATTCTGAGGTTTCTTGTGTATCCTTCTGGTATCAAGTGTCATAGATATCAGCAACTCTGAAAAAACATTGGCTTTCTGTACAAGTACAGAAAAAGTTTCTCTGCCAATTGGAGCCACAAAACTGACCATGTGTTGCTTCAGCTACCACTTTAAGTTCATTCATGACAATGCTTCATGCTGTTCATCTTTCTTAAACTTTGTAGTGCTGCTTTATTAAATCAGAAATATGAATTTGAAAAAAATATGCAATTCATGTCAGAGTTAACCATTACATGCAGATGACTTACTCAAAGATTTGTATTTAAATAAACATCTGTTGAGTTAAACAAGGCCGACAGACCGATCAAAACTGAGAGACCATCCTTCTTGTTTGTCTATCGCCTGTAAAAAAAAAAATCAATAGTGGTTATGTATTCTGAAGGCATGAACCAGTGCAATCAAAGAGACTTACTGTCCACCACAGAGGCTCTGAGTCCAGGTCAGCCAGCCTGGGCTTCATCCCCTGTGATGATCCCCTGAAGTCTCAAACGAACAGAGGTCACCTTCCCGCTGGATCTCTTCAGGTAACTTCACACTTCACTGGAAACCACATGTCTCTCTCTCTCTATCACTCACTGACTCACGTTCTTTTTTCTGATTTAAATCCCTGTATTTTGTTTATCCGATTTTCTGTTTCCCACCCTCTCCCTCAGTGCTTTAAGTTCAGACACCCAGCTTTTCATTCCAGGCATGAATCATTTCTAATACACTTGGACCGACAGGAGTAAGAGAAGGACAAAGGCGGACAGACAGATGTAGGTGGAAAGAGATAGGATATGTCCCCAATAGAGTTGCAAGTAATGATTATTTTCATTATTTACTACTCTGTCAATTATTTCCTCAGTTAGAGAATCAACTGTTTGGGTAAAAATATGTCGGCCATTGTTTCCGAAGCCCTCAGGCGCAGCCTAAAATATCTTGTTTTGTCCCAACCAACAGTTCAGAATCAAAGGATATTTTGTTTCTCATTACGGAGGTCTCAGGGACACAAAAAGTATTTTGATTTATAAAGCTGGAGTCAGAGAATAATAATTTTTTTAAAAAAAGACCCAATACGATTATCAAAATAGTTGGCGATTAATTTTTATCGATCAACCATTCGATTAATCGACTAATCATTGCAGACTCCAATCCAAATGTTACACAATGAAAACTCTATAAGATAAAGCAAAACATGATTGGGAGCATTTCTATGAGAAAATGCTGTGAATAATATAAAGAGGGTGGGACAAGATGACATCATTCAAACAGGTGTATAGGAACTCCTTTGTAACTGTGGTACATCACAGTATTTCATTGCTGATTTACACTTAAGCCAGCATTTATGGTTCAACATCCTCACTGTGCACCAAACATGAAGGAGAACATGAACGCAGGCAGGAAAGGGAAGTTAATTTCTGTGCATTAATAAAGAAATCCCTCCACAGCTGCATCAATACAATAAATGGGAATACAACTGAATTGGCCCAGAGGGCTTTGCCACAGAGGGATCAATAAAGCTGCAAAAAAGTTTGAGAGCAGCAACATGTCAAGCTACTCAAACTTAAGAGACGTATTGTTTGTTCAAATCGGCTAATTATTTCTTAAGCCTGGTGAAACCTATAAAAGCCAGATGCAGGCAGGATGTGTGCGAGAAGTGCAGAGCGAGGCAGCAAAAGAAACAGAAACACAACTCTGGCTCTCAGCATCTACTCTTCCACATCAATACAGCGATCAGCGTTTCCAGATCAGTGAGCTGGGGGTTAACCGTGGCACTGTGCTCTGGACAAAGGTCACACAGGATAGGCTTGCTGTGAGGTCTCGGCCTCGAGAGTCGGAGCTCCAGTCCAGCCCCTGGCTCCCTTAATCACCATGACCAGAAAGTCGATACTGTGCACGAGTCAATTACCTGGGGAGGAGAACTCAAGGCACCATGTGATCCAGGAGTTTCCCTTATCCACACCACCAATCCTTCTGACAGCCAAATCATAGGCAACTTATTGGATTCGGTGGAGAAGGAGATATTTTCATTAATAATTCACTCTGTCCGTGGCTGCATCTCATCTCCATCCATGCAACAAAGAGTGAGACCACACTGATGCAAACAGCACGGGAGAAAATGCAATGCTGGAATGGAAATGAACCTCTCTTGCCGAACAACCTCATTTCTCTGCATCTATGCCTCCTCTGTCCCCTTATTTGTTTCTGCATTATTTCTTTTTTTCCACTCCGCCTCCGTCTTCTCACCCATTCTGGTCGACTGCTGATAGCAATCCTGCGCCGTTTCTTTTTCTCTTTCACCGTCACAAACTCTCCATCTCCCACGCTCGCTCTCTGAACCAGCAATGCAGTTGGAAATAAAAAAAAAAAACAGCAGATAAATGAAAGCCTTGAGTGGACTTTCTGACTTTAATCTCAACGATTTATTCCAATATAAAAAAGACAGGTAAATTATTCTGATAAAAAACAAAGTGCTTGAAGTTTACTCTAAAACAGTCATGGTCCAATTCCTGGTCTACTGTTGATAGTGAGCTGGTGCTCTTCCCTCTTCTGTCCTCATTCTCTTCTTCACTGACCCATGCTGCTCTGATGCTGACAGACCCGCAGTCATTTCTCCTTCACCGTGGTCCTCTCTTCACATTATCTCCTTCTCCTCCCTTCATCCATCTCCTTCCTCTCTCTTTGCCAGCGTCCCATTTTGCTCTTGCCGGTGGTATCCTGCTGGTGATGGAGGGCCGAGTCTCCCTCTGGGAGCTGCTGTCCCTAATGAGGCTCCCCAGCCCACACACCGTATCAAATTAACAGGCTGCACCAAACTATTACAACCCAAACCTGCCGGCCGGGCCCCAAGCAGACCCAGCGCCTCACCTCACCGCACCGACGGTCGCCCTCCGTGATCGATAAGATGTGATGCAAACAAAGACAGTAGGGTGGGAAACAGAGGGCGAGATAGAGAGAAACAACCAAAGTAAAGATATACACATCTGTATTTTTCCTGTGAGGTAGAATATCAGCCTTCTCAATGAGTAAGTATCCTCTTAATGGAATAAGTAATGAGGGGAAAAGGTCACAGATTACCCGTGTGAAAAATGTCATATCAGTCGAAGCAGCAGCAACAATTGTCTAAGAGGCCTCTATGAATTACTAAAGCACACAGTAGGACACAAGTCATCTGTTTTTTCTCCTTAAACGTTTGCTGCAAAATAAGGAACTTTGATGATTTTGAATTGTTTCACAATCAAGCTTTAAATACGCTACTTGGACGGGAATGCATGCACAGTAGAGTGTGTTATGCTGCAACCATCCATGTGGCTAATTGGATCTCGAATCTTGGAACTCATACACTTGACGTGCTCTGATAAGGTTATAATCTCCCTTGTGCCTTTATAGTGCTACTTCACCATTTTAATTAATTAGTCGCCTCAAGTTTAAGCATGGCATTCCTTTAAAACTGTGAAAGAAGAGGGAAGGCGTGTGCGCTCGTGGGCAGATGCATTGAGTCGGAAATGCAAGCGTTCATTGATATAGTACACATCTGTTCAGCACAGAGATGTAAGCACGCATAAAAAAAGAAGTGAAGGGTAAATGTTAAAAATCAGACTACAATAATGGCTGGATTACTCTGCGAGGAGAGATAGCGGCGCATGTCTCTGGAAGACAAACCCAGAGAAGGTCATTCCTGAATAAATGTCACCCGTAAATTGGCTTCCAGGGAGAAAAAAAAAAGACCCTTGTGTTATTTTACAAGACAACAAGGCTTCTATAAAAGAGCTTAGTCCATAGTCTATCATAGTGAAAACAGGAATGTCCCACACAACTGCCTCCTGGCTGGATGATGGAGAGGAGCGGAAATGCCGCGAGGGGAAGAGAAAAACGTGACACGGAAGGCAGAATGACAAAAGGATTTAATTTATAGAGAACGGATGGAGACTGAAGGAAGTGGACAGATAGAGAGAGAAAAAACATGGTGAATGATGATATGATAAAAACAAAGAATAGACAGAATATCAGACAGCAAGGAACAAGAGAAACTGTTAAGCGGCTACAAACAAGATGGAGAGAGAAAGATAAAGACGAGCAAAGAAAGCAGAGAAAGATAAAGACGAGCTCTGAGGAGAGATGCGGCGCTGCTTTAAGATGACATCTTCATCACTCTCTTCAAAGGCTCCGAATTCAACCCTTTTGTCAACGGGCCGCCACAGCTACGTTACGGACACCGCGACAGCAACAGTTAAGGGCCCGTCCACTCAAACCGCTCTGTTCACACAGACGAGTGCAAACATTCATAGACTTAAAAATGACCCGTTTCACCCATAAACATTTCAATAGTGAATTATGATCGACATCAAGGACATATCATTTGCCTGAAAAAAAAACTTAGTATCTTTTATTTTGGCAAACATGTTTTTTGTTAAAAGGAGTCTGAAACAGGAAAATTTGCTGAAATTTCTAAAGTGAGATATTAAATGAATAAAAAGCTTGAATCACCTCTTCTCTCCGTCTTCCTCTAATCTCTCTTTCAATCACACAGAGAGTCTCGAAGTCTTCTCCATGCGAGAGAGTATATCAACCAAAGATGTCAAACAACAGAAGGACAAGCTGAATCTGGAGGTATTGATCCGAGTGAGCTTAGACTCTAGACGAGCACGGCCCAAAATGTAAGGTTACAGAGGTCTACTCTACTCTTTCACTGGCTCTGAGCTTGGCCTACTACTTTATTGCGTAGTTTGTACAGCAGTTACTCAATGCGGCCCTAAAAATTCCAACACTGGCTCTGCATAACACTGACAAGACAACCTGAAGTCCCTCTCCTGATACTGAATAAACCGCTAAAAATGAAGTTTTGTTTATCAAGATACAAGAAAAAATTCCACTCTTTCTTTATCGTGACTGCACCTTTGCCTTCATTCAGTACGAACTGATCTGCAAATATACAAATAGTCCCCGCCTCTAACCCCACCCACTTGCAGCTCAAAAATATGGAAAGCCCCACTTCAAAAGTTGACAGCATTGGTTCCTGAAGTGTGTGACACATGAAACTCTGGGTGTCTGAAACTCTGGTCAGACTGTCACTGCAAGTAGAAATGCTTAGTGATGTCACTGACTGGTTATTTTGCTCATCATATATCCAGTTGCATATTAAAAAAAAACACCACATGGACATGTGAACTTAATTAAAAACTTGATTTTCACTGGAAGGGGTCTTTAAATAATTCTCAGCCCACAGTGTGGAACTTTTGTCTCTCCTTTCAGCCAGTGAGTGCAATTACAAAAACCCTGTCGACACGGTCTTGTGTCAGAAGCACACTGGAGAATACCGTGTTGCTACGGTTGCAGCTGTAAAACGGTGGAGGGATTGCAGATAAACGGTCAATAAATTATCCAAAAAACATCACATAACCTCACAAAATTATTCATTTCATGATCCGAATTTGATCCATTCAGTCGGACAACGTTTAGAAAGTCCAGAAGTACTGCATGATTGAAATGTTTTATCTAAATTCAAGTTAGCATATGGCTAAACTGGAAATTAGAAGTCTTTGGTGCACATACTGCCATGTATGCGTTCACCCAGCCAGTGTGAGAATGTCACCCCAGACAACAGATGTAAAAACCCTGTTTGGTGTGAAATACAGAGAGATATATTTGGCCGTGGTTTAATCAGCATAGTGTGAACTCATTTGGCACCGGCTCAAATGCAATGGATGTTCATTTATGTATAAAAGTCCCGCACTACAGGTTTAATGGAGCATGCTTGTGTCTTTTTCTCACACAGGAGCGCTGCCCAGTACACTCCGATATACTTTGGTTTCATTATATTGTGCATTTGTGTCCCTCTGAGTGTTTATCTGGTGTTCCTGTCTTTTTTTTTCTTCCGGGTGCCCATCTGTTGCCGCCGTGTCCTTCAACAGCTGCAGAGTGCGAGCCGCCCACTCGCACACACACTCGCACACACACACACACACACACTCGCACCTAAAAGCTCTCTGTCAGCCGGCCCGATTTCACTGTAACCACCGCAAAAAAAAAAAACACAGATCTGCCATCGGATTGGAGCCGTCTCCGTGTCCCTTCCCATTTCACTAAGTCTGTCTGTCTCGTTCTCTCACCAGCCAGTAAAATCTGACTAATAACCCCAATCAAGTAACAAAGGCACAAGCTACAACCTCAAGTTCCTTCACCCCTTTAGAGCAAATGCATACTTGACATATCAAATGACTCGGAGCAAAGTGTGCATGTGTGCACAGCTGCCGTCTGTGTATGCGCGTGTGTTAACAGAGCTCATGCATGTTTGCTGCGGGCCTCAGGTAGCCAGCAGCGGGCATGAATTCTGCTCTGTCCTCCTCTGCAGACATGGATTAATGGTGTCATTAATCTTACCTTTAAAATGAATGACTTCAGCACCTCCAAGCTGCGCCAAAGTGGCTGCCCAGTCCCTCATCGCTGCGCTCCGCCCCCTCCCTACCCACTCAGCTGTAACGGATGGAGAGTGGGTCTGCCATCCTATCCATCCTCGGCTTGGCACTGCCTGGCACAGCGGGACATCAGAGGCCAGCAGGAACTCTCTTGCCAGCACACACACTGCGTCCTCTCAGACTGGCTGCTTTTTGTGTCTTTGTGTCGATATGTGTGACTATTAATGTGCGCTCGAATAGTTTGTTCAAAGCTACTCTTTGCAGATCAAACAATATGTATGAAAGCTTTCTTCGAGTTGTAACCTGTACAAGCCAAACGCAGAGCTCGACTTCGGTTATCAAACATTGTGTTTGTGGAACCCCCACAGTTGGGTGCACTGCCAGCCTTCGAGAAAGCTTATGTACTAGTTCTGATAAGAGGGTTTATAGCAGGGGTGTCAAACTCATTTTAGTTAAGGGGCCACATACTGGCCAGACCAGTAAAATCATAGCATAATAATGCATACATAACGACAATATTTCTCTGTTTAAATCATTGGTGAAAGTTTTTGGATGATAAACCCTATTTTAAGGTCTTTCTACAATAAACTAGAAACATAAAGACCAAAAACTCAGACGTCAGCCCACTGTTTATCTGCCTGTCTGTTTGACGTCAAACGCATCACAAAGCGAGCAGCGAGCGCTTCTCCCTCCGGAGCAGACGTCGCATTTACGCTGTTTTTTGAAGCAATTACTGGATCGATTAAAATAAAATTACAAAACGTTTGTACTCGTAAACCTCCGTATTCTCATAGAAATGCAATTTATGTCTTTCTGTAATTTTCACACATAGCAAAATCATCCGGCGGGCCGAGCTGGACCCCCTGGCGGGCCGGATCCTGCCCGCGGGCCGTATGTTTGACATCCCTGGTCTAGAGAGTGTTTCTCAACACCAGAACTGCAGTGTGGAAATCACGTTGCCTAATCATTTCCATTACATCAACCTGCTCGGCTCCAGAAACCAGCTGCTACAAGCTTTGGACTGTTGGCTGGTTGGTGAAGAAGAGCTGCTTCATCATGTTTTAATCAAAGGTTAAAAAAAAAAAAAAAACTGCCCTGCACCATGCGATTTAATGTGTTTGAGTACCATTAGGGCAACTCACATTTCTTTTCATTATTGATAACCTGCTGATTATTTTCTCAATTAATCAATTAAGCATTCAATCCAAGCAGATGTCTTCAAATATATTTATTGCCAAACCAAAAATCCAAAACAAAGACATTAAATTTCCAAATATACAAAACAGCAGAAACCCATAAATTCGCACAATAGACAAGCTGGGAACAAAGAATATTCTGTAATTTTGATTGATAAAATTATGGGGAAAAAATAATTGATTGTTAAATTTAGCTGTCAAATAACATCCTGTTGATTAACTGATAAAGCAAGTGATTGTTTCCCCACTACTGTGTGCAGGCTGTTGCAATGCTATTAACTATCTTTAATGAACCCACGATGGTAGCTCAGTGGAGTTGGATATTATTTACTGTTGTGATGTTGCTGAGTTTTTAAACATAAACCAGGGACTTGTCAAACAGACGACTCCTTTGAAACGTCTTCGTTAAGATGCATAAAATTGTAAAAAAAAAAAAAAAAAACAGCTAATAAGAATGACAGTTGTTGCAGCACACATGCTGGGATCTCATCAGCACACGTGTCAATATCTGGTGGAAATTTCAAATATATCAACAACTGTTCAGCAGCGCACGGAGCCGGACAGCATTCATCACTAAGCGAGGGGGACGGAGGTCATCAGGCTGAGCTCGAGATTTCTCATTTCGTCTCATAAGTCCTCAATCTTCCTGCTCTTCCCCTCTCCTCCCCCCTCCCACACCTTCCACGCTTCACCTTTGCCAAATGACCCTCCGCATCACAGAGGCTGGCTGACCATTATCCAGCAGACCAGGTGTGTGCGCACACACACACACACACACACACACACACACACACACACACACACACACACACAACCTGCTGGACTGCATGTCCCAGTCAAAGTCAAGGAATCACACAAAACGGCTTTTAAAACATCAGTTTGGAGAGGAAATGTTTTGTCGTACGGAGGTTCTGTTTTCCAGCCACATAACGTTACACAGTTCAGTACAAGCTCGTCTCCGATGGTACCGGCCACTGAGCATCACATCAAAATGACTTCCCTGTCATTTGAAGTGAGTCCCGGTGCTACAAAGTACAACAATCACACAAAGCTTTCAAATAGTTTCACTGGTTAAAGTCACTGGTAAAAAAAATAATAAGGAAAACAGACAAATAGGTGTCTTTGTTGTTAATCATTACATTTTTGTTTCCTGATGCATAATTGGTAGAGAGAGCACACAGATTGAAAGTTTGACTAATCTCAGGAACTAGCTGGAAGTCTGTAAATGTAATTTTTAAGAGGATTTTCAGTGAATCATGAAACCGAGTATTTTTGCTTTATGAAATGACTATATCTGTCCCGTACTTTGAACAGGACTAAGAGTAAAATTACACCATTGATTACACCAAACTATTATCATGGCTAAAATCTAGATATTAATTATTATTGTCTAACACTGACGTTGCAGAGGTTTTTTTTTTAATAGAAGTGCAGTTTTACTCTCTTCAGTCCAGTGGGATCTTGTTACACTCCTGTTTTGTTCTAGAAATAAAACCCTTCTCTGCTTTCATTACAGGGCATTTTGTTGACAAGAGCATTTTTTTTAAAACCTGAAATAATATGGGCCCAACAATAGCACCAAGCCAAAAAAAAAAATTTTTTAAAAAAAGATCACCAGACACCAGCTCTGGGATTGTGGAGCACTGGTTTTGCGTCACTTGGTACCACACTGTCAGATCAGCGTGTAATAACTGTCAGTCATTTCTCATGGGATCATGTAGACGTGACATAAACGGGTAGCTCACTTCTGACTGAATCCGGCAAGCACTGCGCACACATAATGGCTAGTCAGGGAGCAGGGTGGAAGGGAAGACCGTTTCCTGTTAGATAAGCAAAGATTACTGCAGTTACTGTATGTAACTTAGTTGGAAACCTGAGGCCATGTTTCTGTACTAAAACAGGGGCTTTGGCACTGTACATATCAGACTTTTTAAAGCAGCGGGATCATTAACAAACTGCTGTGCCACTGAGGACTGGTACTGCTGTACCTTTGTGGCCATAACTCACGAATCCCGCAGTAGAACCCAAATGTGCTTACACTACACTCGAGCTAAGTCATCACTCAACTGAGGAAACTAAAGTCATCATCACTCACGAGGCATGTACCAAGCTGTCTAAGCAGCTGAGCCTGTCCACTATTCGTCTTTAACTTAATAAATGCTATTTTTAGTTGTATTATTTTAGGGGGTTTTTTTAGGCACTTGGTCCAGTTTGAGTTTAGTGGATGCTGTCTGCTCTGTGTGCCAGAGTGCCCTTGGTGACCTGAAATAGCATTTCCTCAAGGCTCTTGCACGGAAACTGCTCCCACATATTGTGCTCGTCTCATGTCTGTCACAACCGGTTGGCTCCACGGCGTGATTATGAAACCTCCCAGCTTCTTTCACAAACATGATAAATACTTTGTGTTTATTAGCTTCGCCACATTTTCACTGTTTGTTTTCATTATTGATTTTGTTGCTCATCATTATTCTGTGACATGAATTATGTCCTGAGGGAAATCAACATGTTTTCATAACAACTTTTCTTCCCTGAATTATCAGCATGTCAGGAAGTCCCTGTTTTGTCCACAGACAGCGAGTGACAATGACAGAAAACAGACTTTAAAAGGTGGCGCAGTTCTTGGTAAAAAAAAATTACAGTTTTGAATTATTCGAGCTGGCAAAAATAGCAGCTGCGCGTTGATTGCATGGCCCAAATACCCTTAAACAGTAGGTGTGAGGCGTGAGGAGGGTGTTAATTATTCACTTCCCCGTCCAGTTCTCAGCTACTGGCCTTGCAGTCCGTGCTTATTTATAGCTGCCTATAATCAGCTGGGGTGTAATGCATAAATGTGTTGCTGAGGTAATTCTTAAGCAATCCTTCAAATGCCCCGAGACAGAAGTAAAGTAACAGAAAACACAACCAGAGATGAGAGGATAAATGCCAAAATATTATATGCAACACTAACAAAACACTAAATTCCTGTGGTAGTAGCGCAGATTTCCAGAAAAACTAAAAAACATATCACCTTTGAAAAGTGCCACTGTTGGTACATACTCCGGATATTCCTCAAGTTACAGCTCCAGGCAATAAAAGCAGGGTTACAGACCAAGAAATGTGCCGCCACATGTACCTGCCATCGCCTGGGGGGAGTTTTCACTCGTGTGAGTGAGTGAGGAGGAGATGGAAACCATTCGGCACACCGTGCCTCCATTCTTTTCTCCCCATAAACTAACCCACAGGTGCTGTAATATGAATTTGTCCTCCCTGTCTCTGCCTCTGGGGTGTCTCTCTTGTCACTCTCTTTACTTTTTTGTTTCGCTCTTAGCCAGTGTCTCTCCTGTTTTTAGATTTAGTTTCCGCTTACTTTGGGTCTCATGCTTCTTATTTCCTTTCACTTTCTCCGTCTTCATCCCTCCTTATTCGTTCCGCTCTTGATGTCGACACCTCTCAACATGTTCCCTCACCTACTCAGGCCTGTGCCAAAACTGGTAATGTTCCTGGCATTTATACTGTAGAGCCAACATAGGCATAGGCACCACACTATCATGAGTAATTGAAATAATCAACTCCACTGCTAATGACTCATCTCCTTGGCACCGGACTCGAGTGTTCACATCATTGGGAGTGCGGCGCAGGAGGTGCCTGTGCCGGGAGACATTTCCCAGCATATTTCTCAAACACAGGGAAAGAAGAAATAAGGAACAGTCATCTACCATGAGTCAACCATTATGGAAAACATCAAGGTTTTTCTCTCTGGGCATTCCGGCCCCGTTGCACAACTCTCTTCTGCTAAATGACGGCGCGTGACCTGAGAGATGGGATGAGGACAAATCGAGGTTACAACTTTGACACGGTGTGTAATAAATTCACCGCTGTCGTAAATGATTTCAGACCAGAGGGGTTATATTTGTCCCCACATACACACCTCCACACACACTTTTGGTGCAGTGGCGTAGCTCTGGCTGGAGGACTGGTGAGTGGGCTGGACAGGAGTTGGTTCGGGAGAGATCGATCATGCAAGCTGTTTGCACAACAGGCCTCCTCTGTACTGTGGGAAAACTCTCACATGGTCGTCTGCCTGCCTGGCTCACCGGGAAGTGTGAAGACGAATGAGTGTTCATTGAGAAACTAGTACTGCAGGGCTCGTCCTGCCCTACTACTAGTCCAGCCCCCTTGTACTTGTCAGTGTAACAAGTCCCAACAGCTCCAACGATGTACGACGGAATGAAGTCAAGTGGAGCGGATGAAGAAACATCACAGGAGTTGATTCAAACTATTCTTCCCGCAATGATTAGACGCTGCTGCTCGTGTTAAAGGAAAACTGGGTACGGCCATGCTGAGAGCTGAGGAGACGTACGCGTGTTGTGTGTGTGTGTGTGTGTGTGTGTGTGTGTGTGTGTGTGTGCGTGTGTGTGTGTGTGTGTGTGCGCGCGCGCATGAGTTACTGTGAACACATCTGTGTCTATTTGTGCGTGAAAATGACACCAAAACACAGAAAGAAGTTTCTGAGCAAGTGTGAAAGCTGTTGCACATACACTCTCATAAAAGACACAAACTGTAAACACAGTTATGTCCTCACGCCACAGCACAATGAGGGGAAAGAGCAGCACGCACGTTCGACGGACTCGCACGGACACAAAGGTAGCACACGCAACGGCCGACGCGTGCAGACACGACAAACATCCGAGGCACTCTGGAAACGCGCAGGCGTACGGAACGCTGTGAAGACGGCGCGGCGGTGCACACGTCTACACAGAAGTGCAGGTGGTGCGGTGAGCGGCGCAGCGGCCGGCAGCCAGTGCGGAGGAGCTTACGGGGTGGGGTGGTGTGTGTGTGTGTGTGTGTGGGGGGGGGGGGGGGGGGGGGGCTGGCTTTTCAGGTTAAGGAAGTTGTGACATGCCCGTCTAGCAGGCTGATAAATCAGACAGCTCAACCTCACTAAGGACGGCTCTTGGGGGGAAAAAGACACATGGAGCGTACAGCACATGCACACGAGGCATGGGCAGAGGCCAGTTGAGCTCGCTCGCGCGCGCACACACACACACACACACACACACACACACACACACACACACACACACACACACACACACACACACACACACACACACACACACCTTCTGTTATGTAAACGGCTGTGGCACTCTGCGCCTCAGGCCTTACATGCCACACCTCCTACTATGTGTTCGCCTTTGTGTGCTTAAGGTGTGAATGTTGTGTAATCAAGGAATTATAATTGTATCTTCAAAATGACACCTCCAGTTTTGTACAGAACTCTACTTGAAATTTTTCAAATAAAAACACGTCCTCTTGTGTGACTGCATCGACACAGTAATCTCGTTGAGGTCTGCGGGCTTTCAAATGTAATTTTGGACGAATGAAAAACAATGAAGGAAGCACGACTTGGAAGAAAGAACAGGTGCACTTCAGCAGAACGGTGTGCCTTGAAGTTAATTTCCTCTCTTGTGGACAATTAAGCTGCGGAGGATTAGTTTCTCTGAAAGACTGGAAGAAGACTCTGCAATATTTTTGCATATTTCCAAAGCCAAATGGCGTCCAATGAAGAGAGTCACGTCAGTGTAGGAAGACTGAAACAAGCTTTAAGTTGACTCCTGTCCATAATGAATGGTCCTCTTGTTCTTGTATCGCTTGCAGTAAATACATGGTAATGCATTATAATCAATATCAATGACATCATGAGGTTGCAACGGCTCATGAAATGGAAAATGCAAAGGAGAGGGCAGGAGTTTCAAATCAGCATCGGAGCACACGCGCTGACCTCATACTTGCGGCTCACGGGGATGTCAGAGTCGGAGAGCACTTACGTCAACTGCGACATCATTGTTCAATCTGAGGTGCCTGAACTTTAAGTTAGGAAAGAAAATTGTGCACAAGATTTTAATGACCTGCAGCAGCATTACAATGTAAACAACACGTTTATCTAATCTCCTAACACCAGTAATTACCTTCAGGTCATTTGCTATACTGAACATGAACTGGCTGGTGGGTTTTTATTCGAAATAATATCCTGGCACACAGGAAGTGATTCGTCTGAAGATGTCATCAATAAAAAGTCTGCTGGAAATCACTAAAAGCTGCAGATTTTCAATCTTCTTCACTTCAACTTCCTATGATGACACTATTATTTTGCAAATTGTATTCCCAATATTTTCTCTGGATAGTTGCTTGTCACATGTACCTAAATGTAATTATGGAGACTTCTCAATGTGGGTAATTAGTAATGGAACAGGTTAGTCACATTATTGCTTTACAGAGCAGCCTACTACTTGATCATCACCAAATCTCTGCTAAGAGCAGTGCTAAACCACAAGTAGTGACTCAACACTACAAACACCAGTCTGAGGTGCCCAGTTCCAACGTGTCAAAAAAAAAAAAAAAATATGAGCTCCAAATAAGGATATCCAAAGATGTACATCGAGGTAAAAAGTTATAAAAATCTATATGAATAATGTGATTGATCAGGAAATCAAAAGTACTGAATTGGCACAGCAGTGATGTGTGTCTATTTTTTTTTTTTAATTCAACTTGACAGCAGCTCTCAAATAAATCGTATGCAGAAACTTGAAACCTACTGGCTGTTTGTGAAGATAAACTTCAGAGCATGTGATTTATTTCTGCCCATTTCTTGGAATTAATTGGGAACATGTTTTTATAAGAAACTGCCCTTTACACACCTTTGAGTTTTACAAGTAGAGACAGTTAAAAGTCCATTTTATGAGGAAGCAGACTGACCATTTTATGAATGGTATTAATTTGGTTGACAGTAATTAAATAATTAAAAACTTGCTCTGACAGCCATAAATAGAAAAAGTTTGTGTTGCGTTGGCATGTTTGGGTGTCCATCTGCACCCATCTGTGAAAGCAGGAGCTGAGGAGAGAGGAAGGCTGTTGGAGCTGCAGCTAGAACAGTCTGAGAGCTAAAGAAAACTCGGTTATTATTCGCAGCGCAGGTTGTCACCGAGTTAAAAAAAAAAAAAAAAAGACGGTCTAGCCTGAAGAGTGACAGAAAGAGAATATGAAAGAGAGCAATAGTGACAGAAATTGCCAGAATAAGAGACGTGAGGTCCTTTCTTTGCTGCAGCGCAGCAGTGCATGCAACATCTCCTCTTTCAACTTTTTAGGTGACTAAATTCTGAGTGTGCAGTTCTGCCTGATCAATCTGCTGTCAGAATGAGAGATGCAGCAATTACTCTACAGCCATAGCCAGTATGCTGATGTACTGGTGAAGGCGTCAGGCCTTGCACAGTGGGAGAAAGTGAAAGTGCCTGACCCTCATTAAGTCGCTGCGATACCCTTGGGCAAGGCATTTAACCCCCTCACTGCGCAAATGCGGCTAAACTGGGCACCATTCAACTGTGAATGTGTAACCGGGTCAATTTGGAGGAGAGTAGTTCTTTTTTTAACAAAACAAAAAAAAGGAACGAAAATGAGCATTTGTGCTCAGTGTTTCTGCCCCAGAGACATTTATGTTTAAAGAAAATTCATTGAGGTGGTTCAGTCACCCATTATAATACATTATACTGTCACACAAATGTATTTGACTTGGATATTATGAAGGCTATAATCATGAATTAAGATTACAAATCCACTCCATAGTCATAAAAATGGCCTAAGTCACTTCTGTCTGACATTTACTGGAATTATTCTTCACACTATTCTCTAGTTTCCTGTTCATTTTTTGTTTCTTTTTAAGTCTTTATTCACCCCTCATCAAATTTTAAAGATCCAAACAGCATTTTCAGATTAAATGTCGTATTTAATGTGAAACTATCTGTCCATCGTCAGGGAATAGATATGCACGGATCTTTATGAATAATAAAGTGCTGACAGTAGAGCTACAGAGATCCATCTATTCAAAACAACACCCTTCCAAAAAAAAAAAAAAAAACACCAATCGATGGGATCCTGAAAACAATACCACCTCAGGTTTCAAACACAAAAACAACCGGAGAAATAAACAGAAGACATCATCAGATCAAACAGAGCTCTGCTGCCAGAAAAGTATAATATGCCAATATAGACAAATGCAGAACTCTGTCCAGTTTAATTTCAAAAGCAACAAAAAGCTTGGAATGTGTTCAAGATTCAAGTGATACCAAAAAAGCTTCGTTGAGATTTTTTTTTTTTTTTTTTTTTTTTTTTTTTTTTACTGCTTCCTCATTTTGAGAGAGGTGATAAATCTTTGAGTTTTTGTACTCAGCTGCTGAGGGCCAGAGGTCAAACCAGTAAGACAGATGAAAACAAGAGATTGTCCGGAGGCCCATTAAATGAAAATTGCCAAGGAGGGACAGAAACACTCATGTCCTGCCTTAGTGGGAGCAATGGGAGCAATAGGCGGGATGGTGAGACATACTGGTATATGGTAGATGTTGATATGACTATGTCGGTAAATCAAGGCTTTAAATATCTATCTGGTAGTCAATCCCCAGTTCCACAAACATCCATTTAAAGTCTGACGTTCATACAAAACATGTTTTGTCACATTCCCATCGTAGGTACTAAGGTCTGCCTCATGTTTTGTTTGCTCCATATTTTTCATCATTTCTCGTCTCTTTTTCTCCTTGTTCTTAGTCACTGCCGTGCTCAGCCACCGAATGAATGCACGGTGACAAAGCTGTGTGGGGAATGTGGTTCGGCTAAATTCTTATTTGTCTCAAAAAACTAAAACTAAAAAGCCTTCCTGGAAATCCCAGCAAGTGGCTGTCTCCATGTGCACACACAGTTGAGCGGAAAAACAAACATCCAAAGAGCATCACTCCCTGTACATACACTGCATCATTTAGGTGATTGTCTGATTTTCAGGGGCAAAGTCGCTGCTTTTAAAAGTGTTTTGACATCTTTTGGGACACACGAGTCATTTTTGCTCTGCTGCACCTGTCATGTAAAATGTCATCGGGCCATCTGAGCCTCTTCATTAATTCATACAACTAAAATCGTACCGCATATTAATTAGCACTCTACGAAGACATACAACATGAGAGCCATGCTAAGGACACTAATTGATGACGTGTCACATGACTTGCAATTACTGGGGCACCCCAGTAGAAGGTAGGTAGAGGTGGTAAGGTGTCACGAAAAAAAAAAAAGTGATGGTTTAAAGTGTTCATCTACCTGCCATCATCTTCTGGGCCTCATATGGCTCCATGTAGCCGTCATTCTCAGTTGTCACTTTTTCCGTGGTGGTCGGAGCGCCGCCAGCTTGCTCGGCGTCGAAAGGGTCTGCATAGTCTTCAAGGATAATGAGCTGCAAGATATAAAAACAAAAAAAAAACAAGAAATTGTGAGAATGAAGGACAAAAGGGATGAGAGGGATTCATTTCGCTGCTCTGCTGAACACTATAACATGGGTATGGTGTCAGGAGAGATGCAATGACAGATACTGCTGTTGCCCAGGACAGGACGGAGCGATATCCACCGAGGCGAGCCAGAGGATGAAGGGAGAAACACATAAATAACACCCCACCTCTGTATGCCTCAGCACACCACCACAATGCCTCAGCTTTTAGCCTTACAGCACGCTCTCCGCTACTGCTGGTCTCCCTAATTATATGATAGCCATAGTGACAGGCCTACATTTCAAAAGTAGAGGAAAGAAGACCAAAACTGCTCAGCTTTCTTAAGAGAAACAATTTGGCAGATTTATGCTGCGCTGGCAGTGAGCCACAGCTAATTGCAGTCTTGCTTTTTTGCTGAGCATTTTGTGCAGTAGATGGCAATTAGGTGGACGTCCCGAGACCCAGAAATATAGCTCAAACCTTTAGGGAGCAGAGCAAGCCGGCGTCTACGGTGCCTTGGAGGTATATTTGTTTCCTTGAAATGTTTGCGTCATCTACCGCTTCAAAAGTAAAGTTCTTCCATCTAAAAAGGAAAGAAACTAAAGCCTATCTGAGCCATCTGTCCTCTTGGACATTGGATCGAATGAGGGTGTGTGACTGCTGGAGTTCAGACCAGCTGTTAAGAGAGTGCACTTTTTCCTCTGTTGAGGCTCCTGACAGTCTAGTCCTGCCAATCAGTGGGCAGAGGAGAAGGCCACTGCATGTTCTGTAATTTGGAAACATAGCTTTTTTTTGTTGTTGTTTTTTTTAAAGGTTTTTTTCCTAAGGTTAAAACCAGGGCACAAACATGAAAACACCTCAGCGAGCATGTGAATGTGTACATGACTGGCACTACACCCGATGACTCATGTGTAACAGGAAGGGATTTGGTCTCATTATAAACAAGCTCATCACTCATCTGATGGATGGGGCCGGGCGGGGCAGACTGGAGGTGGACTGAGCCTCCTGCCCGCCGTGCTGCGCCTCCACCAAAGCCAGCTTTCCCGAGAACAACCGCTGTCCGTCTTTGCCACAGAGAGAGCACACTCCCCTCAAAGCAAACTCCATATGCAGGCCACCCATGAGAGTGCCCCACACACACACACACACACACACACACACACACATTTTTGCAACAACAAAAAAAAAGATATCTTGAAAAGTTTTAAAGTCTTAAATGCTACAAAGTTCACTAAGGATAATTTATAAGCTGTTTACTAGACAGAGAAATGCTGGCACATATATCCCCGCACAGATCATCCCCTCTATACATGGATTAGGCAATAATAGCAAAGGAAGTTAAGTACCACGGATGGGTTCATTGCAGCTACCGTGTGTTAAACTGGCTTTCCTCAGTCTTCCCTTTCCATCTGTTTTGGGGAAAATAACTATTATTATGGGTTCCTCATACGTTTTGCTTCTGTGAATTCAAGCGGGGGGGTGGGGGGGGAATCCAAAACAAACATTGTCCTGGTTTGTTTTTGTGCCACAAAAATTATACATTTTTCACTCACAAATTTGATAAAAAAAAAATTCAGTTATTCCGATAAGCTTTGCAGCCCCCAAAAAAATGATGCATTCCAACCGCAGCGTCATTACCATCTCACACCTTGTTGCACTGAAACTCAGCCATCAGTTATTACATAGTGTGCCAAACCCAGCTCAGATACAGTGAACACAGCACAAACCTAGCAATAAGTCACCCTCACGTCCAAAAAACAATGACTCATCTAAATGAGAGAGATATATGCTCGTGCCCGTCTCACTGTGGTCCACATACTGTAGCAGAGTGGCTCGAGGTTTGAAACCAAAATCCACAAATGGCATAAAACACTTCAAATGCTAGATCTTACACTTTCTGCACATTATCTTGCCTCAGATTAGGGGTGGAACGGAGTTACCGCTCGGTTCATACCACGGTTTTGTGGTCCCGGTTTTCGGTTCAGTTCAGCACATTAGTGCTTTCCATGTACTCGGCAAAAAGAAGTGAACAACTGTCTGCCTTTGCAAAATTCTGGCTATAAGAACATAAGGAACATGAAACATCCCTGATTGTCAAATCTGAATTAAAAGGACAGATGTAAAGAACATCAACATTAAGTGAGAGGTCAGAAAGATGCTCACACTCTCCAAAAAGAGGGCCGTGTCGGTAAAACGGACCTTTTAATCTCCCACTCTAAAGGGATGCATGTCTGTAGCGAGAGCTGTGAAGGCTGTGCTGGACAATTCTTTGACAATTCCCTGTCGTGTATGCTGCTCCAGTTTGGGAATTACGGTGCTGCTGAAGTGTCGGCAGGATGGGATGTTATAGCTCAGTTTAAGTATTTTATTATATCCTGAAATCCCACATCCTCCACGACTGCATAGGGCTACATACCTTTAGCTACAAACACCCCCAGCGCTTTAGTTCTGGGTTTTGCCCCATCTGAATCTACATGGAGAGGCTTTTTAAACGCTGCTGGAAAAAGGAGTTGCTATTTCCGACCAGACTCTCCCCTCCCAGCGCTGTCCAGAGACGCACCGCGGTGATGTCTGCTTAAAACGGTTCATCGCATTGGAAGAGTTGCTGCTAGCATAAGCAACACGTGTCGCACAGTTGCTTGCACACAGTCAGCGTTTTATCCATCACTTTTTTTTTTTCCATCATCTTCATCATAGGTAACTCTGACCCCGTAATACTGGATTGAAACGACGATGGCGGATGTTTCACTGGTTAATCGGTGCGAGGCATTTCTTTCCTATCATAGCGATTCAATTTTTTCTTCCGCACATGCCTCATAGACTGAATCCAATGACCCGAACAAAACCGACATGGCCCCAACAGTGACCCGACATTGATATGTAGATACAGATGAACACAATCCACAGTTTCCAGTCACTGAGCAATTATGTGAAGGTACTGGGTTTAATTGTTTGGGCTCAAGGGTACTTTGGTAGATCCCCCCCACCTTAGTCCTTCATGCACCTTCATCAAGGGCCAAAGGATGTTTGGGCATGTTTCAGGAAATAATGGCAATTACTTATTGAGTTATGTGTGGAGCCACTCCAAATGCATGACATCATCCTTTTGCCTTTCCTGTTGACATAATGTGGGACAAATATAGGCCGGGTGTGTGACGAAAACTTCTCACTGGATTGGACAGAGAGATTAAATGCAACCATGGATAAAAACCAAAGCTTTCATTTGACATTCAAACACTACATTTTTACTAGTAGCTGGGGATTGATATGCAGCCATCTTTCAGTCCTCAAGTGGTTGATATTTATTCAATTTTTCAACTGAATTAAACTTGATTTATACAGTAGGGCGGCTGTGACTCTGATAGTAGAGTGGGTTGCCCACTAATCATAAGGTTGGCGGTTAGCAAGGTCAAGGCCTTAAAGTATTATAGAGAGGAACCCAACGATTCCCACATGAGCGACAGAAGGGAGGAAAAACTCCCTTGTAACAGGAGGAAGCCCCCGACAGAACCAGACTCAAGGAAGGCGACCATCTGCCTTCACCGGTTGGGGTGAGAGAAGAGCGGAGGGAGAGACAATAACCAATAAACAGTGGGCAGAGCGGTGGGGAAAAGCATCACAGTATGGAGGCATACAGCTCTGAAGCCAGAGAAACCTGAGGAAAGGTACAGGGAGAGAGAGGACGGGGAGGAAAAAGCACCGAGTATGGGAGAGAGAAGACAAAGTTAATGGGATGCAATGGTGGCATGTAAAGGGTAAAGGAAAAGAGAGACCAGAGTAGAGGTGCTCAGTGCATCATGGGAGGTCCCCAGCAGCCTAGGCCTATAGCAGCATAACGAAGAGATAGAGGGCCATCCTGAACTACTGTAAGCTTTATCAAACAGGAACGTTTGAAGCCTCATCTTAAAAGGTAGAGAGGGTGTCTGCCTCCTGAACCCAAACTGGAAGTTGGTTTCACAGCAGAGGGGCCTGAAAGACCAAAGGTCCTGCCTCACATTCTGCTTTTGGAAAACCACAAGGAAACCTGCACTCCGAGAGAGAAGTGCTCTATGAAAAGGACAATATGTATAAGATAAGATATAAATACGTGGCTTGGAGATTTTAGTTGGGTAATGTCTAAAGAAAAGTGTTAGGTACACGAGGGCCGAAAAGGTCAAAAGGTCAACATCGGGCTCAACCAAGTTATAATGCTGCTCGTTCTCCAAAAATGAAACATACTTCTGCAATCAGTGGCAATCTTGTTTGTTCTGCTCCGTTCTGTATTTGGACGACCCTTTAAATTATTCAAACATACAAATATTCTGTTTGGAAGCTACAATCAAGATCTCTGTTGGTCTGATTTAAGGAATACATCCACAACAATCATCCTCATTAAGGCCCCTTCGTCCATGCTTAAAAAACGGTTGCAAAGACCCGTCATAAAAAAGGCATTTTACAGGCACGTGTATATTTAACTCTTTTTCAGCACCGGGCTCATGTTCTTACTTTAGTCAGCAACACAACCTAACTTTTCTTTTCCCATCAAAAGCTAATTTAAGTTGATGACAAACCTGTTTCCCCGTCTTCCTACTGTTGACTAAAAATGAAACAAGAAGAAATCAGTCATGGCCAGATGAAGCCGTCTCTTTCCATTTCAGTTTCATTTTGAATTACAAAGCAAATGTCTTACAAAATATCTCAATATAAGTGTGACTCATGTAAGTTGTTTGTTTGAGAAGTATCTTATCATCAAGGAGGGTTGTCTGAGCTCCAGTATACGGTCATTATCACTTCCACCCAGCGTGACATTCATACCTTTACAAACCGGTGACGTCTACAGTCTTTTATTGTCGCCCACAAGCAGGAGAGAGCATTATTCAGTTTAGCCTACACAGACTCATCTTGGGCATCTGGGGATTTGAACCATCAAGAGTTTTGATCATCACCCTGCCCCTGCAGCCTACATCATGTTAGGGTGGAGGAGGTGGTTATTATTTCCAAATTGTTCCAATGTGTCCTTCCTGTCCCACTGCAGTAATGACTCCTCAACAGCAGTGAGGAGAGGGGCCCTAGAGAGCGGCGGCGGCGGCGCCTGGGAACACACCATCTGCCTTGTGGCATGCCAAGGGTGTGTCAGGACTGCAGCCAAGTCACAAATGTCATGAAAGTAAAATTCCCCCTCCTCCTCAGCACAGGACTGCAGCACCTCCATATATCTGGTCTTTGCTGTGATGCAAGTCTATATGAATCCTACAAAGCCACCTGACGGGTTTAGGCCAAGTCCCTGTGGTAGCCGGGTCTTTCACTGGTCTGCAGCATAGAGAGAGAGAGAGAGAGAGAGAGAGAGAGAGAGAGAGAGAGAGAGAGAGAGAGAGAGAGAGAGCTCAATTACTTTCATTCCACGACTCAGATCCTGGTTGGCCATGTCTTACACCTGCCAGAGTTTTGGCAGCTCGCAAAGGAGATAGGAGCAGACTTCTTGAAATGCACCGCCTGCTGTCAGGCGATCACACCGACTTCAAATCAGTGGGAACACGGGGAGAACATTAGCAACGGAGGGAGACTATAACAGGCACCTGCCACTTTGGCTCAGCGCTCGACCAAGCTAGAGCTTCTAGGATTACAATTCGATTGGGCCCCGGACTTCCATTAGAAGTGAGAAAATACGGGGCTGCGATTCTCCTCCTGCACCCTTAATGCGTAATGTGGTCAGCCGGTTCATCAGACAATCAAGAGCAAAAGAAGAAAAATTTCAGAAACTGCATTAGTTGAAATTTGAGCACATGGATGGATTTTTGGTTTAGAAAATAGGCTGCTGCATTTTAGAGCAGGCTGCATGTCCAGTGTTGGCATTTTAGAACAATCATCAGTCGGAACGATTGCAATGAAACGGCAGATGTTTTACCCGGGCGACAACCAGATGTGACATCTTCAATTACATAAAAAAAAAAAGATGAAAATGAAGACTAGCATCACTCCTGCTGAAAACATGCACACGGGACTATGATATTAATGCCTGGAAGGACTGAATGCGTCAAGCGCCAGTCAAGGTTGAAGGCCCTCTGAGACGGACGGAAAAGTCAGCATGCCGGAGAGGGAGGAGGAGGAAGAGGAAGGGAAAAAAAGAAAAAAAGAAAGAGGACTGACGTGTGTGATTTATGTCTCATGCCACAAGGGATCTCAGCCACTGATAACCTAATGCAACTCAGTGCTTAGCAGCTCAATTGCATTAAAGCATTTAAAAAAAAAAAAAAAAATGTGTCGCTCTTGCTCTTTTGTTGTTCGGTGTAACAAAAAAGAAAACATGCCGCCATTGTGAGGACAGACAGTCATGTTAAAGAAGGGAGGGGAGATGAGGAGGCACAGATGAACCGACTGACATCTGTTTACTCCTGTTGGGTGAAAAAGAAAATGTTCAAATGCTCATGTCGAGCCAAACTCAGGACTCGAAGTACCTCTGCTACCTTTTTTCTAGAAAGAACGTTCAGGAGTAGAGGCAATTTCCCTAAAGGCAATTTATTTAAACAAAAATGGTCGCCACTTTTGTTGACATAATACAATTACTATCAATAAGATACTTTCATGTTTCTAAGAAGCGAGCACAAATCTGTTTAGAATTCATTGAAGGCCCCTTGTGAAGACAGAATCCTGCTGGGTCTTGTATCTCCCGAGCAGATTAGGCAGACGGAAAACTGGCTTCGCCTCAAAAAGGAGAGACAGCGCAGGAGTGCATTTCCCACCATGCAGACCTGACATTAATGAAACTTTATTGAAATATTTCCTAAGAAACACGGTTGCAGCTCCAGCATTTTGCCTCTGCGGGCACTTGGAAGAGTGATGCCCCTCCTTTAAAGGCCTACTTAGGGAGTCTGCAGACGGAGCTAATCAAATTAATATATTTGCTATAAAAGCGCTGTTTTGCAATCAGTCACAAGCTGCTGCGGTCCATGCAGCAATGAAGAGCCACTTCATTCGAGATTAAAAAAAAAAGAAAAATTCTGCTTATTTTCAGGTATATTGATTTGCTTTGCTTTTGATCTAATTGGAGAATCATTCAAGAGCAGCAATTCGATGTCAGTAAGCATGCTACTCATCCTTGTAAATCAACAACGATGACAAGGGGGAAAAGAAATTGTGACTTCAGGGAAACAAGTTAAAAACCTCATACACCTCTTGGGGACATGTACAACCGGATACAGTAGAAAAACAGGCTTCGGCTTATAAAGAAAGCACTTCTACTTTCTTTTCATACAACCATCTAGTGTCGCAACATCTACCACGAGCCTTCCCCTCGCTCAACCATCAGTTTTGCACATGTCTTCCTCAGAGACATCTGTGCAGTGGGTGTCGACTTATTTATTACCCCCCTCCCCCCCCAGACACACTCGCATATACCCGCCCCTTTAAGATTTAGACCACATTAAATGCTGGTTCCTCTGATCGCTGCACTCTTGCCCATGTGGAGCGGCGTTCGCACGCCACCAGGGTGAAGCTGCTTCTATTGGCACAAGTTATTTAGGCTGCCGCTGCTCCCAGTTTGCCTGAGAATGCTTCCAGATGCAGCAAACAGCGATGCTGATACCGTGCACCGCACTTCAGTGGGGACAAAAATCCGCAATGCGAGAAATAGTTGAGCCAGAAAGAAAAGAAAGCGTAAAATATCATCTAGTCCCCCACATCACCACTGCGCTGGGTTACTGGGCATTTTCAAGCTTTCATGGCACCTTACATCCGGTATACAGCTGGTTAAGGTTATTTGTCAGAACCCTTCGCACACTTATACACATATATACATACAAAGTACAAACATGGGAAACGATTCGTCCTTGCCCTCAATTAGGATGTCTCATGTTCGTTATCAGTGCTCATTCAAATCAGTTTCAAAAGTCATCCAGTCTGCCCAAATTGATACTCGTGAGTTCTTGGGCAATCACAGAGAACCTCCAGAAACTCTACTTGGAGTAAAATAAAATAGGAAGTCAAAAATAGGATCATCATCTGTCATTTCCCTTTGTCGTCATGATAGCCGTCTTTCTTCTTCTGCCTTTATATCAGTGCAAAAAAACACAACAAAATGAAACTACTGCTGGTGACGCATTTGATGGAGTCATTTGTCATATATTCATGACAGAATTCTGTTAATACAAGATACCACAAGCAGATGTAATTTACATGTTATTTTCTCTAACTTTCTCGTTATCTACTGAAGCTGTACAACACTTCCCCCCCCCCCCCCCCCCCCCAGGAAAGCATGAATCTGCCACTGCATCCTCCACTATCTAAATACTGTGCAGACAGCTGCCACTCCGCAACGTTAAATATTTTGCCTCTCGGTTTCTTTTGAGAAATTCCAATGTACAGTTTAACAGAATCTTATTGTATAAATTCTGGACTATTGCCTTTGCCTTGTTCATATCTTATTATTTGCCCCCAAAAGCATCTTTAAAAGCCATGAAGAGAAAACTGCAGCATCCCAGAATGCCCCCGTCTGCAATGTCAGCCCTCAGACTTACTTTTGGTGAGACTTAACACACAACATCGCAACCCAGACATCACCTCAACAACAATACGGCTAAAACAATTACTCTAATTATATTAAGCTGTCTTGTGTCTTCCTGAGGATGTCTGTATTTCTTTATACGTACAGTGTCCACAAAATGAACACATTAAACAATAGCTTGTTTTCAATTATAGCTCAACGACAAAAAGCTAATTTTTCTCCTGAAAAAAAACAATTACGTTTTTGGGCCAAATTTGACCCTTAAAGCCCCGAGGGAACAAACATTTTGTGTCATTTAAAAAAGGTCAAAAGGTCGCAATTACGAATTGGATCAATTAACCACGCAAGATGTATTTTGTGTGTCACTGGGACTCCTCAAACAAACAGACTAAACTGCGCTGAGGGAAACTGTTGTTCCCCCTCATCCACTCCTTACAAAAGGTGTAATACTCTGGCTTGCACACTTTTAAACGGCTAAATGCGCCCCCTTACTTTTCAATAAATTCCTACAACGGCTGCTCTCGTCGCCTGATGAATTAATGCGTCTTTTGTCATCACCCGAGGCGGCGAAGCACAAAAGCACCTCAGCTTGTCCCGAAGGACCTCCTTCTTTGAAACACACGCCACGCAGCCACTTAAGACCTCCAGTGGAGAACTAAGAGGAGGCCGCGGGTTGCACCCTATGAAGGTGCTCTTAATATGCGACAGATATTCAAGATTAAGTGCTTGACGACACGCTTGACAAAATCCAATTTCCTTTCTCTGTCCCCCATCCCTGTGTGATAGATTTATTGGCAGTGTTTCTGCTACATACAGTAAGCGGTGCGGCACAAGAGTCGAGAATAATTCAGGTGCCACGACGGAATGTTGGAGTTTTATAAAATATGATAATCCTGTGAGAACGAGCAATTCGTCCTCAACGTGACAACACCAATTTCCCACTTCACTACGGTCTGAATTCTTATGGAAATACTGTTTGAGAATGTGGTCGTGGGCTGCAAAGAGCAATAATAAAGTTGTCTGCCCACTACACACACACACACTAGTACGCCGACATATACGGTGGTGGACAAGTTGCTTCCTTTCGCACTGATCCCACAATGTGCAGTCACAAACAACACTATTGTTTACCACGGCTTCTATAAGTTCAAACTGACACAATTAGGAAAGTAGGGCTTAATTAAAAACACGATGAGGTCCACTGGGACAGAAGCTTTGATTTTTGAAAGAGTGATTCATCGAGCGGGGAGGAAACGCAAGCCACAGTCTGGCCGTAAACGAGCGCTGGGAGATTTTGTGATGTTATGCGAGCTGGACGTCATGATTGAGGCTGGAAGCTCTGTGGCCTCGTATAGCCTCTGTGTGGTGAGGATGCACTGAGGTCCCAACACGTCGCCTACACTGACAATAGAGCGAGCGCAGGGTGGAGTCCCACACCGCTGCCGTTGCTACGTGGCTTCCCACCTCTCCGAGCAGGACAGCAAATGGCGAGAAGGGCTATATTGGGTCTGAGTGAGGGACAATCACAGGTCTGTTTCCACAAAGAGCCCTCAGTGGTGCACGCAAACAGCTATGTGCCATCACCATTTGTCACCATTTCCGACATCCAGATTGCTCAAGTCGAAACAGCCGAGCTCATTAACCCTGGTTATATTTTAGAAAGCTTGCAGCAGCCACAGTTTGCGCAGAGGGGCGAGTGCAGACTTGTCAAGTTAAAAAGGGAATGTCACCAAGTTGTAAACACTTCCTGTCAGGAAGGGAGCACTTCCTTAATCCTGGAGCAACCAAGCCATTCCTTATTTTCCACCAAACAACTGCAGATAATGGTTTGCTTTCTCGCCACATATTCCTATCAGCACAACAACTACGAACAATGGAAAAGTTTAACTTTAAGAAACAAAAAGAGCGAAAGGTTACCGTGTGCGAGTAAATAACAGGTCTGAGCAGCATTACAACAGGCTTCAGATCTTTTACTGGACTCATTTCGTATTCACAGAAAGCATGAAATAAGACTCTGGAGTCCCACTCAGAAGAAATGGAAGTGTTTAGCTTCCTGGTGGGCACGAAGATCACAGGGCAGCTCTGTTTGTAAGACGGAAGTCTGGCTGCCTCCTGCAGTGTGACACAAAAGCAAAAGCCTGCACTTACAGCCAGGATATAAAAAGGCAAATCAGTCTCTATCTCTATGACCTCTACGTCATACTGTATTTTGATGCAAAAATAACTACTTGCTAACTGCAGAAATTTACATCGTTTTTACTGAGGTAACGGAGAGCAAAAATAATGAAAAAGCAGCCACTGCCTCATGCAGATCGTCCCTTTGTGTCTCAGATGGCATGCAAACTCGTTTATTTCCTTTTAATCTGTGTGTGACGATCTGCCTGCAGACCAGGGCTCCCTCCTTCTCCATTCAGCTACACACACTGTCATTAAACAAAATAGAGCCATGTGTCTACAACTCCCCAGCGGCCCGAGCTGCAGCGCTCCGGTCTGCAGGCTAATTGTGACCTGGTGGAATCGTACGACTGATGTTCCGGCACAGAGCTAGAAAAGAGCAAATCGAGCAACAAACCCAGCAGACTCCAGCGAGACTATTTAAACTGGAAAGAAGGCTCCCAGATGGAGGGAGGAAAGAAAATAAGCAAACAATGGCAAAAGGCCATCTTTTCCAAGGCCTATAACTTCCATGCACATGCGGTGGGATGGTTGTATATAAAACTTAACCATGACTGGCTATTACACTCAGTGATGCTGGATTACAGTGTCATGATGTAAATGTAATAGGATTTACGGATTTGCCAAAATGATATCTTGATGAAAAGCCGAACCTTTCTGTGCTCAACCATTACATTATGGCTTCCAGCGCATCTTCCACTACAACATGACTTCATACTGCTTCAGGGGAGGCGGGGCTTGAAGCGGAATGCTGTTCAGCTCTGTGCTCCTTCCTTCCTTTCAAAGTGGCCTTCCAGGATTCTTGTTGAGGTCAGGAATGCTTTGTAATGCTCTTTTTGTCACTGGACGGTGAAACATATTAAAAACTGGGAATATGAAACGCGCTTGGAATAAAAAGAACAGTTCTGGGCAGCAGGTAAATAAACCCAAGTATTTTATCGTCTTTAAGTGGCCAGGATGAGTTTGAGAAAATGCTTCAGATGATTAGAATAGTTCAGGAAATACACGGCATTCTTTGACACCTCAGTGGACACTGGGTTAAACTGGAAATCTCACAATCATGCCAAGAATATCATGCCTACAGTATCACAGTATAGACTGTTATGAGTCAGAGTAGTCATAGCAACACACCAACCAAGTTATTTTACACAGTTTATCATAATTAGCAAAATCATTATCCACTTACTTGAAGATGTGACTCACAATGTGCCCACCGCCACTGAGCATGATTATGAAAAACAACAGCTGCAAGAGACAAGACATGCACAACACAGCTTTCACACCAGTCTGCTGATTATTTCAACCTGGGCATACAACTGTCACAGCACTGGAACATTACTTAAAAATATGATGTATTTATTCAGCAGGCGTAACTTAAAAAAAAAATGTTTGTTTGTTTGTTTTTCAATGGAAAGAGAACAAATAAACAGTCTTTTGAAAGAGGCCAATCCGCACAGCTACGACATCCAGCCAGGCCTGCTATCAAGCTCCCCAGCCTCCGTCTGATACGAAGAGGTAGAGAGCTGCAAGTAAAAGGGGAGCTATAACAAAACATGATGGGCTCTGATGTTTTCATCCATTTTCCAGCTCCCTGAAGAAAAGCACTCTCACAGACCCAGGTGATATTGACGTTTGTGCTTGACATTTCTGCTATCACTGGCAGAGATGAGAGCGGGAGAGGCCGGTGGGATGCGTTCAGAAAACTCCAGTGATGTCTGGAGTGCCAGGGTGAGAGGCCAAGTGAAGATATTCAGGGTGTGGGGAAATGACGCCGAGCAGAGTTTAGCCACGCACCAACAGACGCCGCAGTCAAACAAGATGCATCTACCCACGCGGGAAGAATGTAGCATGGCAGGTGGTGCACCTGGTGAGGGCGTAGTTAAGAACTTTTTCAGACTGCAGGGCACCATCTCAAGTTTCAAGCTGATCAATTACTCAGCCACATAAATTCAAAATATGCAAAAGACAAGGAAGGAAGGAAGTCGAGGAACTCTTCCGTCGGATATTACAGTTTGGACTGGTATTCAAGGAATTTAACATTCTTTTATTTTGAAATAAAATAACCCATGTTCCAACCCAAAACAGGCAGCTGCACATGACTGACATATAATCACAATTTGAACCTGCATAAACAGTCAAAACGGCCCATCGACTGTCACTGAAGAGTTCTCCATTCTCTGCTGCTGAGGAAAGTGGTGTCCTCAAATTTCACTAAAATCAGTAGACTACTTTTTGAGATATACTGCAATCTCAAAAACACACATCCATGCAGGATCAAAAACACAACAAGAGGAGAAAACAATGGTTTTCCACCTCCGGCATAATCAATTGAAATGCTGAGGGAGGTCTTGCAAAAAATAAATAAATTTAAAAAAAAGTGTGCACAGAGGGAAAGTAAGCACAGAGGAAATCTGTCGATCCAGATGCCTCTGTTGGCTGCACAACAACTTTCTGGGAGTCTGATCCAACTGCATGCTTCTATAGATAGATATGCGAGTTGGCTTGCGGGATCGCAAAGTCAGAAAGACCCCAGGCCCTGCAGGGAGCTGAAGTTAGACTGAAACAGCAGTTTCCGAGGTGCACTGGCAGATACTGATGAAGGCGGGCGGCATTTCACAAGGATGCCGCAGCCCGTCATCAGCTCCGCGCCACTGCTTTTGTTTACACATTTTTGGAGTTGGAACTCCCACATCACCTTCGGGTGTCCTTGAGAGAAGTTGTGTTAGTGCTGAGTAGAGCGATGAGCTGGGAGATGAGGCCTTTAATTAGTTCCAAGGCAGGATGATAATTGATCATCTCTCTCAACGCACTGTGCCGTGAAGGGCTTGGCATCATTAAAAACAAAACACATCACAATACCTTGAAAACTGAGTAATGCTCATTAATCTGCATCAAAATGAAGCTCCGTTATGCCATATGAAGAGTGCAACTCTAAATGAGGACAAAAAAAAAAAAAGATCAAAAAATACACAGACTTAAAATGATGTGAGAGGAAACAGAAGACCAAGGAAAATGTAAAAGAAAATATATGTAGTATATAACTGCATGAAACTTCTTTTCTGCCAATGGAGGGTAGTGAATAGAAATGGACTGAGGAAAAATCCCTTCACTCTGCTATTGGCATTTCAGGCATTAGGTAAGCAGTGATATAATTACCATTCATGAGTCAAGTAATTAAAACATCAATGTAACCAAGCAGTGCAGTTAAGACACTTGTGTGTGCTCTTTACTCTCTCAGCAGTCAGCATTTAGTCTGTGCAAGAAGAATTATTACTTAAACACTGATGTGCGTGCGTGTGTGCGTGTGCGTGCGTGTGTGTGTGTTTCAGGCTAGAGATACATGCAATCATTGTCCAGATATAGCTCTTAGTTTGTAGGAACAGAGTACCTGGGAGAGGCGGCTATAAAGCCGTTTCAATATGAAGCATCCCCAAACGAGTCCACCACCCGCTTTCAACCTTTTAACACCGGTCGGCAAGGATGCAACAAACTGCAGAGTGCATCCTCCCACTGAGACTGTTGAGTGTCTGTATAAAATGGGGACAATCCTTCATTAACAGCATTTTTTAAATCCTCACCTGGAGAGTTGCTCGAACAAGGATTTACAAACAATTATCAAGACCAGAAACAGCCAGAGAGAAAATCCTCAGCTTCCAGATAAACTGTAATCCTCAAGGTTGAACTCAAAGCCTCACAACAGTCTGTGGAGTACTTACTAAATAGTACAATGACATATTTGTGAGGGTTATTTTCTTTAAATTTCTCATCTACTGGTTGAAAAGAGAAATACATATTGAGACTAAAGGTGGGTGATATGACCCGAATTCCCTCCCTCCCCCCCCCCAAATATTTCAGGATAATGATATATTTGACAGATAACAAATACATAAATCCATCTATCCATTATCTATTATGCCCGCTTTATCCTATACAGGGTCATGAGGCTCAGCTGACTGTAGGGGAAGACCGGGTACATCCTGGACATGTTGCCACTTCATCACAAGGCCAACACCGAAAGACGGACGCTCACATCAACTTGACCGAGCACGCTTTTCTTTGGACCGCGGGAGGAAGCCGGAACACCTGGAGACAACCCACGGAGGCACAGGGACAACATGCAGGGGAAGCCGGCTCCAACCCACCCATCACACACCACTGCACCATGATGTTGCCCGATATGACAAATATTTGTTCATTAATTTAAAGAACAAAGCATTGCAATAAAATAAGTGTGATAGTTTTAAAAGTTAGTATAAACATAACAGTCTGCCTTCAAACATTTAGCAAAACAATGGTACTACTGAAGTCGCTCTCCGTTTTGGAACTAAATCCTCCACCACCTCGAAGTCGCTTTCAGCCATGAGTCTTGTTTCTGTGCATAAGTTACGCCCTTAGTGTACATTATATCAGTGTAATGTAATCACGGCAATAAGTCTGAATATTTCCATTTTCACAATTACAATTTTTTGTAATTATTTAAAAAAAAAAAAAAATGATACCAATATCAATTGTCATCGATCCGATGTGGCATACTGCTCCTTTTGAGAAACAGTTAACCCTGAAACAAACCAAATGGGACCAAAAAGAGACTCCGAGGCGACGCGTTCGGGAGGTATTCCGGCTGCTTCGTCTCACTTCCCTCTGCACTATGGCACCATTTTGTATTTAAACCTCATCACCTGACAAGACACACTTAAACCCTTCTCTCGACATATTGCTTAAGCCCACCAGCTGTCAGTACTGATTTAGCTTGTCCATAACATCGTTCATACTGCTGCGTGTGAGGTATTTAGTCCATACTATGCAATCAACTGCCTGTCTTTAAAAGCCACATGTGCACCGAGACAGAGAGAGGCAACTGTATTCCTCACGTAGGGAGATCTGAATAAGCCTCAATTAAGACAACTATAATCTGTTTAATCAGCATGAACAGCTGCAGAGGCTGGGTGGAAATTTGGGTTTCCGGCTAATTTTGCTGATAACACATTGCTGTGTGATTCTTAAACCTGCATACTCAAGTTCACGAGGGCCGCTGAAAACAGTGGTTGACGGTGTCGGAAAACGAACATCGCGGTGGAATATCATTATACGAGCTTCACTTGGTTCCCGATTTCTGCGTTTAGGGTATATGGGAAACACAGATGACTGTCTGTGTCATAAAAACTGTGATGGGAACAAACAAACAAAAAAAAAGAAGCACAGTCTACCTTAAATGTAACGCTCCTGTGACAGGCTGCAGACATAGTGGAATATAAATAAAAGTGTTGAATCAAAACCAACTGTGAACTCGCCACATGTCCCAAGACAGGTGCGAAAGCAAACACGAGCGGAGGAGGAAGTAACAAGAAGGTGAAGTCAAGAGGACCGCAAACATTTCGGAGCGCAGTCGTGATCGGGGCACAACCTGAGGAGGAAACAGTGCTCGGTGTGTATTTTCACAGGGCTGCGCTTTTTCCTCCAGTTAATGAGCTATGTAGACACTGAAAACATTCCTCAGCAAGATCACGCTCATCTCGCAGCATGTCCTTAAGGTCACTGACACCGAACAGCTCAGCTCTCTCCAAATGAACCCTCTGTATGAATTCCTGAGAAGCCTGACATGACAGCAAGACAGACCGTGAATGCCTTCTGTCTTGTCTGTCTGTTTTCACATTCACTTTAGGCACGTTAAAAAAAAATAATTAAAAAAAAGCAAAGGTGCCAGGCTTGTGGTGGCTCAGAGAACATGGTGCCAACAGAGGCTCAAATTAAAGCCATATATCCATAAACTGATCACAAGTAATCCCCCCCCCCCAAAAAAAAAAAAAAAAAAAAAAAAAAAAAAGGCTGCAGGCATCACTGCAAAGAACATTCACTAAATTGATATGTCTAGTTAGATACGATTAGATTAAAGTCAATGTAGAGGCACCGTGGATAAATCTGGATCACAGTGTTGCTTGGGAATAAGATGCAGATCCACTCACATTTCGCCCAGCAGCTGCAGAGTTTGTCTGCATTTTAAACACTCAAAAAGTGAGCAAAAGAGACCGTTTCTCGGTGTTAAAGAGCTGTTCAGCTCGCGCATAGAGTTGTGTGTTGTACAGGACGGAGACGGTTCCCTCCTCAGCACTCCCTGAATTGCAGGTTAGATATTAGACAGAGGCGGATGTCGCAACTTGTGCGGACAGCCGTTGTGATAACAAGTTCAGCCGGTTGTAACGATTCACAACTTCCAGGAGGAGGTCAAGTGCTTCGTGAACAAACCACGTTTTCTTTAAGGAAAGAGACAGACATATGTTTTATGATTAAAAAAAAAAAAATTAATTGTGTGAGCTACTTTTAAGGGAATTTTTTTTTTTTTTTTTTTTTTTTTAAATAAGGCTCAAGTGGAAATGTTTACTGGGGATATTAATGAGAAGAAAGGAGAGGACAAAGAAGAAGAAAAGTTGTTGCCCTACAGGCTACTTAGCCACAGGCTAACACTTGGACTAAACTTCACCCACCTTCTCCTTGTTGTCGTGGTCCGACGGAGGTGAAGTGGGAGATTTAACACTCCCTACAGCTACGGCCTGGGTGACTGTGACACCCCCACCCGGAGCCGGGCTGCTCTTTTCGATTGTTTCCACCTTGATAAGTCGGTGCTTCGGTGACACATACTTGATATCCGGCGACCCCACAGTGTTCAAGCTCGAGCCGAATGAAATATTTCCACCCGGAGTGTACGGGTCCTCGAAGTCCAGTTCCTTTTGTAGTTTGTAAGCAGCGAGGATGTCCGGCTGAGCGGGACTCGGAAAGGTGGCCCCGGAGCTTGTTTGTTGGTAGCCAGGCGCACCGGGCGCACCGGTGTGACAGTGTCTGTAGTCCGGTTTTGGAGGCGCCGGAGGGGGTGCTTTGGTAGTTTTGAATCCTAGGTGCTCCTTGAACCACTTGGCCATGCTGCCAGTGCATCGCTCACAAGTCAATGAATGTAGTTTAGTTCCAGCTTTCTTGCCAGCGCAGCCCGAGTCTGGTCGTCGCGCGGTGGGATCCTCGGGTCACACGCGGCCAGGTTCGGAGCGTGTCGCCGGTCTCGTGCGACTCTGGCGGTCCGAGGAGGAGTGCGCAAAGCCGGTGGAGAGCAGCCACGGGCACTTTCTGCTCTGCCCTGCCGCGACTCCTGTCACTGTCACACACACACACAAACACACTCACACACGCGCGCGCGCGCACACACACATACACACACACACACGCTGCTGCCGCTCTGACTGCCTCGGCTGCAATCGACGTCAGGTTTCCAGACTACGCAACACGGGAGCGCTTGTGCAAGAGGAACACACGCCCCCTCACAACCTGCCCTCCCTACCTGAGAACATTCACTGCCACCTACCGGACTTCTCAAACTTCTCAAGCTCACTACTGACTACCGTGGTGAACACTGTCACAGCTGCATGGAAGTGTTGCCAGGTTGTACGGACGCACAATCTGATAAGGTCTTTGCGTGTTGTATGCAGAATTATGAAACATATCTGGGCTACAGGTGAGATGATGCCAGCAGTGGAAGTTTCTCAGACCCATAGTCCCTGACTCCACTTTGTGGACCAGTACCATTTAGTTGGTGTGGTTTATGCTGCATTTTAAAGTCATTCGTTTTCAAGAATAGAGTAAATGCATGCCCCATTCTTCTGCAGAGTAAACGACATTATATGTCCAGACACTGAATTTAAAAAGGTTTTACATGCCCTTTAGGTACACATTTTCCCCACGAGTAGGACTCAAGGGTAATGTGTCCTTTTCTCATTCTCAGTGCTCCCATGTCCAGATGGCCGCTGCAGAGTGTTTTAATTGCAAATTGCATTGCAAATGACCAGTGGAGAGGATGCCGGAGTCTATATTAACACTGGGCTGTCCTGCTAAGTCCATTATGCAACTCCAGGAAAAGAGCAGGTGAACAGCCCAAAGCAACAATACAAGAAAACATTTCTCTCCAAAGTGTCTTTCAATCTCTTTGACGGATAGGGTCGTGGGATCACATGCTAAACACTAATTGCCTTTGCAATCGGAGGATAGATTAAAGAAAAAGATCCCATTTCCCCTCCCAGAGACGTACTCCAGCGACAGTCTGCATTAACAGGAGTCATGGCTGCAGTGCAGATGCTTTTTATGAAGCAATATTTCTTTTTAATAACACAACACACGCAGCCTTGAGCAAGTCACAGTGTACAGATCAGAGTTTAACCCTGGCAGGCCCTTGGGAGAGACAACTCCATGCTCTATGAATCAAAACAGAATCTATTATTTCTGTCCTGAAATCCTGCCATTGTTGCACTTTGGGCATGCAGAGAAATTTGACCGGGTAATTTCCCTGCACTTTATAGGAATAATTTCACCCAAGGACATTAATCAGATTAACCAGTGTATTGTACATAAAAGCTTTAAAAGACGAGGGAATGGGTTCAGATGTGCCATGGTTTATTGCTGAACCGGTCTTTTTGTTGCCAGTTAAACAATTTCTGTGTAAATGCAAAGGCTTAAGGCTGTTCCGGCTCACACAATACACAGTAGATTTGTATCAGGGTTGCATATCTATACAGTATGTGTAACCTCGTTGCTGCATTTCTAGAGATATTTAAGGATTTGTGGTGGGAAGGAGCAGGTGTGTCATTTTGGTTACCTAACTTGACTCACATTACAAATCTTTTTTTGCTCTGTTACAATTGCATTCACTAATTTCCTCCAGCTGCCATCGCAGGCACCCTTTAAAATGCAAATCCTGTAATCCAGTACCTCATAGGATACAAATAGTCTCTTAAGAAGCCTACGCAGGCAGCGCTTGCCAGGAGGAATTTATGTAGAAATGTATAGGAGTCTGCTAGAGCTTTCATACTTGAAATGATACCAGAGGTGCTGGTGTTTTATTAGAACTAACTGTCAATACTTTCAGCTAGTTGAAAGACACAGAAAACATTAAGCAGGGGCAGCGAGTGACAAGTTTGTCTCCCAGAAAGTGGCTGGTACCATAGGGGACGTCAAAGAGGGGGGTGCTGTAGCTAACCCCAGGATAGCCATAGAACCACGAAGACATTTCCTCAGTTTATTCATGATTATACATTTGTAAAAACGAAACGATAATATTTTAGACTAAAAAATATAAAGCCAACACAGATGACCCTATTTGGCCGATGGACACAGCACACACTGAACCTTTGACCTGACATCCACTTCCTGTGACATGCCTGGGGTGCAGTCAAGTCTCCTGTATAGCTGAGAGGATGTAGTGTCTTCTGGTTCTAAGCCACTGCTCAATCCTCCCTTGTTTATCCATATGTGGGCTTTGTTTTAAATCATGTCTTTTTTTTTTTTATTGTGCTTGACGCTTACATTTAGTGCACTTACATGAATTTGGACAGGATACTGTTGTCTCAAATTGTTCATTTGAAAGCATCATCCATCAACATATCAGCCGACTTTATTTCGTTATTTTACCTAGGAATGAGCGTGACTCTGTGCCCCCTGTTTCACGCACACAAATACTGATGGCTTCTATCTGGCAGTGTAGTGGTACTTAGTGAAAAGTAAACACTTTTGTGTGGACATGTACAATTTGCATTGATATAGTGCAATCGCAGAAGCTCCATTTGGACTCCGGTACTTGATGTAGAGAGCTATCAGTTATTGGTGTAGTCCTTTGACACTGACATTCACTGCTAATTACCAAGTAGATTGCAGGTTCTGAGCAAACTTTCTTCCCATAAGTCTTTCAGTGATTGGTAAGTTGTTTTGTATACAGCAGGAATTTCACTTGAAAGGGCATGTAATTTACAGAGCTCAGACAAGACGCTGTCTTAGGTTTTCTATAGGTGAACGCTAATGCCTTCACCGGCTACTGCTGACAGCTCAAACGTTTCACATGCAGTGCAAGACATATTATTACGAGTTTATTTTCCCCTTTAAGTCATCTAGCTCTAGAAATGATTCCACAGCAGGATGAGGATAGTGCGAGGGTAAGTGTTAAAAAGAATAAGAGCAATTTTTATCCGGCTATATCAGCCTTATATTTTAGGGCATCATAGTTATATAAATATGTCCTATTTGGAATATACTATATATTCAGCAGTCTTTTATTTTTCATGTTCTATTTTGTATTAGATGTTAAGTCATTACGGCTACATTAATTATTGCACGCTCTAAGCTCTCTGGCTTCATTATTGTAATACCATGTTTTCTTTGCCTCAGCAATTCGCCAGCACAGTCATCATGTGCCATATTAAACCTTAATATTTTGCCAGGCCGGAGTAAAAGTGCCAACTGGACACTTAACAGATTAAAGTTTCTCCTCCTGCATTTTTAAACTAACCAACAGGCCCTCTCATTTTGGAATAGTTAGGCTGTAACTGTGTCAAATGAAGCAGCTGAAAAGGAATTACTATATGTGAAAAAACGCTGAGCAAAACAAATGCATTTTGTACAAATACATATGATTGTGATCAGTTTGTCTCATACATTTCTCAGAGGTACCAAGCCAAATCCAAGATGATTAAAAAACAGTTTAAAATAAGAATTATGATTAAATTTGGTAGCAAAGTGTCCAAAGAAAAACAGGCATTTTATGCAAGCACACTGCTTGGCTACATTTTGCTGTGGCATGAGGCTGTCATTGATTGGATGTCACCTAAAAATAGATTTGCAAAAAGACTAATGAATAAACTTGTCAAATGCCCATCACAACAGTTATTAGTAGCACCAAGTGATCTCTCACTGCTTTACTTTTTCTGAATCATTCTCTCTATTTTCTTCTATTTTCTTCAATGTTTTTCTCTTTTCTTTTCTTTTTCTTTTCTTTCTGCACATTTATTCTCACTATCATTGGTTACTATAATGTAGCCTATCTTTCATGTGATTTTGATTCAGCTTTTGTAAATACTCACTCCAGTTCAGTCCACGTCTCCATGGAAACATCCTTAAGTGATTTAAGTAGTTGCTGGACATTCAAAGTCAGAGCTACAAATGAAGTGTGCTTTGAGTCTGATGCTTTCCCCGTCTTGTCCTTCAGGCAGGCTGGTCCTCCAGACTAAGGGAGGTTGGAACATGTCTTTTGTGTAACCTTCTCTTGTTTGTCAACAACTGTTTCACCAAGGTCCTCAAGTGAGGAAATTAATATCTAATTACTCGAGTAGACAGCAGAAGACTGGAAGCTTCCAGCAGAAAACAGTTTGAAAATGATGTGAGGTTTTGTTGAAGTGCACTAAACAAAACTTCCTCCATTATTGAGAACCAGGTAAACAATATAATCTCTCCCCTATAAATTCAGTGCACAATTATTGGGATCAGAGACAAAAAGGAACATATCTATTGGCACATCATTACAAAGATATCTGTCAAGTAAAAAAAAAAAAAACATCAGGATCGCCAATCAAATATTACTTTTATCATCCAGCATATATACAACAGCACCTCCAACTCTTTATTTAAATCGGTAGTTAAACAATTAATGGATTTCAGAGTATTTACTTTGATCAGCCTGTCACTCGTGTGTGTGTGTGTGTGTGTGTGTGTGTGTGTGTGTGTGTGTGTGTGTGTGACAAAGAAGACACATAGTGCTTCACCCAACGCAAACTGAGGAAGTAGATATATAATTGATAAAAGGTTAGAGCACAATGTAATGTTTGGCTGGTCCCGACCAAAGGAGCACTATTCTGTGTGAGTCTGTGTGTGTGTGTGTGTGTGTGTGTGTGTGTGTGTGTGTGTGTGTGTGTGTGTGTGTCAATCCTCCCCATTTCTTCAGTCTGACTGCGCTGCTTTGTTTGCTTTCCCATGCCTGTCAATCAAAGTGCAGGCTGGCAGCTTTAAAGCTGCCTCTGCTCTTACTGGATGAAAAATGATCCAGCAAGAGTGGGGATGTCTCCTTTGGTTGCTGAAGAAAGGCTGGTCACTAAAAAGATTAACTAAAGTAAATTGTGCTGCTGTGAAAGATGAACATTTTTAATCATCTGATTTATGTGTGGGTTTCCACCGTATAACGTTGTATTGGCAATATTTGTATGTTTAGCTGATTAACGGTGGAGCTCATTTGAATTACATTATATAACGTTGGGAAGGTGGGGTTCAAGAGTCTGAGAGCATCTAACAATGCATCTATTTTTCATTCTTTCGAATTCAATACAAATGTTCAATACAAAATGATAATATCAGTTAATTTGAGGGAGAAGTCAAATCTCTGAAGAATGTAGATGAATTTCAGAATATTTTTGATTTTGGTCGCCCCCCCTTTTGCTTTAATGACAGCAGCACTGAAGCTGCATGGACGCCACAGGTCTGTGCATTCATCAGTAAATACTATCAATACTCAGAATGAATCTTGGCATTGGTAGCATTGATCCTCCCACCTCTACACTAAGGAGAACCTCTTTCACACTGATTTGCATATTAAGACAGCAATTTTGTTAGTATTTCAAGATCAAACCTTTCTTGTTTACTCTTTCCAGACTTTACACTGCCTTTCTTTTCCTAAAAAGCAATATTGTGTCTAATTTAGCTGAGAAAGTTTATAGTGAAAGTGTGCTGTGGTTGTGGTGATTAATCAACGTCCAATCCTTTTGCATTTAGAGCCTGCTAATGTGCTCTATATATAATATCAACAAATGCATGAGATTTCTCAGAGGCTGGTTTTCATATTCAGTCTGACTAAACCCACTGCAAACTGAAATCACTGGGATATTTGCTTTTTGAAGTATATGTCAGACCTATAGCATAGATCCAGGCTGAGATGGCCTACTTTTTTATGGAATTATTCAAAGCATTTCTCTGGTACTCCTAAAAGATCCTTCTTCGCGCTCTAGCACAAATAATGAAATGCTGTTATTACAGGGTAAACAGAGTATCTGCGGACTGGCTCAGTAAGAGAATAGATTTAATCCCAGGTGTTTGATGTTAGTCGAGGGTGACCCTTCCCTTTGGCAGTGCCAGCTTCGGGTGGTCCTCTGATCCAATCATTTCTCACTGGACTCTCCTTCTTGTAACCTCTTTGCAGATCTAACGGCATATAACAGTGAAACTTGAAGCCTTGTCAATTATTTAAGAGACGCATCTCTAAATCATTCTAAAAATGTTATGCTGGTCCTAGTTTAATGATTCTTCTGTCACTTTCTCACAGAAGCCCTACATTTGTTGGCGAGAGAAGCACTCCAGTCGGCATGTTACCTTTTGAACCCGGCTAAGTATGTCACCCAGTTTGATAGAATCCGCTCTGTCAAACCATGCAAAATAAGGATTTACTGCATATTAACTTGGCTCCAAGTGTGTATTTGGATTGCGTAAGATGCTGCAAACCTTTTCTGAAAATAAAGCAGAATATCTGGCATACATCCCGAGTGATTTATGGCATTAACAAAGAACATGAAATGACAGGGCATGGATACAATGTTGAAGTGTAATTTCTGAAATATTTAAGTGGCATTTTCTCTTAATAAATGCACAACCTATAAAAACTAGAACTACCAACTCACGGGTTTATGCTTCCGCCACCCAGTCAAATTTACATCCATGTCTGTCCACACTCATGCAGTGAAGCTTTTGAAGTGTTCACATGTTTATCCAATAAAGCTGACTGACAGCAGACAATGCTTCACATTGCTGCAAAGAAACTACAAATTGCTGACGCTTCACACTCATCTGACAGCACAGAACATCTATACAATCAGCACAGTTTCAAGGTGATCACCCAAGATTAGTGTCACATATTTACTATCCAATCAAATATGGAATTTGGTCACAATCTCCCCTTCTTTTCCAAAGATATGGCATTTAATAATGGACAGAACATTTTGATCACCATGATAATTTTATTCTATTAGAGATTTGTGTAAAATGTTGTCATGAGTTATGACCACAAATTAGTTAATTTTTTATTCCAATTGAATGTTTGTGTTAAATTTGAAGAAATTCTTTTAAGACATTCCTGAGATATCTTATACAAGAATGGGAAGGATGTGAGGTGACCTCAACCTTTGACCTTTGACTCCCAACATCTAATAAGTTCATCTTTGGGACCAAGTTAATGTTTGTGCCAAATTTAAAGAAATTCTCTGCAGGCGCTCTTGAGATATTGTATTCATGAGAATGTGAGGGATGGACAGAAAATCCTAAAACACAGTGCCTCCAGCTACGGCTGTTGCTGACGTGAAGGTATAACAAGCCGTGCAATTGAAGTAGAGAACAAAAACTTTTCTTCAACTCGTGACATCCATGTTAATTGAAGTTGCACTCTTGCAGACAACTCTTACTTTTGTGGGTGCAGCAATGACAGTAGTTTAGTATCATGGTTAGGCATGTGAGTGTATTGTCTGTGACTGTGATGAAGCAGAGCCCCATGGTTCACAAATCTGCCTCTTCAGTCAGTCTGACACAGTCAATGGCCTCTGACAAATGAAAATGTACTGCCCTTCTCTCCTCACTGTCCCTTTCCTATGCACTGCCAATCTGCTGCGCCATATTTGGACACCACATAGGGGGACTTGAAAACTCCCCAGAAGTCTGCTGACAGAGCAGAGGCAATGGATTCAGATAATGCCATTTCTGAGTTGATTAAGGTGTTATGTTAATGATTTTGGTGTAAATTGTCAGTATTGTCACTAAGTCAAAATTCATCATATCATTGAAAAAACTTCATAGTTGTAATCTTTACAACAAGGTTATTTTTGTTGTTGTTGTTTTTAGTTTTGTGATTTTTCAAAATTGCAAGATTTTCCCTCAGTAAGAATTATCATCTACATATCTTCACTCTTTCTCCCTCCGGTTTTCTAGCCTCAATAAAATGATTATTATGTCGGTCATGCCTCACCTTGAATGCGATTTCATTATTCTAAAGCACAATTACCAAAGTGAGAATTGCCGACAGTTAAACTCATATTGATTGCCTTGCTGGAGGTTGCAGTGATTGGGTACCCTCCCACTGCAACCACCCTCATTTTCTTTTTCATTTTAATTTTAATTTTGAATGTCTCTCTCCAACTAAGAAAGTCTCCAGCTGAGCAAGTAAACTGTGGCTGGTGAGCGATAAGGTGAATTTGGCAATCTTAAAAGCCGGTCTCATAGCAACCCTATTAGCGCCCGTCTGGTGGTAGACGGTGAAACAGACTCCCAGGCTTTGGGCGAATATTGAAGAGGAATTTTGCTTAATAGCGGAGCTGCAGAGAGCTGCAAAGAAGTGTCAGGGGTGTTTCTCACTGAAATATTCTGTGCTACAATTGTTGGGGGGTTGTAAAAGATGTGAAATGGTACCCAGGGGTTTCTTACATTACTGCTATTGTCATGCTAATGTCTCAGCGTTGAATTGCTGTACATGTATCAAAACTAATAACCAGCTCACTGAGGACTACATGCCATGTTAGAGTCTAAACTAAAAATAGTTGTGACCTAACTTCTGTCCTGACTGGCATATTTTCACCCTAACGCCGGTCTGTTTAATTTGACCCCCTATGTGGTAAAGAGCTTGGCTCTAAATAGAGCATTCAGCAAAGAAGGCAGCATGTACCCCTGCCTTGCACTCAAGGGTGCCAGGAATCATTGATGGGCCTGCCTGATAATTAATTGCTAAAGTGATGCTCTGATTGCTGTGCTGTGTTTTAGGATGTGTGGCAAATAAATAAACTATAGTCCCCCATAGCATTTTGTGTGATCATGTACAAATATAATTTCAAAACAATGTCCACCATTATATATTATTCCACTATGTTTCAACAGTGTGGAAACGATTTCAGCAGACACACATGTTAAAGCTTAGAGAATTAGGATAATACTGATGTGATGATCATGATGCATATTACTTTGCTGCTTTGATATAGGTTAACTTCATATGGGATATAAAGTTAAAGAATATATATAAACTATTATTGTATTCATTGTATATTGATCACTGGCTGGTGTTTTAATGTTGTGGTTCGCTTGCTGCTCTGAATCTTTAGTATATCAATAACTTGTTTGTCCTGTAATTGCATATTGATTCAGCAAACTCAATATAGCCCTTAATGTAACTTTTTTGGGTGAGTTCCCTTTAAAAGACACCAAATCCCTGCAGCTCGATGGAGTCGTCATTGTTTTTTAGAGGTGTACAAAAACATTTATACTTCGTCCAGGTGCAAAATAGCCACCATTAGCATACCTTTGGAGTTTGTCAAGCGCTGGGAGACACAAACAGTTTACTGTTTACACGCAAAAACAATGGCTGAGTTGTGGTGAACTGCAGCTGCTGAGGGTATCTGCTGTGAGATTTCACATGCCACTAAACATGAACATCCAGCATTCTTCAGCAGCTCTCTAACACCTTCGTGGACAAATTAGACACAGCTCAGTAGCACTCAATGGGCTTCACCCACGGGAAATTATCACAAGACAATGGGCTTCTCATCTTCGTTTTATGTTGTGAGGGGAAAAATGGATAGAATGCATGAGGCGAGGAAAAAGAGTTTTTAGACCTTCCCTTTGAAAACGCAGACGAGGGACTGGCTGTTTTCGACAATCACAGAGCTGTGAATGATAAGTAATTTTCTCGTGGGCTTGTCAATGCACAGGAGCGCATCCTTGAGACTCCATAGTCGTGGTGTTATCAGAGGGATGATTACATCCTGAAGATGATGGATGTGTGCGGGGTAATGTGGGAGACAGGAGGATGTCCATGCTGCTCAGCGGCTGATGTCTTGCCACTGGCAGCCATAACCACAGCCTCATTACGCACATAGCACGAGCTAAATTCTTTATCCTGTGGCATGAGCAGAAGACAGGTGATCTCAAGAGTCTTGCTCAATTAAACAGGAGTACTCACATCCCTATCTATTAGGTGGGTGTCTGTTAAAGACATTCAAGCTATAAATGAGGACATAAAAAAAAAAGCAGTGCCTAGAATCGCCTGTGACCCCACACTCTTTCCCACTTGGGAGTTGTCAAAATGATGTAATGATATTCAACACATCCAAAAGTGAGACTCATCTCACTTCGGAGGATCTCTTACTGCAGCTCATCCCCATCGTGAGCTCACAAAGGTCTTATTAGCATATGATTTTTGGAACAGAGCAGGCAGGCGGCATCGAGCCCTGTTATCCAAATGCACTGACCCGTTTCAAGCTGTTTACCCAAACAACCCGACGCACATTTCCTCTGATGCTACGGTTCAGTGATGGCATGAAAAAGACAGTTTGAGTCTGTGAAAAATAAAAATGCTCAAGTATGTAAAATGTTTCTGGTGAACAAAGAAGAAAGGATTGCCAATATAGTGATGTGTTTCCAATTAACAGCAACAATACATTTTCACAAAATTTTGTGTCACGCAAAAGCATATAATACACCCATCAGTCCACTGCAAGATACCATGTTAGTGTCACATTTTGCCCATAGACTGTGTATATAAGTGGATGTAGCTTCCAGGTCTGAAAATGATGCCAATGTGGAAGTGCCTTAATACCACAGAGGGCTGCTAGGGGTTGGCTCCAAAAAGGTTCTGGCTCCATAGTCCTATTCAACCTCTCTCATGATATAGAAAGTAAATACATTTTTCCAGGAGTCATAATGATGTCATTCGCTAAAAAACACTTCTTCTAGTTAGTTTTCTGGCAGTCCATCTGAAAATAATCATTTTAAACGGGCCTGTGGTGCAGTCAGGTTTCTGCTGTAGGTGGGCGGGGCGTAGCGTCCGAACTTGATGCATCACAATGGCAGTAAAGGAGAGAAAAGTCCATGCTTGTATGACAACTGTGTAAGAAAGACAGAGGTTGGCTTTCACCCAGATGACCATGGTTAGAGTCCACTAAAAGGTGACACAGATTTTTTTTAAAGTAACTTACCGTACATTACGACATGTATTTATCCTACATGATGTACCTTTAGTATCCTCGGGGACGTACATAACGTTACTTATGAAAAATTACTTATTTTAACCAAAACCATGATATTTTCCAAGTAGTTATAACCAAGTAGTTTTTTCCTAAACCTGACCACATGGTTTTTGGTAGCTAAAACCTGAGTCACCTTACTTGTTCAAGTTTGGGCAAGGAAAAATGTGACACCGACAAGTAATTGCATCTCTTTGGGCTGTGGACAAAATAAATAATTTAGTGAAATTGCATTTGGTTTTAGAAACTGTAATGGTATGTCTTAGTATATTTTGACATTTTATAGACCAAACAAAAAGTAATCAACTGTATAATGGCCTACAGCTAGCACCTTTGTGAGGCTATACAGGGCATCCGGACCTTCAGTGTACCTGTAAAGTTAAATTCAGCCTTATTTAACACAGTCATTTGTTTTGGTCAATGAGTAGAATTGAAACTAACTCTGGGTTTATTTCTCTCTTGGGTTTTTTTTATTCTTATATGGACACTTTCGGATAATGTTATCTCTTGAAAAATGTATATGTATGACAACCAGTGTGAACACTTACACACCTCTCCAGTGAGTACTGCGCCACTGATTTAATCAGTGTGTCTGTTAGCCCAATGGTGCAGCACACACTAGACAAACATATATTTCCCACTGAGAGACCCAGACTTGTTTTTCTCTCGAAAAGAGCCACCATGGCAATAACTAGCAGTAGTTTATTAGATGTATCTTTATGTGCTGTGAAAGCTGGGAGAGCTCCAGGCGGTTGTCTTACCCTTTCTTTCCCCTCTGACTATTGTCTTGGAGTAGCTGTAATTCTCAGCCTGTTAGGCTGATAACAGCCATCTAAAATCCTCACATTTCACACATAAATCTGAGCAATTTTCCCATTATATCTCTGACATGTGCGGTGATCATTAACAGGATATGACCTCTGATGATGCTCTGTACATCATGTGTACAGTAAATTGTCATGCTCTTTTAACCACTTAAAAGTCAGACACTGCTAGTTAATTTCCCACATTAGATATTTGTTAACCATGTACAACACTATCATATGCATATTGACTTTGCTTCAGTGCCTCATTGAAGATACAGTACATGTTGTATGGAAACCAAAGATTAGTTTTCTGTGGATGATCAGCATGACATATGCCTCTTTGTAAACCTCTGAACCTTGACTAGAATTTTAAATTTGTTTTTGTGAATTTGAACCAATAGTGGCCATGTAATAAGGCTTTGAGTGATAGACTGGAAAGATGAAGCACTACACAGTTCAAATGGTCATCAAGACATTGATACATCCAACCAAGAGTCTAGTTAAATTGCGTTAATTCATTAACTTTACAGTCAAAATATCTATCTTATGTTGACCTAAAATTATGTTAAAATTAAATTAAATTTTGAATGAAGGATAGAGTCCCTCCAGATAATACTTAAAAAGGTATTTAGGAGCAGGAATATTTTACACTGCATACCATTTGAACGAGGAAGCCAGAATTTCCGAGATCCCAGTTGGAAATTTCAACAGGAAGGCTCCCTGCAGTCGGATTTCTGACTTGCAAAATTGGAAGAACCTCAACAACCCAGACCTCAAAATTCAAAGTGGCTGCATCAACAGTAGTGAAAGTTGTGGCAATACTGTTCACAAGCACTTCTGTGTTATTTGCCTCTCATTAAATTAGTCATACTCACTATTCAACTTCTATCTGTGGGCATGTTGCCACTGTGTTTGGATGCACAAACTACCGCGCAGTGCGTTGTCAATTCGTATGGCATAAATTGGCCAACTTTGCTTTTCTTACCTGCTGATAAGTCAAATTGCATGTGACGTAACTCTCAGCTCTAACTTTACGAGGTAAATGGACGGTGTTAAATCCCCACTGCACAACTGTTCACATTCAGCATGTGGGGAGTTATACACCAGTGTCAGACCGGGACTTTAATCAGATTCAGGTGCTAATACCTTGATGGGTGGACAATTGAGTTTGTGGCTGCTTTTGGATGAAAATAAAAGGTGTCCTTGACACTTCTATCCTTTAACAGTTGCAGTTATACAACATGCAATGATATGTATGAGACTGCATCACACCAACACTGAACCCTCACTTAACTTATTAGTACGAAGTGCCCAAAAAAACTGCTTGGTTATTTTTCAGGGGGCTTGACTACTTTCAGCATGACAGAAATTAAGTTCTAAATGGAGCAGTGCACCTTTCGCCTGTGACAGCTCCTCCCCTGAGGGAACAGTCTGTATCCTCATGGTAAGAAAGGGAACAACAGACAGACTGGGAGAGAGACAGAGAGAAAACTGCATTCACTGTTGTAAAAATATCCATGTGCACCGCGGTAATGCACCGCTGCGAGGTCATGACCTATGTGTTGTCTTTTATGGCTTTCATGTGTTTAGAAAAAAAACTGACTGTACAGCATATAATAGCTCTTGAGGATGGACCTATTCTACAGTATGTATTGCAGGGGAGATGTTCTCATTTCATGGGAGCTTACACATTGCTTCTTTTGTTCTTTCATACAAGAGATGTGTGTCAATAGCACATATTCTCAGAAGAGATGAAGCGCTGCAATTACAGCTGCAGACAGACACATGGCCAGAAAAAAAGTGCAGGGCAAGAGCGATCCAATGACCAATGCATACAATTCTTCTTTTTATCATTCCCTCACAAGGACAGAAGCCATGTCCCAACTGAGTGAGCATAATTAACACCCTGTGATAAAACAGAGCCCCGGGGGAGCTGTCCGCTCACAATATATTTAATTGAAGTAAATGATATCAAAGGATAAAAAGTGAGTTATATCATGGGGCCTTGACCAAAGGGTTCAACCATAAACTATTATACAGGCACAGTCATTGTCTGTGAAGCATTCATTAAATAAAAAGGTTCCAGGCAATAAAGACTACAGGCGGGGACTCGGACAGTAGTGTTCAGTCACTCCGTCCTCCTCCCCCTTCCCTAAAGACAATGTGTGTGGATATGCATATGTCTGAGTGTGTGTTTCTGTGTGTGTGTCGGTGTACAGTAGCTTTCCACGGGCTGATGTGTGCCTGCATCTATTCATGCTAATAGGCCACATTTGATGTCTCTGCTCACCTTTCTGTCTTGGTCTGATCAGACCTCTGACAAAGTATCACAGAGGTCAGGGCATCTGCAGACAGGCTGCTGGCTCTCTGATCCACTCACTTCATTGGTATGCACATATGCAGCCCCTGCATGCAAATTCAAATGGACGATTTTCACTCGGCATCGACTCAGACACAGATGCAGAGCCACACATAAGAGAAGTTGATTGACGTATACAAACCTTCATTCACCAAACAAATGGATGCATGCACGCACCCCTGCACTCAGACCCTTTTTATGTCTGGAGTGCTTCTTCAAAACCTGTTTAAACCAAAAAGATCCAAGAAAGAACATTTTATTTTCCTTTTTTCCAGTTAAGGTATCCTGACACAGATGGCATTTTAATTCCAGGTAAACAGATGTTTTTTCAGCAATCAGCAAAATAAAGCAGTGTGGGAACACATGCTCCAAGTGTTTGTCTTGGCTTTAGCTCACCTGTGACTGTTTGCTTTTGTTACATAGCATGTTTCAGCTTGTCAATACAGCCTGTTTAAGATCAGTTACACAAGAGGAGAACACAACTTGAAAAAAAATAACAGTTTTTCATATGAAGTGATACACAGAAACATTAGGGCAGTTGGATTACATTTTACATACAAATGTCTTCATCATGCAGGCTTAAAAAGATATAGGAGTTAGTCTAGGACAGCGTCTTTCCTAAAGTCTTATGTAGACTGGTTCAGGAGGATGATTTGACCTTTTCAGTTAAATGGACACCTGAAGATCACAATTAAAAAGGAGAAGGTGTTCTGTACCATGGCTGTGAACTGTCGTTTATTATTTCATCAATTAAGCCAATTAACAACCACAATGACTATAAGAGCCTAAGGTGACGTCTAAAACAAGGACAAACCAGGAACTCCACGCATTTGAGATGTTGTAAGCAGCAATTATTTAGAATAACTGCACGTTATATGAAGTAAATTATTAATCAACCATAAAAAAAAAAATTCAATTGATTTCTTAATCGATGCTTCCTTAAGTCCTTTAAAATTACACACATGATCCCACCACATCATGTTACCAGTTCAGCTAATAACTACAGTGACACATGATCAGATGAGTCATTGTGTGCTTATCAGTATGAGTGTGTGTCTGCGTGTGAATACGCCTGTTTGTATGATGAAAAGTGTACACTCAGGAAAAAGCCATTATGTTTACTAATGGTAAAATGATGTCAGAGAGGCTTTTTGAGCCACTTAGCTCTGCAAGCAGATCAATAGCGTTGCTCTGGGATTATTTACACCCTCCACATCTCATTTTTGGGGTCACGTCTTGTTCATCACTCACTGATAAATGTTTGTTTCTGTAGCAGGCAGCCGAACGGAGTTGTTTTGGGTCAAACGAGCATTTTGATGAACCTGATTAGGTATAGTGGGTGTCTATTGGGGTATTGATTTTGGAGTCCTTCTGTTTGAGCTCATCTGCTAAGTAGGGCGACACATAGAACTGAACATAGACCTGGATCTGCAGGTAATTTATTGACCAAGGGAGAGAACAAGAAGTGCACGCTCATAGTTTTAGATAGATAGCAAGATTATTTACACTGATCACATTTCTTCAAAAGAATTCAGAGGAAACAACAAAAGTAGACATCAGAATTTGGTTGGATGCAGAGAAATCTTGGCAGTGAGTTATCTAATATAAATATACACCGGTCATGTGAGGGCATGATGGTCAACTAATGTGCTATTTTGGTTTGTCTTATTGATTCCTCATAGTTTCAAAGATTCAACAGGCAGGGTCACAAATAAGACAGCAGAAGGATGTGATTAACTATTTGGCAATCTGACACACAAATAAAAATCCAATGTTTGGTAGATGTTTGCTTCACCGGCAATCTAAAAATATCTGCTTTGCAAAGCAATCTAAGAAGGATCAAGCTCTCCAGTGTGTGTTTACGGCTCCTTTCTTTTCAGTTGTCCTTCTGGTTGCATCTGACATCCCATTCTTTATTTCAGTATCTCTGTTCCAGCCCACGGGGGCCAAACAACGACAAGCGCTGCTGAGATCTTGTTACATTGCATCTTTGATTCCTGAACCTCTGCCACAGTCCTGCCAAAGTCCCCGCAGCGTTTTGCTCGTGTGCCTCCCTACCTTTTCAGGCCCGTCACAGATGAGAGAGGAATACAAATGTGTGCGGTCCCCGAAGCCCAGCCCTCCACCCCCCCCCCTCCCCTCCTCCTCCTCCCACCGCTGTATCCCCCCTCCCACATTTCCACCACCCTCTGACTGCCTCCCTTCATCCCTGACTGGTCCCCTCCAAGGACAGCCAAAGACATTCTCCGGTGTGAGATAAGAGTGATTTCAGCCGACACAACATGGCAGTGCTCGCGCCACCGCCTGCGGGTGTTACTGGTGGAGCCACAGAGATTGAGACTTTGAATGCATATGTTTGACTTGGAGTCGCACCACTGGTGATGTGTCGCGTTGGAGAACCATCAATATTTGTCTTTCTACATCAGTGACAGGGGCGAAGGCAGCAACATGTGAAGAAGGCGGAGTTTTGTGGCACGAGGCGCTTGTCATGTTACAGATATACTACATGTGACCCAGGTTAGGAAACCAAGGTCTGCAGCGTGAATGATGAATGAATGGGACCTTTTCTCTTTTTTTGCTTTATGCCCTGTAACATGTCAGTTTCTGTTTGAGATGCACATGATGCTGAATGCATAAATACTCAAAAATACATTGTTCCTGCTTGCTTGCCAATACAAATGAAGGATTCAACTGTAGAAATCCCTTTCTCACTATTCGACTCTCTAAAGCACTCAATCGTCTCTTGACTTTGATCAATTAATCAGGATTTTGCGTGATGAAGAAGGACATGTTTAAAATGTATGGAAGTGAGAAGGAGAAACATGATTAAAAAGGCAGCAGGTGACATGCGAACTCCACCATCATGAATTTGTATTTGTGCTGGCGTGCAGTTCTTGACAGGGAATGAATGGGTTTTATGACCATCATCTATGAAGTTATTTGGCTCCAGAAGGACAAAGCCGAAAGAGGTGATTAAAAAGCCAAATGGAGTGTCACACCTAATAGATACAGAGCTGGGCAGAGGAAATAGGAAAGGAGAGCCAGAGGGGGAACGGACAGCAAAGGGGAGAGGACACCAAATGCAAAGAAAAAAGGTCTTAAGTTTATGGGTTGTGTGTTTGTGCGTGGACACGTGTCTGACAGAGCATATCAATGCGCGTGCACGTGTATCCTGTGTGTGTCCACATGAAGGGCCTGTAGAGAAATTGGAGAGCGTGTGACTGTAGGTGTTCTTGGCTCCCCCAATTTCAGGTGTAATTACCCAGATAGAAAATGGGAGTTAAGTGGACTTGACAGATCCCCCAGGAGTTTCCTTTTCTTAGATCCAGCCTCCTTCTTCCTCCTCTGTACAGTACCAGGAAGACAGGATTTACAACTAGAAAAGGTGCAGTGTATGCTACCTTGGCCTGCAGGATAAAGTTAAGTTCACGCCAACACCTGTCAACTTGTAAAGACTGAAATGTTGTAATCCAAAACTTCTTTGTGGGTACCGTAGAATCAGAGGCAGAATATCTGTTAAATGACATGCAGGGAGAATGGGAGTTAGAGAGAACGTTTGTGATCTTTTGGCTGTTATCCATCTGTGCAGCTTGTAACTGACACTCCCACCATGTCACACACATCGGGACAATGCAGCCAACTACACTGATTACACACCAAGGTTTCATATCAGGAGAGTTTATGTCTCAGTGCTGTTGACAGCTCCAGCAGGAGGCATTACGTTTTTGCCGTACATCTGTCCCAAGCTTGTGAACGTAATATCTCTCAATATCTCAGAACATCTTAGGAGAATTTCTTCAAATTGGGCACAAAGGTTTACTTGGACTCAAGGAGGAAATTATTTGAATTTGGGGGTCAAAGGTTAAAGTCACAGTGAACTCATATTTGTCCCATCTGTGAGTCCCATCCTTGTGAACGCAATATCTCAAGAACACCTGAAGAGAATTTCTATAAATTAGGCACAAATGTTTGCTTGGATGCAAGGATGAACTGATAAGATTTTGGTGGTCAAAGGTTAATGTCAGTGTTACCTCACTTTTGAATCTGGACAAAGATGGATGTAAACTTTACAACTTGAGTGGTTGGTGGAGGCATACAACTGCAAGGGATATGTCCAATCAAGACGATGTCCTTCTTTCTTCTTTATTTTAAGTGATTCATTATGCTCCAGCCTTTATTCTGTTCTGCCTGTAATTCTGCATATCATCTTCCTTTTTCACTTGCTTGTGTGTCTGCTTTGTATTCTGTCAGCCTGGTGTCTGAACTAGTAAAGACTCTGCCTCTTGAGCCTGTTTTTGGGCACTACATCTGTGAAGCAGTGTTTCAAATATTGTCTTTGTGTGACAGGTTGCCAAGGAAGTGTGGCAACTGGAAGCTGCCCAACTCTCTTCCACATTTTGGCTGTTTATTCTGTCATTGAAGCATTTCCAAGTTAAGGTAGCGCATGATCCAAGAACCTCAACCCTGGATCCACAACATGTACCCTTCACACTCTTTATAGAGTACTGAATATCATTGCAATGGGAAGTACAGTGATAGTAGGAAACTAGCCAACTTCATATTTGGCCAATCTCTTGTTCATGACTTTCTTGACAAACCATGTGTTTTTGTAGCTTCAGTGAAATAGTCTTCCCTGCATCAAACCTCAAAAGGTATAGGATCAAGAGTACAAACATCCCTTGTCCTGGACAAAAAAAAAAGCACCTGTGGCATTCTTTCATTTCACTAGCATCACCTGTGATACCTGTGGCATCAAGGCAACATCCTTGGTACACAATTTTATCAAGTGGACTACCAGGCAGCAGTCTGAAAGGAAAGACAGAGAGAGACATCTCTTTCAAAAGCCTCAACTCCTTCAAAAAAATGTTTGCCCGTGTATTGCACAAATTGTTACAGGATATAGAACACATGCTCTGTGTGTCTGGCCAGGGGCCAAACTGACTGCTCTGCTGGGTGATCTGTTAACAGCGCAATACACTCTGGACAAATTTGTACAGTCTAAGTCAGTATATCAACTGCACTATCATCTTCCACAGTATCTCGTGTTAAATCATGCAATTAATGAAGTACTGAAAGTTAAAATTTCCATATAACATTTGCTACTGCTTTAATGTCCATATTTGCTGAGTGTAGTGTCTCAACCTAATAACTTGCATAACTTAGCCCCCTTGCCTCGACCATTACATACCATTGGAAAATCAACCACAAAAATGATGAGCATCGATATGATGGATTTAGAAGGATGTTCCCCTCCAGAAGAATACATATTGAACTCTTGCATTTCTTCAATTGTCCTGAATGACATCCAGAAAATGTGTTTTCCTTTGTCTTTGTTTCTGCATGTGTTAATTGAACTCTTCAAACATGTAGCAATCATTTAAGGCACTTGTCAGTGAAATTGTTGTCAGGTTTTAGGCCAATTTAGTTGATACATCAATACAGGGAGGTGAAGAGCAGCTCTGTTTCTTTGCACTGCTCAGTCAAGCCTGTGTGGATGGATGGCTCCCTGTCAAATTTTCAAATTGTCGAGCCTATAATATTCAGGTCTGTGGCATTTGTGCGCAGATTGCCAGAACGAGGCCTAAATACAAGGAGACATCTTTTATGGCATGACCTTCTACACAGACAACTCTCCTCTCTCTTCCTCCTGTCGTTCTCTCCCTCCTTCCTCATTCCCACTCTGCCCTTGTTTGGAACATCTATCCACCCGACTCTATGGGTGGTTTTGTGTATTTGAGCACCCCCTGCTTTCACCAAGAAGGAAACACAGAGTTACACAAAAACAAACACCAGACAGGACAAATAAATAATGGACCTTATTTATGAGAAGAATTCTTTCAGATTTTTTTTTTTTTTTAAATTTTTTTTTAAGCCTGGATAAAGAAAATGACAAATGTTCATTGTTTTATATCTTCATCATATTCTGTTTTTTTGTTGTCAAGATTAACCACAAGATACAATTTGTGAATGTAATTTTCTTTCCTTCTTGTCATTTGAAAATGGAAATTTGGAACAATAGCGCCAGAATATAGTCCAACTAAATCATTATCAGGAGGGTCACAGACTAAGATTCACCCTTGGGCAAGGTGATGGAACTGGCAGGTGGTGGATGTAGGGAAGGCTGGTAAAACAGGGAAACAGAATAATTTACTCTGAAACGTGTACAGGGAAAAAAAAAATACTGTTGTGCTTCAGAGGGACAATACACACAGTTCACAGAAGGTATCCAGCTTAATATCCACTGTGCTCATCTGTTGTGCGTGCATGTCTGTCATAAAAGCCAGATGGATCTTTATGTCTGTGTAATTCTGGCCAATAGACAATTCCTGTAGATTGTATAGTAGGTTTGTATGTCTGCAAACCTGCAACATATTTCACACTCCATTTTTCTGTTTCTTTTTATCCTAACATTCAAACCTGGGGGATATAATCAGATGCAGATACATTATTTAGACAGACACAGCACAGACTCAGAACAGACATGAATTGTGGTCCAAAACGAGAAGGATATGTTCTCTCCTTGTTTTCACTTGCAATGTTTTCCCGTATTTGATAACCGCAAGCAGGAAGCCCGACATATTGAAGTTGCAATAAAGCCTTTTCATCACATAAGCTCCTCACAGAGCCTCTTGTCTGAAAACAGTGTGTAGACTGACTGTAGTCAGACCTACTGACGCTGGTTGCACAACACCCACACATTAAAGCAGCTCCACAAGACTCCAGTCCCTGTCCTTTCTGTAGTGTAGTCCAAAGACTAGAGACGACGCAGTGTGCACAACCAAAACTACCAATTCAGGTTTTTAGTTATTAATGAGTACAAATGTTCAGTTACAGTTTCATATGATCATTTGATGGTATGGTAGAGAGACCATTGGTTCCTGCTGTAAGCCTTGTTCTGTGAGCTGAATACACATCACACCCAATACAAACTTGTGCTCTTAAACATCAATAAACACAATCTATATCCATGCTTTCCATTTCTGGTGAAGTAAATTTACAGACTGGATGGCTGGAAAAGCCTAAACATTGAATGTGAAGCATACTTCCATCAAGCAGTAAGTGAGGAAAGCATCAATGTTGTTACTGACGCATGTTAACAAGGAGATTCTCCCAGGCTTTAAGCTGATTTAATGTTTTGCAAAGATCAGACCAATATCGTACCTTTAGGTTCTGTGCCTCTCTTATTTTCATTAATTTCATATTATCTTGAGGAACACTCATATACCAGTACATATTCTTGAATAAAACATTTGATAGCACTGCTGTCACTTGGTTTAACCAAACGTCTGTGGCCATCACATGAGCCTCTCTTAGCCCTCCCTGTTTCCCTGTTTCTCCTCTGTGATGTTAAATACACTTGTCATGTCATTCTGTTAGTTATAATGCCCATTTACCAGCTAATTATTGGCAGGCTTGGGCTTGTTTTTTTTTTTAACCACAGTATAGTGGCTCAGCTAAAGCTAGATGCTGAACACTTGCCTGCCAACCAACCAGCAATATCCATATTTGAAGTTATTGAATTGTTTGGGTTGCCAGAAAAGAAATTGCCATTCACACAATAATGTATGTGCATTATACAGTTAGTGGCTTGTCTCAATATTAGACAAAGCTACACAGTAGATATAGAATATATCTCTGGATGATTTTAAAGAATCTAATGTAAATAATAATTTTAAGAAAATAGATAATCTTCAGAAAGCATCTGTTTCACTCACTGCAAAGTCTGATTTACACATTTAGAAACAAATCTCCACATGAAACATAATTATGATTTTGAAGTCAAAATAAATCTTCTGGAGTTGTTCAATAATTATTTATATCATCATATGATTTCTATTTAACATTTCTATCTATCCACTTTTTAGAGTATCAGCTACTTAATTAATAATTCTGTGTTTTTAGCTGAGATTAACAAATCCTTCACATTGCTTTATTCAGCATAAAAATTGATTCTGGCAATGCAGGAAATATATTATAAACATAACTATTAAAAAAAACCAAACCCTGCTTTTTCATGAAATATTAATACGTAATTTTTTATTTGTAGTGTACATTTTTCCATCAGCAGCCAAATATATTTACAGTTTTTAATTATGTCTCTACACAGTAGGTTTCTTCGTTAGCAGTCCACCATTCCCATAATGAATCAGACTGCAACTGAAATTATGTTGAATTTTTCATTAAAACAATGAAAGTTTGTCTGTTGTTCCTTTGTTGGTAAAAGAAGAAGCAAGAAACAATCAACCAGCACTCGAACATTACAGTATTTGTGGAAATAGAAAATTAGTAGGTAAAAGTGTTTATAGTGTAACCACAATGCATGATGTATATTATTAAACCGTATTTCCCCACTACAGAGCGTAACACCTAAAACCATTAACATCAAGAAAAACACAGCTGAGTAAAGACAGGCGTGATGCTACTCTTAATGCAATCTCAAATATAGCTTCCATCGTTCTCCAAAGCGTTTTAATGTCATGCACCCTTTCTATAGCTCTCTCTCACACACACACACACACACACACACACGCACGCACGCACGCACGCACGCACGCACGCACACACACACACACACACACACACACACACACACACACACACACACACACACACACACATTCAAACTCACAGATGTGTCAGTGTCAGCAGAATGTAGTTTTATAATCAATTTGGACTCGAGGGTGGAGTGGGTTGATGTTCCTTAAAGCAAAGTAAATCCCAAAGTGACTGTTGCTCATATAGTGCAAGCAGGGCAATCAATTTCCCCCGTCTGACCACTGGAGAGCTGGGTGCTGTGAGAGATATGAGCTGAGCTAGAGTTCAGGCAGAGAGCGACAGTTTTGTCCCTCTCCTACTTACAGTACTGCATGTCCCCGTGCAAATCTTTCCTTTGACTTCACACCATTTTTTTGCTTTGGAGAGATCACATTGCTGAGATGAAATCATGTTATTGTTCATGATTCATTCCAAGATAATGTTCTCCTGTTAAAAAAAATAAACGTTCATTGGGATGTGAAATATGAATTGCAGTTCCTGAACACCAATTTCTAAAATGGTCTCATAATGTGTTGAATTTGAAAGTAGAATAAATAAAAAGTGTTATTTTTGCTTATCAGCTGCTTTTAGAGATTACAATTGTATCACATTGAACAGTTGTGAGTTTAGAAAATGAATGAATAAATGATCATCCGGGTTCATTCGGAAAAAAAAATGCATTAAGACAATGTCAGATTGCAAATACATCCATCAAAGAACAGTGCCAGATGAAAGAAACATGATTTTATACGAAATGTTGAATGTCAGAGCAATATCCATCCTTTGCAACAAAGCTATGTACTTTAACAGGATTTGCCAATTTGATGTAGATTCATCAAAGTCATTCGTATTCCTTTGAGGACTCTGGTTTTATTGGCAATCTCATAAATGGGATTCTCCGAAACTGTAGGCTGCTCTAAAAGTGAGGGCATCAGGTTTTTAATCTGGCTTAAAAGCCCATTAAAAGCCATGAATCAGCTGGCACGATAAGGAACTGTGGAGGACATTGTCGCCTTTCCCCGTTTAAGAACTTTGTAATTGCTTCTCATACGTTTCATATAGATTAATGAGAACACAATTTTCTGGGAATCTCTGGTGTGCTGCATCTCATCCATATATAGAGATGAGGACAAATATCACTAAACTGAGTCCCCTCTGCAAAATCAGATTTGCAGAAAAAAAAAAAAAATTCCTTCAGTCCTGTGATCTGATGGCTCCACTTCAGTCTGCTCATATGGTCTCAAAAAAGACCACCATAGCCTGTGTTGTGTGTCCTTATGCACATCCATGACACAAACAAAAAGGGGAACACAAACAACAACACTTTTAAATCAGTGTAGATGTTGGAAATTGCTGCTTTTCCTTGCCATCTTCTCCCCTCTGACTTCTGCTGTTGACAATTAGAGCACTTGAATCAGAGTAAATAATTAGGATTCATAGCCTTTGTCCAAATGTAATCAGCTTGTTTATTGAAAGCATTGAAATATTTATGTACTTCAAAGCAGAAGCCTGTCTCTCCATTTTAGACCACTGCTAGTCAACCTTTTCAGAGCTGTTGTAAAACATGTAAATCCATGCCAGTAAGCCAGAGCGCACCTGCAGAAATCCACCTGTTTGGCCAAAATCCGCCTCTTCAAAGCAACCAGAGAAAAAGACGGACGCTCCTTTCATTCAGCAGCTTCCGCGCTCGGTGCAGCACTCAAGCCCACGCACACCTGTTCAAAGTGCCGCTCTCCTCTTCCTGTCATCTAATTTACGATTCACATCAAATGGATGTATGGCTAATGTACAAACTGTTGGCTTGCTGTTTGAATCAGGATATTTTGGGGATTTGTTCCACAACCTGAATATAATGACAACTGTCCTTCTATGTGTGTGTGTGTGTATGTGAAATGCACTGAGAGACTGTTCCCTGTGCTCTGTGCACAGTTATAATGAGGCAGTACAGTTATTGACTTTAATATTTCACTGACTTTTAAAAATGCATTCTAAGTCAGACAAAATTAAAAATTAACAGTATTAAGAGGAATGACTTCAGTGACTAACTTCTACTCATATGTGGCAAACTAAAGTTGTACTCACACAAAGCTGACAGAATCCAAACCCATCATTAAATTAATCACTTATAATAGTTCAGTCAGGACCACTTTTGTCAAAGAAGGCTTTTCCTGCATAAGCAGTAATTTACATTTGGCGGTATGGCTCTGTTCTGGGAGCTCACTGCCCTTCCATGTGCCTACATGGAAGATTAAGGCAGGGAGAGCAGCAGCAAGAACCCAACAGAACAGAGCGGGCATCAATGAAAACAGAAATGACCTTGATTAAATCAGACACAGCATTTAAGGAGGAGCTGGGGTTGCGGTGGCTGGCAAGCGGCTGGCAGAGGAAGCAGGAAGAGTAGGCAGGCTGAGCAGCTTAAATAAGGCGCCCTGTTTGAGATTTGAGCTTCACCTCATGGCCTGCCTGAACTAACGCTGAGCTCCATTTCGTGAAAAATTTGGAATTAAGGATTTTAATTAGGTTATTCTGAACAATTAGATTGCCAAGTGGCAAACCACTATGACATCACTCATTGGTTTGTGAACTGCCGTTCTGAAGCCTCGAGTTCGGCATTCAGGCTGTCGCCACCTTGGTATTTTGGAGCCAGAAGTGACTATGTATTTCCTAAGAGAATTCAAAGGGGAGTCAATAGGAGCCAGAGGTTTTTTGGAGCCAGCCCTCAGTAACCCTCAGTGGTATTGCACTTTAAGGCACTTCAGCATTGGCGTCACTTTTCAGACCTGGAAGCATATTTCCAATTTCAGGCCTATATACAGTCCATGGTCAGGCCTCTTCTATATTTCACCATCAGTGAATCTATGATCAACCTCGCGGCCCTTTGAAGGCAGCTGTGAATGTGCATTTATCCAGATTAAATACATCTGGTTTGACATAACCACACCTGCTCAGCCAGGTTTGGCAACAGATTAAGCCAGGGTGCACTGACTAGACTAGATCAAGTAAAGGAAGGAAAGGTAGTTTTTGCTTTGAAAAACCTATGATGGTTTGGCAGGCAGGGTTGGTGGAGTAAGTGGAAGGGAAGGCAAGGCTGGTGGCTGGCATGAGCAGTGAGGATGCAAACTGAGTGAAGTCGACTGATCAGGTGAAGCAGGTAAAGGTGACAGCAGAGCAGACAGTTATCCTTGGCGCAAAGAAACAACACGATACAGCAGAGTACAAGGATCAACTTAGATGCGCCATAAAAGCGGCATTGAACAAGTTTTCCACTGAGGTAGACTGGTCAATCTAGTTAAGACTGGATGAATGACCGGGGTATTTATGCAGAGAGGTTGATTAAATGATCTCCTGCAGATGTGTCACCAGGGAATCAGGAGAGATAATTAGACAGCAGTTTATAAAGTCAGGAGCCAGGAGGGAAGGAAACCTCGTTCACGCCAGCTAAACACAGATAGGAAACACGGGGGAGGAAAAACACTGGCACAGAGAGCTGTCAACAACCACTTGCAACACTTCAGCATTGGGTTCACTTTTCAGACCTGGAGACCATGTCCATTTTAACGCACAGTCTATAGAGACGACTGACTACCTGATCAACTCTGTGTGACATAAAATTAAAACTCCTAAGAACATTATCAACAAGCTGGTTTTTACTTTGGTGCACAATCAAATAAAGTAGCTCAGACTATGTAACGCTTCTCTTTGGTGCACGATTATATTACCTCTTCTTACGACGTCATCCATCATAGCAAGCTCGCAAGCAGCTACTGAGTTTTTACTGGGAATCTACAGTTGTTTCTTTAATGACAAACTAGAGACAGTAACACCTGAAAAAGATAGAGATCAATCGATTCTTCATTTATACCTCTTCTTATCAATTTCTCCCGTCAACCGCTCCCCTCTCTTAATCTCTGCTACTATTTTTATGTCCCCATCTATCAATTGACATTTCTCTTCCTGCCTTTCCCTCCCTATATTTATCTCATGTCTCTTTCAGCTCAATCCTCTGTCTCTCCACCCACCTCCTCTTTCTCTGCTTTTTTTGTTCCTCTACGGGTGTTATCAGGCAGTGCTACAGCCTCGCTGATGTAAACTGACATGTGAAATATAGCTAATCGGAGGGTCTGGTGCTTTAATCGTCATCTGACAGAAAAATCCATTTACCCCATCCCTCTCTTTCTATGCAACATTCATCAAATCAGAAACAAACCTGTTGCTCGACTTTGGATCAAGGATCAATCGTAAATGAGCCATGAGCTTACTGTTTCAAAAGAGGAGTTAACAGTGAATTTCCTACAACATTTCTTAGACCCAGGCCACATTGATCTTGACATGTGGGATTGATGGCCAGGTGTATGATTTTATTGATGTGGCGTAAAAATAGTAAATTATTTCATTAGCAGATATACAGTACATAAAATATTGACGGCTTATACTTCTGCCACATTTTGTTGTGTTTCAAACTCAATGGATTCTTAAAATCTGAGAAAACCTTCCAGAAAAAGATGGTCAATTCTCCTTGAAACCTGTATTATTGACATCCATTTTTACTTTCTGCCAAAAACTATTTTTTTGTTACATTGGCTGGCTCATTACTGAATTTATTGGTATTTTGCATCATCGTCAGTAGACTTGTGAGAAACCACAAATGTGCATTGTGATTTCTGTTTACTTTTGGATATGCAAGGAAAGGCAGTGCCATGTCTCTGTTTTACCTGTCTGTGCCCGACGTTTTCCAGCTGATCAACGACTTCAGTTTGAACTACTGGTTGATCATTGGCCTGTCAATATCCAGCCAGATCTACCGTCACTTCCGGTAAGGAAAGGCAAGGCAAGTTTATTTGTATAGCACATTTCAACAAGGCAATTCAAAGTGCTTCACATAAAACCATTTAAAGCATCAAAACATCAGGCAAAAGACAAATACCTTCAAAACTGATTAAGACATTAAGCAAACTCAATATAGGATAAAAGTTACAGTGCAGTACCTTTAAGTGAAAATGTGCAGAAGTGATTGTATATGCATGAGAATAAATCATACTGATGCAATACCATTAATGACATCATGACTTGTTGAAGTAGATGCAGACCGTATCACAAACTATCAAAGACCCAGTCATGCATGAGCAGACTAGAATTACAGCCTAATGCTTGCTTGCCTCCTCTAACCAGTCAAGTTGCAGTTTACATCCATGTTTGTCAAGACTCATATGATATATGTAGTGAAGACGTGAAAGGAATCCTTAAATGCTCCCATGTTTGACCAATAAAGTTCTGCAAGAACACAGTTCTAGCCATGACAGTAGACAAAGCGCCAAGTATGGATGTCACAAAGAAGCTACAGATTCTAAAACATGGATGCTTCACACACACACCAACATGGCAGCACAGAAGAGCTATACAATCAGTATAGTTTCAAGGTGGACACCTAAGAATAGTGTCACCAATTTAGTATCTGTTCAAATGTGAAATATGGTCACAATCTCTCCTTCTGCTCCTGAGTTATAGCATTTACAAGAGTAATATGGACGTGAGGTAACAGTGACCTCCATCTTTTGACCACCAAAATCGAATCAGTTAATTCTTGAATCTAAGTGAACATTTGCACTAAATTTGAAGGTTTTAAGGTACTACATAAAACACACAAAAAAATACACTTTTTGTAACAACTGTGACAAAAGGAAAGACCCATAAAAGACAGACTCCCTTATCGGCTAGATAATGTTATTTGTTTGTGTGTTCCAAAGCAGCTACAGATCACGTGGAAATAATCGATCAGTTTTGTGATCGTACAAAACTATAGTTCATCTTTGATTAGGTTTAATTGTAAATATTGATAAAATTAGAGAAAGATCTTTGCAAAGGTTAGTGAAGATTACAAGAGTATTGTGGTTTTGGATATGATGACCCTTTTGGGTGTTAGAGGACCCTCGTCGTCTTGGTTACAATAATAACCACTTGATTAAGGTTATGGAACAAAGACGATCTTTACAAAAGCAATCAATGTAAACAAAAAGGTGTTTTCCATGATAAAGTCTGACATTTTCTTGGCCCGCCCATCATCCTTCAATAAGACTGTCACCTTCCTTCTTTGCTTCTAACAGAAGAGACTTGTAATTACTGCGACTGATTTAGTTACACAAATCATTTTTAGCCATTTGCCAAAATGACGGATGCTGTTGTTTCTCTTGGGGCAGCAGTTATCAGAGTAATACACTCTATCTTATTACTGACAAAAAAGGCACCATGCCAAAGTTTATTACCGAGTGTCAGCCAGTGTCCCAATATTTATGTCATCATGAGCTTTAGAGAGGGAAGAAGTATCCAGAAAGACAAATCTCAGTAAAATGGCTGGCCTCACTCTCCGCAGCAGACACAGGAGCACAACAATCAGGGTGATCAGCGAACCTGCTCCTCAACGTGAGAGCAGCCGACTGAAGTGATTGCTCTGATTGCCCTGTTTCCACCACAACAGTGACCGAGATTATCAACAGCAAAACGAATCATTGGGAAACCCAATTTAAAATGGGTTGAAATTAGATTTTATTTTCAAGAACGTCAACTAATTCCGACACAAAATACATATAACAAACTGTCAGCTTTTTGGCTAATACATCAAATAAGTGCTCCATGATATGAATGAGTCAGATGTTGCTCTTTTCTATGGCGGGTTTAAACAGTTTTTGACTGATGTATTGTATGTAAAATGTGTTTCCATCACTGGTGCTTTATCTCCATCTCTAGCAACATGTGAGCTAACATCTATGTATTTCTCATCACCCTCTGTCAAAATAATCCCAACTATCACTTTACCACATAAATGTTTACCCCCATGACCTCAACTTTCAGGATAATTCCCTTGTGACTGATGGGAAAATTCATTCTTGTAATCAGGGTGAAGGCACTTCCAAGGCCCTTCTTCGCATGTCATTTTTTCATCCACCGATGTATAATCCTTCTATCTCCACAGTGCGGGCCAGGGCAGTGAATTAATAATACTCTCTGAGGGCTGCGGCTCAAACCTCTTTCAAAAATGAGGTCTGACAAAGTCTCCACTCTAATTGTATAAGCATTGCCACTTTTCGTCCGCTTCCAGGCACATCAGTGGAAGTGATGCTTGCAAGAGCTGCCCTCTTGGCCCTGATGCTGCTGTCATATCTCTGCCCTGCCAGCTACCCCCACAGCGGGAAATCAAATATACTTAATGGAGAGAGGAAACATTACGACTGTAATCGAACCTGGAACGAGATAAGTGTGTCACCAATCACCACCTTCCTGCATATCGTCGCTGTGGTGGAAAAACCTTTTACGGTAACTCCAGTGTCAGCGGTCTTTGTGATTTCAACTTGAATGGTGGGATGACACAGTGCTTCATGCTCTCAGTGTATTCAACAACCTTGAGGCACATGAAAATATTCAGAAACTGGAATAGTACTTTACTTTAGCAGAGCAGGAAATTCTAAATTACATTTTTTTTTTAATTGTTGAAAATACAGAACTCTAATGCACCAAAACAACAAAATGGAAAAAGAAAAATGGAAAACAAATGTCCATGCCTGACAGGTTTCGTCTTCCTGTGTTTATATTGCTGCCACTTCTCGATGATCACACACTCAGAGATTCACACACACGCACACACACACACACACACACACACACACACACACACACACACACACACACACACACACACACACACACTCGTCGAACCAACACGTCCATCCACTGATGGTCTAAACAGCTCCTGGTGGGCTACAGAGTGCACGTCCAGTGGATCAAGTTCTCCCTTTGATTGAGGTCAGTATTCCTGAGAGCAGAGGCTTAGTGGTGCTCGGCTCACCACAATCCAGCTCCTGTTTCAGTGGAAATGGGCAGACCTCAGAGGGCAACCTCAAGGTGAGAGACATGATAAGTGTTGGGGAGTAGTCAGAGCCTGCTGCTGTGTCCACATTAAAGATGTGGATTTTTTCTGTTGAGTCAGAGCACTGAGGTTTCTGAGAGATGCTGACGGACACTGAATACAAAGTTTACTATGAGTTTTGTATTGAAGTGTTTGTGTCTTAGAGCTGTTTTCCAACTGAGAAGAGCTTCTGGGTTCAAGAGAGACTGAATAACAAGCAAATTGTTGCTTTTTCATTGTGGTTATTACATGCAACAATCAAAAACTCTAATAATAGAGGTTTTCGGGATGAATGTCATCATTTTTTTGCTAGCAGTTGTTCCTCAACTAATGGAAATTGCTCTAAAGTATGTTCTAAAAACTTAATACAGTAGAAATACCCCAAAGTTGTATTATTTCTTGGAAACTCCCTTCTGTTTTGTGTCGTCAAGAGTCTTGGTCAGATAACTTGCAAATGAGTCGAAATTGATCTGCAGAACATAATGATACATTTTACTCTAAAATAATGATTGTGAATTTAGTCCTTTGTCTTTATAAGATGTATGGCAACATACATTTCATGCCCATATCTGTGATACAATAATAACTTGTGTAAATCTTTATCTTATACAGAATTACCGACACTTTGCATTACAGCAAAAATTAACTGTTAACAATACCATTTCCTGTATTTATTTATACAAATGTTCATATTTATAATGTATTATGTTTTGAAAAATATACATAGCTTTAGTAGTAATTATTGACCTAATAGTAGACAGTAGTTACCAATCAGTTACTTGGAACTACAAGTTCAATTACATTTCCGCTGAAATAACAAACTCGTAATTAGAATGTGTTAATCTGTCTATTTTACAGTTTTGTTATCTAAAAACTGTTACAGTAAACAGCCTATTTTTGTTTAGCTGCTTACACTGAGTGTTAAATTCAGTATACCTTGTAATAACTTTACGAATTTGGGTATCAGAACTGCTCAATCCACATAAAAGTATGACCTGTTTTAAAGAAAAATGCCAAGCACAAAACTGTAAGTGTGTATTCCTGAGCTCGTTTCCTTCACAAATAAATGCTAAAATATTTGAACTGAAACTTGATCTGCAGAAGTATCAAAGTCCAAAGCTGTGCCTTGCAGTTCACTCCTCTGTTCAAACTGCCACCTCTATGTCTCATGCTCCAACATTGCAATATAGTGTCGGACCAACAGCCTTCTCTCCTCATCATGGCGATACAGTGATACATTAACAATAAATAATGAAGGAATTCATCAGAAGAGACTTTGCATATAGATAGCCTACTTAAGCTGGAAGCGACTATTAACATAACTTGCAGGGACTGGAGGATAATTAGACTGGCTCTCCTTCTTTGCCTTCCTCTGTGACTAATAGAGAGACAGAAGGAGGATACAATTCTCACAAGACTGTGGTTCATCTAACAAGTCGCCAAACTCTCAACAAAGTGGAAAGGTCCCTGAAAAACTGCAGAGCTTCTCAGTGGCTATTAGACAAATATGTTTGTGAGTTATATGTACATTCAATTTGTAGGAGACACAACTGCTTGCTCAATAGCAGAGCAGCAGCATTTGTTGGGTTAGATTTGCTGACACACCAAAAAGTTTTGCTGTCAGTGCCAAAGTGCACATTTTATTTCCCTTTATTTAACCAGAATAAGTCTATACCAAAACAGGGCTCTGCTTTGCAATCAAGTCACCATATCTCGAGGGACATTTAAGTGGCACATCTACCCTAATACCTGCATGTAAAAATATTATGTGTTTTATGTTACTTATGGGCCCTTGGATTTGGGATACCTGTAAACCAACAAATCTTCACCTGACAGATGAAGTACTTGTCCTTGCGGAGTCCCTTCTAGATCCTTTCTGACACTCGCCTAATTATATAAATCTCTGGGAGCAGGTCATTAAATACAGGATATATTAAATATCATCAGGAGTTAGACCCCATCCATCAAACAGTCTTGACTCTCTTCATCAGGATGGATATCATGTGCATTCATCAAACCCGGGCTACACTATTCATGTATAGCAGGTAGTAGTGGTGGTGGGAGGGTTATGTTCGTGAGCTGGAATAATTTCCAAAGTTGACTGAAAACACTGAATATTAAATGTTGGCAGAATTATATACATTTTTAAATAAATATGCATCCAACTGTTTTCTTCGTTATCTTTCCAATCTGCTGTTTCCTGCTGTCCATAGCGTTACTGGCTTTAGCAATCTCAGTTGTTATAGAAACTCTGGCTTAAGTATAATGCACCAAAACCAGGTGTTTTAACATTTACTCCTGCAAACATTTTCTTTCTCACCATAATACTAAAGAAAAAGAAAAAGAAATGACGAACAGCTCAGTGCCGCATTGATTTGGATGATATTGCAAATTAAGGACTGCAGAACTTGCCAAAAATCTGCTGAGGCACTCCGATTGCGATGCACGCACACTTTCTGAAGGGCACCACCTGCAGGGCCAGGTGATATTTAAACAGCTGGAGATGCCACTGCTATTAAATCACAACATTTTTCACAGATTAAGATGGCAGCTGCAAAATAAAAAATGTCCCCATGATTCTCATAACCCCCAAAAACGCTGCAGGCGTTCTTTGGGAAACTAGCTAAAAGAGAAAAAAAAATGCTATGTCTGCAGTTTCTTACTTTTGTTTCGACTGCTAACACATTATTCAGAAAGAAAGAAAGAAAGAAAGAAAGAAAGAAAGAAAGAAAGAAAGAAAGAAAGAAAGAAAGAAAGAAAGAAAAGGACTCAACAGTTATTAACAATTTATTTCAGCCAAGACTAGAATTTATGTGTAAATATTAGCATTTTCCCATTAATCTTTACACTTGTCGACTTTCATTACTCTAACAGTGGAAAATCACAGGCAGTTTATTAATTTGACATCACAGCTATGGCATGAGAGGCATATTATTGGTGTAGCCCTCTGATTTGAAAGGTGTCGTGTTGGAGACCTGAAAATTGATTCAAGGACACGACAGAGCCAATGTGTTATTACTCGTGTGCATGACTGCTGCTCTCTAAAGGTTTGCTCGAGGCTACCAGCCATGCATGACAGGGCAGGAGTGAGACTTTGGGCTGTGAAAATAACACATTAAGACAACAATCATCTATTTCTGTACATTCTTACCCTGTGATGTGACACAACAATGCTGGGTAATTGTTCATGCATCAGTTCCGCATACAGTGAACAACAAAAACCACACACCCAGTATATTGCCAAAGTGTGTGATAGATGCTTAGGTTTAGCCAACAAAACCATATGGTTATGTGTAGGAATAAACTACTTGATTAAGGTTTTGAAAAAATTTCCATAAAGGAAACTACATCACTTTCTTACAGACTCGAATCTTAATCTCCTGGCCTTAATCAATCCAACCACCCGTGACCTACGTCCCTCCCTTACATGACCATCATCTTTGACCCTGGTCATACTGTACATGCATGTATTTTTCATACTTAGGTGAGGCAAAACGTGACACTGATACGATACCCTATAGTGGACTACACCGCCGGAATTATCACACAAATCTGCAGCTCCCCACAGTTGTACAGAGCTTTATAGTGAGTTTGACAGCAGTTTTCGGCAAAAAAAAGCACCAAACACCTACGATAAAATACCCGCTCAGCGGTTAGCAACTACCTTGTGCTGTCCTCGTTATGTGCCGTGTATCACTTGACAGCCAGATAAACACCTTCCGAACATCAATACTCTGAAGACCGCCGGCTTCTTGTCCACAGGTTTATTGACATTAAAGAAGGGTGAAACTAAAACATACAAAAAACAATCAATTCTCTGCTTGGTTTAACATGTACAGACAGACACACACACACACACACACACACAATGTAAACACATTAACTCAATCTCCAATATGAACTTTCACTAGCCCAAGGACAGTGGAGTCATTAGCAAACAGCAATTCAGCAAACCTTCATCGTAAACTTCACAACAGTAATATTGTCCAAAAATAAGGCTCTGTAGCAGTAGATAAGAACAAAACAACAATACATACCCACGATGCCACCATAAGGCGTGTGATGTATGCAGATGGCGCTGGATTAACTCCGATACAAAAAATACAACTGCTCTCAGTTCCATGCTTCCCGACTTCCTCATTACTGATCACATTGTAATAACTTCCAGGGAGTTTTAAAGCGACAACGACAAACTACAGAAACTCCTTTAGAAAACACAGAAGATTTCTAATGCACTAATTTAATTGTAACAGAACACACCAAATGCTGCATTCAAATGGGGTCGTATTTACCGTGTACACAAGAAGAGTCCATATGAAAGGCGCCCTCGTGGTATTGACGACTTCGGAACTCAAAATTTTCGATAAGCCCAGAGTTCACGAGTTGTGATGTGTTTGCTGACGATTACAGAAATGGCAGAGGCCACGGAAGTACATTTTTCATGAGATGCACGGCTCCAAATGAATCATGTATAAATGTGACCGTTGGCTGTAAACATGTCAGCTTAAATGGTGAGGACATATATTAATATCAGGTCTCAGACACATGTCGAAAACCATCAATTTACAGTATGTCCCGAACATCCCTGCTACAGCCTGATAGCTTTGTTTGCAGGGAGTGTTTCCAGTTGTCGAGGATGACGGTAGCTTTTCTGTTGTTGAGGACATGACGGGGGAAAGGAGAGAAGGTGGAAAGATTGTCAGCAGCGGTCCTTCCCTCCTCTCACAGCTGACGATGGATGGCTGCAATGGGTTCCTCGCTGCTGGCCTCTGATAAGCCCTCTTTCTGAGGCCCAAGGTGGAGGGCCCTCTTAATGGAATTGCTCTCATCTGGGTAGCAGTGGTCTATCGACTGCTCTCACCAGTGAAAGAGGACCCCCTTTGTGAAGCGAATGAACCGAGAGATTGATGAGGCTTTGCTGTGCGAAATCGGCCCAGCATCGCCTCCTATCCAGCCCGAAGGCTGCGAAGGTCTATTTAGGGCGGTGTAATTCATATGCATGTGAAAATGAAATGCCTCTGCCGGGTTGTTCGGAGAGCAATGCAATGCCAACATATGTCAAGCTCAAGCGAAACAGCCTGCAGATGCTTTGTGTAATTGGCAACAGAAAACACATCCTGATGTGTGTCGCTGTCTGGGTTGTGTGTGTGTGTGTTTTTTTTTTTAAATAGACTGGAAAGAAATGGACGATGGTGAGGTGGCAGCACAACAACAAATGGCTCTGCATAAACTCTTAGTATGACCCACTTTCTGCCTGCGAAAAATGATTCATGAGTTAATTGATAGTGTCAAAGGGATGTTTTTTTTCCTAATGTGCACGGTGCAAAGGCACAAAAACAGAAGAGTCCTTTATCTGCAGGTAGTCGTGTCTGTCTAACATTTTGTAATACAACAGACATCCTCAGACTTCAGGAGGCAGACGACAGGCTGATAAGATACTTATCACCGCTGAGGCTCTACAGCCTTATCTCTCTTAGAGAGGCTCTTACCTTTTGACTCTCACGCAGCCAGACAATGAGCCGTTCTCAACAAGACTTTAAGCTCTGTGCGGAGGAAACTATTTGTTTTCTTGATTTCACTGTCAGTTTTCTGTAACCGGGAAACTGTCTGAACTGATTTGTAGAAACATACACTTTGATCTTAATACCAATTGTGGGGGTAAAAATAAAAAAAAAGGATGTGGTGCCTTTTAAGTATATGAACCTGTTTTGAAGTTATGATTTTTACTCATATCAGGACAAAAAGCCCTTTTTATATTTTTGCTCAGCATTATCAGCAGTATTAGCACTATACGTTTGTGAAATAGAGATTCAAATATTACCTCTTGGCTGAAAGCCTCCTTTTAATGCAATTGTCTCTCAGTAATGGAAAGTCCTCTGTCTTTTTTTACCCCCCCCCCCCTCCCCCCCGGTCCTCCTCCGTCTTCCATGGTGGTGCTGCCATTTAGCAGATGTAGAGATCCCATTCATCAGGTCTGAGAGTGCCCTCATGTCTGATCATCCGTCAGCCGCTTCCCTACGTCTCTGACATCCCTCTTGCTGCTTTTTAAAAATAGAGCAGGAGATTAAGAAGAGGGGAACATTGTAGCCCTGGTCTCATGAGGTCAGTCATTCCCGTCATCCCTCCTTCAAACTTCCCCATTCCCCACCTCCTCCATCCCTTGTCCCTCCTTTTAACATCCACCTCCTCCACCTTACTTACTCCCCCCTCCTCCTCCTCCTCCTATATCTTCTCCTGATGGAGCCATCAAGGGAAATCATTGTCCTGTAGATGTGCTGTGTGTTTTCAGCACCAAGCTGCAGAAACACAATATGAAGCCAATAAAAATTTCTGAACAACCTTGTATCTAAGCATTGGTAAAAATGTCATGCAGTGCAATTGTGAATGACTTCAAATGTAGAAGAAATAAATTATAACTATTTACCACTGATTATTAAAGTTCAGATATCCTAACTGGTATGTAAAATTAATCGGTTGAATTATTAGTTTTCTGAAACTTTGCCTTACAGATATCGTTCATCTTCTTCCTGACCTTTCCACAAAGTCATTTTGACTTGACATTACAGGAAAAGCAATAAAATGAATATTGTCTGTTTCCCATTACAATTCTCAGTAAGCTCAGGACTCGGCATATACAACAATAGTTGTAGGCACAATTAACGTTATTAATCACACCTGTGATTTTCTAGCTAAATGACAGTCAAGAAGTGGAAAAATTACAACCAGTGTAGGGCATTACATCAGTCTAACAAGTCCTTACTTTTGGAAACACCCAAACAGCTGTTCTTAATCATTCTACATTCTGATTGGTTGGTGGGTTTGGCTTGACCAGTCACCTATAATGCAGGTTTTTAAATTGCCATCATAACTAAATGAACCACATTTAAACCGTAAAGCGGTACAAACAGCAACAGTGAAGTTCAGCTTAAGATCTTTGAGCTGGGGTAATTTGTAATACCGCCACCAATAGAAATATAGCTTCACACTGGGTAGTTCTTAGCCTCTGCATCACCCAGTACAATCAACGTTCACCTCGCCGGGTATCATGGATACCTTTTTCCGCTTGGAGCATCTCCACATGTTTAAATCAGAGGAATGATCCGAATGCAATGAATTGTTTCTTACTTTATTTATTAAATGTTAATGTTAGATCAGTGCTTCATGTTATAAAGAGAAACAGGTTCTATTGAAATTAATTAGAGTTTTTAAACATCTCCTCTGCTATTTGAGAAGAGAACTAAAAGGTGTCGTAGTTACAGAATAATGCTGATTAATATGAATAAACACGAGACTTTTGTAGCAATACATAGATTTACATTCACAAAATGATGTTCACTTAGTGTGTGCTAAGCTTCAGTTTAATGGGTGAGTCCTACAGTAGTTCAGTGTCACTCTAAAAATTGCGACCATCCTTCTTCATGAATCAAACCCAGCCTACAAGCAAACAAACAAAATAACAGCAAAATCAACAACACCTCAGATTTATGGGGGCTCTATTCTTTTCTTCTAAACAGGATACTTATGGGGAATCATGCAATCAATCAGTGAGAGCAAACACCTGCTTTCACAGCATTTCTGCAGCAGAAACCAAACGGAACGCAAATATGTTAATCAGTTGTGAGGAACAAACTAAAATCTACCCGCAATCTGACCATTTCTGTCAAAGTATAACGATAAACATTTCATAAATCTGACTATAGTCACAGACATATGTGCACAAAGTCACACTGCACAGATGTACAAAAGCACTCAACTGAGGACTCATCTACAGTCCTTGCACACACGACCTGTTCTTTTGTACCAATCAGTGAGAGATCGCGGTTAGAACAATCACTCTCAAATGGCTTGCCGGTACTTTGTGTGATCACCTTTAGTTAAAATGGTTTTCAAATACACCACAAAATGTAAGATCATACTTTTTAGATAATCTTTGCCTGAAGAAATGTGGGCTCTGAAAGCTGTGTGAAATAATAATAAAAACTGTTGTTTTAGTAGCCACAGCAACAACAAACAAACAAAAGATTATCCTGCTTAACTTAATGAAATACATTAATAATTAACTAACAAGGCTTTACATTAATCAGTTTGCATAACTTTGCAGTCATGAAACTATATTGACCATTTATTTTCCCCAATCTTCCTTCTGTTGATGCCATTATTCTTATTTTCTCCATGAAAGACAATTTGGAAGACATAATTGTTTTTGGGCTTCACAATTTGGTGTTTTAAATAAACTGAACATAACACAGCTGGCAACACAAAAACACGCATTGAGAAGTTCAACCTTCCACCATATATTTTGACCTGCTGAGAAAATTCAAGGTTATGTTGTGATTTGTTGCTACATAAATAAATTGTGTACCAGCTCTCATTCAAAACTATTTACGAAACATATATACTGGCGAATAATCTGTCTTATTAAAATCCCAGATACTTTCTTCTAATAGAAGAAGAGTGTGCGAGTTGCTTTAGACAGTTTTAAATCAGTGCTCAGACAATAATTCGGTTGCATCTCTTCTGTGCAGTCGGGGGGGCTGCATGAGAGAATCACAGCACGATGGACGGTCTATTTCACCGAGATCGGTGCTTTTCCTATTGATCGTCCGTGCAGGTCTAGCCTGAGTACAGAAGAAATATATAGATTGCGTATGGGAACATAACATGCACTCACTGCCCCGAGCTCTACCACAAACAGAAAACAGATGATGATTCATACTCTAATCTGAGCAGACTGATGGTTCACAGATACATTGTAGGCAAACTAATTCCCATTAAGACTCTATAGCTGTTCTTTATTACTTACTTTGCTGTAACGTATAGAAGCTCCCTCGTGTTTTCTGTTGCTTTTCTTGTTTGACCGTTTTCAGTTTTCACCAAAAGTGGCATAACAATGACAGCCTTCTCGGCTTTGATAATGGCCACACGTTTTGCAGAAGGTACAAATCAAAGCCCTCTCTGGACTATCTTATACATGAGTGTTTGGTTTTGTTGTCCTTTTTGTTCTGTGTGGAGGAAACTTTCTGCTACAGTGCCCACACAGTATTGAGTAAGCATCTAGAATGAGTCATAGCACCTCTAATGGAAATCCATTTAGCTTGGTCTGAAGTATAAGTCTGCGCAGGGAAGCATAGCGTCACACTGAACTGATCCTCTGGCTATCTTTCACCGCAGGAAGGACAAGCAGGACACTCAAGGTGAAAAGACCCTCGAAACAATCAAGGAGTGGTATTATTTGGCCATTGTGGGAGAGTCCAGGTATTTGCAGCTGAACACTACTTCTTAGTTTTATCAGGTTCTTTTCACTGCATACATAATATAGAACTTTTGACAGATGCAGCGATCATATTCTTACGCAATCGATGGTAAGCACTGAGTCTCGATGATGGGTGACTGTGAGTGAGTGTCCTCTCTGGGAGAATTATCTGATTTGAATGAAAAGAGCCACGAAGGCTGCGGAATATGGGGCAAAATGCAGATCCATGGATCATTAATATTTACACATACTTTGGACTGGAAGGAGAATTGGATTTTGAGGCCGGCCTTTTATGCATTCAGGTTCTTGATTATGATGTTGCTGCAGCCTAAGAGTCAAACTGTGAATACATATGAAGTGATTTTTTTTTTTTAATTTTTTTTTTTTAAATGGAGACATAAAAGAAGGCCGGTGAAGGTCAGGCTCTCAGTGCAGCTGTGAGCATTTTAGCTCCTCTGAACTGTGTGCTACTAAAAAGACGAACTTCCTTTTCAGAGTGGAGGTTCTGTAATGTGTTGACCACATTATGTAGTCCTCCACTTTACCAATGGAGATATGTAGCCTCCTATTTACTCAGGAGCAGATGATACAATTTTGTTTAAAGCATTCCTGCTGGAGATTAGAAGAACTCAATCACTACAGTCTCGTTTCAGTAGTGCCGGCCAAAACTGGGCAACCCACTCTTTTCAGAAAAGTACCAGTAGAAAAGTACCAAGCTTTAAACGTGTCAACTTTTATATTTGACCAATCTCAGAATTTGATTCTTTTCCAGTTCAATCCCAATTCGATTGATTAAATAAAGAAAAAGAGGGTCCCTGTATTTTGGCTCTTTCTCCAGTTGACTAGGTCCACTGACAGTTAAGCTTATTGGTTTTGATGATGGTCACAGTCTGACCAAAAGTTTATCGTGTTAACTTTGGATCATCTGACAGTTTTTTTTTTTTTTTTTTAATTGAAATGAATCTTTTAGTAGAGCCTGTTCTCTTTCTCCAGGCGTTAAATATGTCTGCACAGGGAGGCAGTTGAGGTGATTGGATTATTTAAACACAAGGGGAGCCAAGCAACAAAAAAAATGTTTGACTTATTTGAGGTCACCCAACACTGGAGGGCTACGCAACTTGACAAAAGGAAAACAAGAAAAATACATGCAACATCATTTTTATAGGTTTTGATTACTTTAAATAACCACAGAGAACATTTATACTTTTACCTTGGTACTTTGGGGACTGGGAAAGGCCCGTGAAGACAACCTGACCTGCAGTTCACTCGATAGTTGAGACACGATTTAGTCACACCATGCAGATCAAATTCCCCCAAACTGCAAGACAAGTCCAGATATGTCAGTTAAACACTTGTTTGTTTCCACACATGATGAGAATGTTGAACTGATTTAAGGAAGTAAACTCCTTTGTAATTGTAACGTGTCTGAACGGTAAATATTCCTCATGATCCCCGTCTCCTCAACCTGGAAACGACACGCCCGAGACACGCCAAACTCCATTTATAAGTCAGGCATGATTCAATCAGAATAAAGACCGTAACGCACACCACAAGAACCATGGAGATTTAGGCAAACAAAAGAACTCTCTTTACAATCATGAAAACAAATTCCCAGCATTTGGAAAACACACCATGGTAAATGCAGAGTCCAGCTAAAACAAGATTTGTTCCAAAAAAAACGAGTGACATATGAGCTGACGTGGGTTTGGCCTTGTAGTTCTGATTTACAATCCAGACTAGGGGAATATCTGACTAATGAGTGAGTGATTTCAGGCGGGGCTGATTAGCAAAGAGGAAACAGGGGAGGTGGGTGTTGTAGACAGGAGACTGACGCTGTGTTTCAATGGAACTTGTGAGCTCAGGGCACCGTATGCTTGGTGTTCAAGTGGTTAAGTTGTAAAAACACCGTCTAGAAGCCACGGAGGCAAACAATTTAGCATGTTAACAAGGGGATAACAGAACGCAGGAAACACCAAAGCACAGAGGGAAACTATAAGGCCGTTGGGAAGATCAAGATTTTCCTCAGACGTAGGCTAAAAATCAACTTCCAGGCCTCTGCCTTTTCTGTAAATTTCGAGTGGACACCACGAGAGGGCCGTTCATATGGAGTCTTCTCGTGTACACAATGAATACGACTCCATTTAAGCGCAGCGTGAGCATGGGGAGATAAACAGACTGTGGACCTCTGGTGGGTGGACACAAGGAATGACATGGAGACAAACACAAGGGACCGCAGGTGAGACACAGACAGGGGCCGTACAAGGAGAGACACACAGGGAACCTATGGTGGGTAGGAGCAGTGACACAAGGAACAAAAATCAGACCAAAACCACGATAAGCTCTTTGTATTTTAAAAGCTCCCTCCCTGGATATAGATAATCGCCGGTGTTTGAAACTGATCTCCACTTGCCGGGCCTGATTCTGTCAGTTTGCACTGCTGACTGCGACTCAGGGCTCATCTTCACTGTGCCGTATGTTCGGTGAACGAATCCCTGAAGGCGCACCGTTTCCTCCCAGCGAAAGGATCTGGGACAGTCTCCGGGGTCGTCGGCTTTCACCGAGGGAACCCCCGTTCACCGTGCCATTCGTTCAGAGAAGGAATCACTGAACATGTGTCGTTCCCTCGCAGCGAAAGATTTGTATCTCGTCGCAGCAGCACCAGTCTAGACTCTGTAGACTCTCCTGTCACATGGGCCAGCCGGACATTAGAAGTTCGTATTTATCGAGGAAGTCTGTTAAAACAAGCTTTTTTTTTTGTGGGCTTTTTAAGTGTAACTTGAAGAATCGAACCATCAATTGGGCCACTGATTATCTTGTGCTAATTCCTGGCTATGTCAGCTGCTAGTTATCCCTAATTTGAATCATTCACTCACCGCGTGAGGTTATCTCTGCATGTTCCCTCACGACTGACTGACAGCTCAACCGAACTGAGAAATGAACCAAGTTGAGTTCATCCCCAAAAAGGATTTGTTCTCATGAACGAATCGTTCGTGAACTCCTTTCCAGTTCAGGAACAGAGAACAAACACATTCCCACATTTTCTTTTGAAATTATGGGTTAATACTGTAAAGCGTCGACATTTCTTGTTCCTTCAATTTTTATGTTTAGTTCTCGCGTACCTTCAAGTGTGTACTAAATACTGCATTAGTACACTGTTATTACAAAACGTACGTACATTTTGATTCATTGTACTGTACATTGTGAACTGTGATCCAAAGTGTTACCTATAATGTTACTACAAAACTCAACTTTTGGCATTTGCGAATCAACTTAGAACAGTACAAGATGAGAATCAATATTTGATATGCGAAAAAGTGAATAGCGTTAAAAACTCACTTGAGCACCGTGTGGTTAGTTTTGCTTTCAGCACTGCAGGAGCTGACTGACATGTTTTCTTACTCTGAAAATAAACTACCTGTTTAAGTGAAGAAACCATATTTCACAAGTTACCAGCTTTATATAGCTACATCTTAATTTTTTGGAAGGATAAGCTTATTGCTTTACCGGTACTCTCTACTCACATATGACGTTAGTCTGTCCTGAACTCTTGCGGCGTGCTCAAAGGTGTGCAACACTCAACACTCAAAATACATTTCGAGGTCCAGAGCCGCGAGGCAACGTAACACTCAAACCTCCCGAGTTTTACTTTTCGTTGATACAAATACAAACAGATAAATCTGTATTTCATTACACAATTTTAACCGAATTTACTCACCCACATTTAAGCATAGAAAAACAATCAAGTACAATATTTAAAGTTAAGGTGATGTACCAACTTGGTATTCAAATTTTCTCCAGCAAAGGTGGGCTTAGTGCTCATATTGAAGTGTCAAACTACTGCTGAAAGAGTAATGGCACCCATCACTTTGTTCGGCCCTCTCAGCAACTTTTATCATCTGGTTCTGTGCGTCTTTGTGCTGGTTCAAACGTGTTTTATGATTCATTTGCAATTCTGTGCCCTTTGTCAGCCACCAATTTGTTTTGAAGTCCGTGAAGGTACATCTGTCCTCTGTGATGTGAATGTAGATATTGCCTGCCAAGGACAGACCAGGGAGCACTAAGAGAGATGAGAGTGATGGACACATACATGGATGGACGGACGGCCAGACAGACAGACAGATACATAGATATATAGATGTCTCGTTATCTGTATAGACAAGACAGGCAGACAGATGCGTAGATAGATACATGTTCCAAAATGCAGGAAGCAGGCGTTCCAGTTTGCTGTTGATTTAGGGAGGAAGATCTGCAACCCACAAACACTCCTCTCAGTCCATCCAGACCAAATGTAACCTGAAGTTGGATGGAGAGAGAGAGAGAGAGATACAGAGAGAGAGAGAGAGAGATACAGAGAGAGAGAGATACAGAGAGAGAGAGAGAGAGAGAGAGAGAGAGAGAGATACAGAGAGAGAGAGAGAGAGAGAGAGAGAGAGAGAGCAAGAGATACAGAGAGAGAGAGATACAGAGAGAGAGAGAGAGAGAGAGCAAGAGATACAGAGAGAGAGAGAGAGAGATACAGAGAGAGAGAGAGAGAGAGAGCAAGAGATACAGAGAGAGAGAGAGAGAGAGAGAGAGAGAGAGAGCAAGAGATACAGAGAGAGAGAGAGAGAGAGAGAGAGAGAGAGAGCAAGAGATACAGAGAGAGAGAGAGAGAGAGATACAGAGAGAGAGAGAGAGAGAGAGAGAGATACAGAGAGAGAGAGAGAGATACAGAGAGAGAGAGATACAGAGAGAGAGAGATACAGAGAGAGAGAGAGATACAGAGAGAGAGAGAGAGAGAGATACAGAGAGAGAGAGATACAGAGAGAGAGAGAGAGAGATACAGAAAGAATAATAAACATAAACCAACACATTTGATCACATCACACCTCAATTTATGAAACCAAAGATTGTTGTTTTTTTGGTGATGTATTGGTTGTTTAGAAGCACTGTGTTCATACAACAACAACAAAGTGCGAGCAGGACTTTTACGGCGGTCTCGTTGTGTCTGTGGGGATGACACCTGTCTCGTTGCGGTCCAGATGATGGACTGTATCATGAGGCCTCAGTGGGATGAGCTCTATCAGAGACCGACATCATTACAGACACCTTGTCTTGCTTGTGTTCTCAATTTACTCTAACAAGGCTCTCACAGACCACCAAAACAAAAAAAGGGTTACCTTTCTGTTCATGCCAGGAAGCACCTGCTGTCTGTAAAAGCATCTGGTTCTGTTGAAAGCATCTTTGAGACACTGACCAGAGGACTTGGCAGGAACAGCTTCTTTTAATTAAATGAACAAACGGTAACTGCAGGCTCTCACAGCTACTAACATACTAATGAGACTCCATACTGAAGGCTCTTCTCACTCGGTGTCTGCTCACATGAGAAAACTTACATACACTACGTATCATTTTACATACCGTTTGCGAATTTTGACAATAACAATTATGCAAATTATTTTGGGGTGGATATGTTGTTTAGGATTTGAAGTTCTTTTTTTTTTTTTTTTTACTGTGTATAATGATCATAATGCCAAAGATGCATTTTCTACAACTCAAGCATGTAATGCAGAACTTTTGTCTCCCTCCTCTGCCAGTCACGTTAATTGTTTTCAGTGACACCAGCTAATTTCACAAAACTATCATGATAATAACAAAAGCTGCATCAATCAGAAAAGGATGAGAAAAACAAAAAAAATATATAATCCGATTCATTTTGGTGACACATTTCTTGAGACAAAACATTTATCAGTAAATTTCAACTACTGACATTTACTTCATCGTCGTTATAGATTTAAGACTCAAAATAATTCTCAGTTTCATTCAGAAATAACTTTATTGATGGGATAAAATTATCCATATCCATGAAGCGGGAGGAAGCTTTTGAAATATAAAGAGTTTGTCATGGTTTTGGTCCATTTATCCATAAAGTCTAATTTCTGGCTATATGGATATAAAATGTCCCCAATTAAATAAAAAAATAATTATATATATATATATATATATATATATATATGTATTCTGTTGTCTATGCTAAGCTAACTGCTTGCTGGCTCTAGACTTCTGTTTATTAGAAAGAGAGAGTTTTCCAAATGTTTCTGCAATATAGCTGCAAACGGGGAGTGAAATCAATGGGAATCAAACGGTATGCAGCGAATAAAAAACAACAACAACGACTCAGTCACTTTGACACATCAGTTGATTTATCCGCAACGTGGCATCTGACCCAACAGACTGGTTGGCCAGAGGAGGATGATCAGCGAGGCAAAAGGCTAAAATCCTCACAGCTCCCCTCAGACACATTCAATCTGAATCTGGCTTTATTGTTGAGGAGGTTTCTGGTGGAAGTCGAAGCTCCGGCGGACGCGGCCGTTAAGCTGCAGGCCATCAATCAACTCCAGCTGCTTTTGAATGCGGCCCACCGTGCGGTGCGCTGCGCTCCGGCCCGGCCCGGGGTGAAGGAGGAGAAGGAGGAGAAGTCAGCTATTTCTTTGCGGTCTCGGTGTGGGTGCTCGCACGTTAATCACAGCCTCTTTCCTCCGGGCCCGGAGCCTCGTCGGTCTCCTCGCGGAGGCGCGGCGCTGGCTGTGAGGCGAACGACAGCCTGGACAAACAGATTGGATGAAGCTGGACAATGAGGCCTGCTCCTCTCCAGCTAACAGGCCAGCCAACCAAACACAAACATAAACAACAATACAAATTAAAAAAAAAAAAAAAAAAAAAAACGGCAGCAATAATAAGCCAAATAGCCTTTTGATGGGGAACTGCTGGGTTCCTCCTCTCACTCTACTCCTTACTACACTTTGTATAAATTCTTGGTTTGATTTATTTCCAATATCCATAACTATCTGGGCTGCAAGCAGCAGGAATGACCAAGCACTCAATAGGTCCCCCCCCCCCCCCCTATCAACTCTCCTGCTCATCAGGACAAGTGATGGGGATTGATTCAGCTACTTATCCCAAACGATATCCGACTCAAAACACACTGATGGGATAATACGTGCAACCCACGTCTGTATCGGACTGTCTCCCCTCTCACTGAAAGAAATATGACCTCGTTACTCATCCATTCAACCTTGAAGAAAATTAGCAAAAGAGACGGTAAGAGCAGGAGTGAGTGTTGTAATGGCGCACCAACAGCTGAGTGACGTCACCAGCCGGCAGGAGTTCTTCAACGTCACGTGACATGTAAAACACGAGGTAAGCCTGAAGTTACAGAGAGAGAGAGAGAGAGAGAGAGAGAGAGAGAGAGAGAGAGCTCCAGTACCATCTAGTGGCGTCTTCCAGCACACGCACACAGCAAAGAGAAGGCCAACAAACCCCCTGAGGAAGTGAGAACGACGGAGAGGATCAAATCTGTTCATGTCGTTTCCCCAGCACACCAGCTGTTCCAGTCGTTAACCCTGCGGGGAGGTGTGAGAAATCAGTGCTATCTAAATACAAACTAGTTAAAAAAAAACAACAACAACAAAAACAACAAGTAGAACTACCAACACAATAATATGGAAATGCTCCATTCCAAGTGTTGTTGTTGTTGTTTTTTTTTAAATCACTGGCTGTTCCAGACTATACTGGTAACTGGTTCTACTTGCTTAGAAGAATCAAAATCAGACTTCCGTGTGATCAGAGTATTTAACAAGCCCCGTTACTTCAGTAAACAAAGGCAGTGCTTTGGTTGGACGATGGTGTGCACAGATACTCACTGTTGAAAGTGGGGGAAAAAAAAAAAGGAAAAAACAACAACACTTCACCTTAAGTCACACTGAAGTGCACTGTCACATCTCCTTGAATCACTTAAAAGGCAGCAGGTGATGCCCCCCCCTCCCCCTCTCCCCCCAGACAAAAAACGGACCCCTGAATCTTCTGGTGAGGAACACCATCTACTGGAAGACGCAAGAAACGCACTCGAACATCTGGAGCGCCTCATTCACAGATGGTTTGATGCCCAAATCCTGCGGCTCTTGTACCAAAGTTCCCTTAGAAAAAACAAAACAAAAAACACAACATTAATACGTAATTAATGTTGTGGTTTATGGTTCTATTACTCTTCCATGTTCCTAATTAAATTATATTAATAAGAACAGGATGAAGAGATATTTCATAAAATTCTTTATTCATAAACTTGATGCAAGTTTACAAATTACTTTACATGGTCAAAATCACCCTTGCAATGGAAAAAAAAAAAAAAAAAAAAAAATGAAACCAAACCAAAGCATGCTAACAGTGCATAACTTTATAACCCGGCCACCGCAGTTAATGAAGCAAGGTAAAGAACCCAGTATCAGGCTAGTTCAGTCGTCGGACCAACATGTCACGTTTCAAAGCCGAGACGTTTTTTTTTGTTTGTTTGTTAGTCAGACACGTGTTGCTGTAAGAGCAGACTCGTGCATACACCATTATTCCAAAGACCAGGTTCAAGATGTGGGATTGGAATTGTTCTGATGGCACAACAAATCTGAACTGCTGCTTTTTGTTGGGAATCCTGGCATCTTAGAAAGGTAACCCGAGCAGGTAGGATGTCTTTTAAAGTCCACGTGTCTCGGAGTATCTGACCTGGTTCAATTAAGCACACAAGGAGAAATGCTCCTGTGCACTGATGTAGTAGGAAACCACGAGTAAACAAGTCCTGAAAAAAAAAGAAAAAAAAAAAGAAGGATATTTCTTTTTAAGTGCTCTTGCGTAGCTTGGGAGGGGGACACCCACCGATATATTGACATGCAAAATACAGCAATATAATCTGAGGGTCGGAGCCAGTCTGCTCCACGTATCTGATCATTCAAAAGAAAAACTTACTTGGTAATTAATAGCATCGATGGCAATCACAAGATCTAAGTGTGTGTGTGTGTGTGCAATTCGACGGCAAAACACTCTGTAATACTACAGGGGCGTCACTCTAAAATGGCCCAAAAAAACCCCCCCCAAAAAACGATTGACACATTCAATCTTGCACGACAATATTCTTAAGCGATCCTTTGCGAAGTCGAGTGTGCAGTATGTATTCCTGAGTTTGCTTCTCCAGAGAATGCAGGGGTGGGCTCGACAATGTGACCAGAATGAAGTGATTAGTACGTTACCAATGCGCATCACAACAGCTAACAACCATGCCGATGATCCGGAGTCGAGTTGAGAATTTGCTTGTGGGTGAAACAACAAAAGGAGGGCGACTCGCGTCATATCCTGCAGGACTAAACAAATGTTAGATGTGCTGAGCATGAACAAGCTGCTTGTTTTCTACCCATCTTTACCTTTCTGTGACTGAGGTTAGTATCACGGAGGAAACTCTAAACTCAAAAAGTAAGGAATGACTGTATGAAATAGCCTAACTAAGCTTTCTACGCTGGTTACCAGGACAATATACTTAAAACAATGCAAGTAACCACACAACAGAACACCCACAACAAACATGTAACTGCATTAATTGGAATGCTCCACACAGTTTTCTGCATATTATTCACATTACATCAAAGCCTCAGCACGCCGAGGGGTACAGCAGTGCCGAGAGTGGTCATGAATAGTAACCAGAGAGGTGGTAATGGGAAGAGCTGGGTCCTTCCTGTGGCAAATCTGAACAAATATTTATCAAACCTGAACAAATATTCTGGAAATGGAGCGGACTCCAGTTGATCTTCCCAGGTGTGAAGCTAGAAGGTACACGGTCGAGACTATTGCTGTGAATTTGTAACTCCGGCTGCATTTTAAAACAGCCGTGAGGTCAAGGAAAAGTCAGAAGGTAAAAAGGTCACTTTTTTTTTTTTTTTTTTTTTTCCCCCAGACTGCAAAATTGGTGAAGTAGTCAGGATGTGAGCCAGCTACAGGAACTAAGCCGGGGACTACACTATTTAGCTGTTAAGACTAATTTTCTTCAGTTCAACAAAACTCCACAAGACTTCACTGCATAGCCTCACTGAGGTTCGTCTGGTTTGAGTGATTCGATATGAACAGCCAAACCTCTGGTATGCCAGAAACAGCCGTGTCCATGCCGGTATTGGTGCGGCCGTTGTAGTTGAGAGGTGCCGTTGAATGAGGGGAACGGTTCTGTCACTGTTGCCAATAACATAGGGATTACAAATCAATATTAAAAAAAAAAAAGAACAAAAAAAAAGAACAAAACTGCAGTAGTCATTAAGCTTACATAAGAACATGATGTACTTTTGTTTCCTTCTGCAAGAGTATCCATGAAGCAACTTTTTCTTAAGTCTAAAATGGGTCTTGAGAAGTTGCAGTGCTCCTGCAGTTAATAGTCAAGGGTATATAGTAATACAGTCTCTGCCCAGCCAAAGACCCAGACAAGGTTACATTATAAACAATTAAATCCTTTTGCAGAAATACAAATTTACATGTTTACACATGGAGTTAAAATCAACTACATTACAGTGTGATCCAATCCAAACGCGCCCCTGCTTTGCCTGATCATGTTTCTTATGTTGCCAGTCTAGCCGCACACCAAACCTCTCCTGCGGGGAGCGGTCCGGCTGCTGGTTGGGATGACGACGGTGGTCTCCAAAGTTTAGAGCGCAGCGAGGTGCTGCAGCTCATTACGGGGTGTCCCACCCGGGCTCGCAAAGAGTCTCTTCGTCTTCCTCCCCCCGCCTCACGGCTTCAAGCTTTGAATGACAAAGAGGTTTGAAAGCAGAGGAGCCTCAGAAGCATGTTATTCCAGAGGAGGGGCCTTGGCATTAAAAAGATAACACATGAGCACAATATTACAGAGGCCATCCATGGAGAGGAAGGGCGGCGGTTCTTTCCCGCCACCGGCATCGAAATGTCCTTCCCAGCTGCCACTGCATCATATCGGGGAATGTCGCATGCCGTTCTCAGATGCAGTCTGTGGCCAGAGAGGCAGTGTCAGACCGACACTGCAGGAGGATGAAGCCATGACGCACCTTTCAACTCACAGCGGGCAAGTAACCTTGGCATGCTCAACGCCAAAACCGAAGGGGGAGTTAGCGCGATATTTTTGTCCACCGATTTCCTGGAGTATGGGGGTGAATGTCGCAATGGAACAAAAAAAATAAAATAATTAAGATTGCATCAGACAACAGATGTACAGAGAGATAAATATCTGAAGAGATGACACCCTTGCGAGTAGCTGATGGATGTAAATTTCAGGTGTGGAGTGAGTGTGTCCGTGTTCATGTGTTAGTTGTTTTTTTTTTTTGGGAGGTCACTGAATGAGGAATTTGGTTTGGAGTTCAAACTGTCATGTAGAGAACAAAAGAGTTTGCAGGATAAAAACAATATTGGTCGCAAGGTGAAAAGAAAAAAAATCTAAGACATGTGGTCCCAGTGCAGGAAAGGCAAGAGTCTGTATTAGCCGTCCTCCTTCGGGGGTGTGTACCAGCCTAGAAAGACAACACAAAAGACACGATGACTACAGGTTAATGCAAAACAGCTACCAATCACCTGTACCAAAGCCATTTCCTATGCTTCACTAGTTTGTATCTGTATTTCCAAATATCCCTGGTTAGTGCAAAGATCAAAAACTCCAGGCTGAGAAGTGCTGACTGGTTAGATTCTGGGCTTTGCAAAGCTTTCAGCTCTAAACTTTTGTTTTATTCTACTACAGTTAAAAATAGCCCTCTGTAGCCTGGTTGGGTGGAAGGAATTTACATAGTTTCACCTGTTACTTTTATTTAAAAAAAAAAAAAAAAATGCAGTGTGGTGTTTCCCACAACTTAAATCCAACTTTAAAATGCAAATGTTGACTGTTCTCCTGTCTATTTTATTGTCAGTTAAAACAGCATATTACTGATGTGTTTGTGCCTATTATTACTCTGGTCTGCTATACTTGTAAACAGCTGAATAACACTCAAGGTCACAAAGCATTCATTACATACACAGAAATGTGCTGTCTGTAAAATAATAATAATGATTCATCACTGGACCTGAACATGAGATTTGAATAACAGTCAGCATAATGCAGCAATGTTAACACATTGTGCCAGTTACCATCTACATCTATCGATATGTATGCATGATGCTCTCATGTCATTGTGTATCCTAATAATAATAATAATTGGTGAACTTAAAGAATGACAATGAATCACAAGCACATTGCATTTATAGTGTTTTGCTGTTTTCTATATCCTGCTGCTATAAACCCACAATTTGAGTGGAACAATGTGGACCTCATGCAGTTAATGTCCATATTTGGTACATGCACAACAGTCCCAGCGCAGATATTCCACAGCTTTGATGCATGGGAGGGATTTGGTTTCAGTAAACAAGGTCAGGGATGCACTCTGTAAGAAACAGGAGACAAAAAAAAAACACTCACCGTTCTTTTCATGGATCTGAACCAGGGATTTGTAGGACTGCTGTGCTCTGGCAAGATTGTACTGGTTCTGCATTAAAAGATGAAAACAAAGCCAACCTTAAGAGTGCGCATTGGGTTTAGGATGACAGCACAGAACAAGAAACGGCACGGACAGCTGTTTTCTACAAGCAGGGGAGAAAAAAAAAAAAAAAAAAAAGGCTTATCTTGCTAGCTCCAATTTCAAGAACAAAAACCTGAGTATGATTCAGTGTAATGAACATACACCCCCCCGTGTTTTACCATTGATACCAGACTGCTTTCACGCACACCTCGTCATCACAATTCACACCAGCCCTGCCTGTGCAACTGTAGTTCCACATACATCACTCCTACACCACATAAAAAAACCACAACATTTTGTACCAATCTGTATGCCTGAGGGTCAACTCATTATGAGTAAAGCAGCGTTTCCTTGAAGGGGCTGGTTTCACAAAGACAGACTTTGATCAAACTAATAGGCTTCAGATAGATATGCTGTGTTCATCCACTGCACAAAGCTGTCTAGATCTTGACTAAGCTATATTCTGGGTAAATTTTAAACTAAATAAAAAAAACTTGGCACTCAAAACTACTCAGCTCCCATCTTCCAGCAGAAAACATTTGCCTTGTGGAAGAATTAAACACTTACAAGGACATATAAGAGAAAATTACAGCTAAAAGTAAAATGACTAAAGTAAAATATATATATATATATATATATATATAACAGGGCTTAGAAGCTGTGGCTCTTTACTTGGTACTTGGACTCAGTAATGTCCTCACTGGTATATGTATAAATATTTCCAGTGGGTTGTTGTGGTCTCCTAAAACTCCTCCCTTGCCATTTACTCGTTCCACAAAAAAACAACACAGACGCTGAGCTTTATTATTGCCCTTTTTCTTCCTATGGGTCCACTGGTCAGCAAGTGCCACTACCTGCTACCATGGAAACACAAGTTCTAGCTCTGATTAAGCTCAACTTTATAGAATTACAGTAAGTCAGTCTTTATTTAGGTCAAACTAATGAGACTAATCTTGGACAAAATCCAGACTGGCCTAACACTCAAGACAAAACCGACACCCGAAGCGTGTTTTGGTGCTTCAAGTCTATCTTCTGTTAGTGATATCCACTCAATACTGCGCCTGAGTGTGTGTGTGTGTGTGTGTGTGTGTGTGTGTGTGTGTGTGGTTCCTGAAGGACTGAAGCTGCTCTGTTTATGAGCTGCAGTCGTAGTGACAGCAAAACATTCAGCCAGAGCGGTGTGATTATTCCTGGTCGGGGCAGGTCATGACACTGGTTTGTCTAACATGTGTTGACCCGCTGACACTGACAGCCAACACGGGTTTATCCCAGGTCACTGCGCAAACCTTAAAGCAGTCTGAAGGGTGATCAACTACAAAACATATGACACGGCAAAATGGGATTTGCATCATGAGACTGAACATCAGAGAGGGTCTTGAAAATATCCCTGTTTTCTGAACTGATCAAACTCAGAGAAATGGGTATGATTAGGTGGCATTGAAAAATCACATCGTTGGTGCTGTCACTATCGAAAAAGATGAGCATCTACTTGGCCCATCCTAGTGACCACATCAAACTACATATTTCAATACAGTCCAATTTGATGAGAAAGACAACACGGCCAACAATGGCTGCAGAAACAAGAGATTTTTCACACACTACAACAAGCCACCACTATAAGCCAGGGAACCCTGCGCACTGTCAATGTGGTCCACATCATTCATTATGCGAGGCCAACATTACATCACAGACTTGACATTAAACCTCCTCACTTACTTTATTGGCTCCAAACTGCACTCTGGCTTTTCCTTTGACTAAAGTGGCATTGATCTGCATGATGACAGACTCAATGGAATAGGCACTGCTCCAACCCTGCAATCAAGAAACCCAATGTCAATAAGAGCAGGGCTTGAAAATGTAAACAGATGCACAGAAAAGGATAAAACAGACGCAAAAACAATCCAAAGCAATATTCATTATCAACTCATGAAAAAAAGAAACTCACATTGAGGGTTTATAAAAATAGATTTAACATGCCTGTTTGGTGAGAAGTTCCATGCACAGGGCGCCTCCTCCAAGAACATACCTGAAGCAAGACATAGAAAGTAAGGAAAAGGACCCTTTTGAATCTAACACTATCACAGTCTCAGCTTGATAATGGTAGAAACTGTGGAAAGTGCACCAAATTAAAAAAAAAAAACTCACCCTCCAGAAAGTACAGGCGAAACTACCCGGACAAACGGTGGATCAAAGGGGAAATTATCCTGTCGAGGAAACCATCAAAGATGGTTAATTTATAGTCCTCAAAAGACACCCAAAATCATCCTCCATTTGCATGATGCACAGTCAATTTTACTCACTTTATATGAGAAGTTTAGTAAAATGTAATCCATTCCTTCCTTTTCCTTTAGGACTTGTAAATCACTGTGTAAAGGGCTGTCTGGGTCCACCCTGTTGGTTGTTAAACCATGCAATCAGTCTATGTCTGTTCCCATACAGAAAAAAAACAAAATAGTACATGACACAAGATCCCAAAGTTACTTACGTCCTTAGTTTGACGTGCCATTCATACAGGCTGTCATTAACAAGCTCCACTGAATAGATGCCTGCAAAAGAAATTGATGAAATAAGTCAAAGTGCAAGATCTACCTCCCTTTTTAGCCCATCCATCCATTATCTATACCCGCTTTAATCTGAACAGGATCACAGGAGGGCTGCGGCCTATCCCAGCTCACATTGGGCGAAGGCAGGGTTCACCAGTCCATCACAGGACCAACACACAGAGACAGACGAAAACAAAGACCATCCACGCTCTCCTACACACCTAAGGGCAATTTGTAGAATCACCAATTAACCTGAGAAGCATTTTTTTTTGGATGGTGGGAGGAAGGAAGCCTGAGTACCCAGAGAGAACCCACGCAGGCACAGGGAGGACATGCAAACTCCACACCGAAGGGCCCGGAATTGAACCCGTAACCTTTTCGCTGGGAGGCGACAATGCTAACTACTGTGCCACCCTTTTTAATTCTATAAAGTAAAATGGAACAGAGGGAGCCAAAGCAGAAAATATATTCTGCCAGTGACATCATCTCTCGTACCGCTGTCAACTAATTCTGCTACAGAAAGCTAATTCATTTCTACAAAGTTAACACCTCAAAATGAGTCTCCTCTTACGTAATAAAATTGGTTCATACTTAATTATTGAATATTGAACGTCATTATTTGCTCTTAGGCTGCTGTGGTAAGTGTGTCAATGTGCTCTTAACCATTTCAAAACCTTACAAGACACAAATAACAATACAAAAGGTGAGCAACCTCCAGCATCGCCCCTACACCCACATGAAGGTGACGCTCACCTCATAATGATGAAAAAGATGATGGTACCTTTGAATCCTGCACAACTAAACTCACTCTCAAATCTTTTCCTCCGACCATATACATCTCAAGGCTTTCATATTGCAATGCTGAATGTTCAGCAATATTCATCTATCATAAGAGGACAAGAGGTCGATTATTATTGTGTGTTGTTTGGCTTCTGTATTTTTGGTTCGTAATTTTTTTCCCCACTCAAGACTTTCAACAAAAAGCAGAACCCGATGTAGTGAGCGTACCCGTCTTGTAGCTCTGAGACCTGTAGATCTCTCGAAGCTCCTTCATCAGGCGGTCAGAGGCTTGCACTGAACCAGACACGGCTCCCTGTAAATATATAAACAACAACAATATAGACAAAAAACACTGCTTTGAAATTGACCACAGGGGTCATTTGTATTTAACATGAGCCAGCATCAAAGACAACACTTGATTTTTCAAGATGTCAATATTTTTTTTTTTATCAGTACATCCTCTTGAGAGACCCTCACAACAATTTTCAAAAACATGTAAAATAAGTAAGAGAAATGCATGCAATATGGATACTACTATTATAAGGATATGATTGTATTTGACACGTTCACGATAGCAAGACAGCTGCACAGCTGAGCCACTGAATAGAATGAGGAGCAACCTGAGAACCCTTTCCTGAAGGAAAACAATTTTTTTTCTAAGTTTATGCTGCGTTGAAGGGCAGACGCAAAGAGAAACCTGAAGATGTGCTGCATACTGCACAGCAGCACATTGACAAACAGGTCACATTAACAACTGGCAGATGTGTTATTAAATGGCTCATCACTGTCTTGTTTCTTCATTTTCTTTTTTAGAATCTTTCCTCGTTTATCTTTCACAAAAATAATTACTACTGACAAAATTAGCATACAGACATGCAGTTTAGATTAAATGTCGACTTTAACATCAACCAGCCCCTTTGTTAAATCAAGACTTGCATTCAAGTGGTCCTGTCGCTGGTTCTTTCTGATCTTCTCCAGGATTGCCAGATTCTCCTTCTCGATGCCATCATCCTCGGATTTCTTCCCATCCACAGGCTCCTCCTCTTTCATTTCATAGTGGTCCAGATCCTCGATGTCCTGTTGATTCAGATTTGATATTTTTTTTTATTAAGATATGGTTCTCAAACAGTATAGCTAAGCAGTATAAGTAAACCGTCTTAGTACAACAAACAAAGAGGTCAGGGATCAAGGCCAGTGTCGAGTTCAAAAGATGAAATAAAACTTTCATGTTCACATGAACAGCAGTTTGTTTGATTAATAAAATGCAGGGTGAAACTATCACAGTCAATTTAAGTGGGAGAAAGATGAAGGGCAAACACACAAATCAAAGAATTGTTGTCATCCTTAGTAGACATTTCTATTTCCCAAACTATATCATGTAAAAATGATCATCAGCCCAACACTCCTCATATAGACATGTGACTAAGATGGCAGTAAAATAAACAAGCCTGTGTCATCACTGAACAAAGCACACATCAATACAGCAAGAGCAATGCATCAAATGTTTAGATCAAAGATGATAACCTACCTCTCCCATTTCCTCCTCCTCCTCTTCTTCAGATGTGACCTCCTCTGTCCCATGCTGCACACACACACACACACACACACACACACACACACACACACACAAAGGCAAGCTGAGTTAAGTTGTCTGCATGAGATTCACTGAGCTGATTGCTCCATGTACTTTACAGAAGACCACCTCTTACAGACCATAACCACAGACAGAGCCTATTGATCAGCACGGAGAACAGCTTCACATCAATGCCCAAGAACCTCTGTAATGCAGACTGCTGTTTCATAACTAAACTCAAGTGGTTTGGAAGTGCATAATAAAGCATCTTAATTTGAATAAGACAGATATCATCCTTCAAAAGGGATTAAACAGTGTCCTGGCTGTATCATGACGTGAGGAGGTATCTGATAAGCATGAACTCAGCAGACTTGCCTTTCGGTCTTGTCCCACAGGACCTGCAGGCAGCGGCTGGTCCAGCATCTCCACATCGGGATGTTGGGGAAGGTTGTACAGCCGACAGAGGTCACAAATGAGTTTCTTCAACTGCTGCAAAAGCTAGAAAAGACAAACACAATGACGACGGCATACAAAATTAGAAATACAATTCAAGTTTGCAAATGTGGCTACAGAGCAATGCCACATGGCTGAAATGTGAACGTATTCCGATGTGAAAGAACAGCATTCAACTTTATCACATTCCTGAATGCAAAAGCAGTGTAGCAGTATTCAAGACTGTGTGAGATATAAGACAAGGAGTGATTCATCAGTCTTTACACAGTGTGTTGCAGGACACTCATATTACAACTGTGGAATAATGTAAAAAAGTGGTTTTAAATTTACTTCACAAAGTAAGGATTTCAACATAAAACAGGAGGATTAACATTGTTCTTACTCACAAAAAGAGATAGGTGACAATCATTAAGTGGCAAACAGCTAGTGTGTTCTTGTCTTTTCAAATTTGGTGCAGTTCAAATATAGGGCATCACTATTATATCTGTGCAACAGTAAAAAAAAACAAAAAAAAAAAACAGACTGATTTCATCTATCCACAAAAGGCAAGGTTTGTCCTCATCTGACACACAACTTCATCAATGTTGTATTCTTCATCTGAATTTAGACAACAGTAAGGTTCAACCAAAAACGGCAAAAAAAAATCCGTCCAAAAAAAAGTGACAGTGCTTCTATAAAAAGCATATTTTGAGTCCTTCAAACTGAGCATGCAGCATGAATAAGTAGGCTAACTCGGCCCAGGATGTCATCTCATACCTGGGATTACATAAGGAGCTGCTTGTCACAGACATTTTGACCTCAGATGTTTTCCCAAAGACTTCATGACATAGCTATTTGGTCTGCAGAAAACCTGCTTGTCAACATGCTTGTAACATTCCCCAAGTACAGACGCACACATTTATGCAACATATGCACGCTTTTAATATTTGAAAGCCCATGTACAAAGGGAAATCTAGTTGTAGAAATCTCCCAAATGTAACACTAAAATGTTAAAACCCAAGCTGCACATCAATAAACCCTCTCTTCAGCTCCAAAAGTCCAAATCTTGCAACACTGACGCAAAGAATGTCGGAGGAAGAATAGTTGAGCAGTCTAACACACCAACATAAAATCCAACACTGGGTGCACAATTATCTGCCTCCTCCCTGATGAAGTGCAACACAGCAAGCTGGCATTATGTCATCCTAATTCATAGAAAATGTTCCTGCAGAGAGGCAGTCTGGTCAATACTTCTTCAGTCAAGCTATTAAGTTAATTCAAAGTGTGAAGTAAAGTGTGTTCTTCTCTTTCAGTCAAATGCCACATACCTCAGGCATACTGTGAAAACATTTTGATAGAGGCTACATCAGCTCTGACCAGAGGAGGAATGTCAAAAAGTAGTTTTACTCAAGTACTCAACTTTAGAGTATTTGTACTTTGCTTGAGTATTTCCATTTTGTGCGACTTTATACTTCTACTTCACTATATGTCAGATGAAGTATTTGTCTGACCTTTCTGTCCAGTAAAAGAACATGTGCAGTATTTCCAAATTGGGGAATTTTTGAAGGCTTAGATGTTTCTTTGCGAGTTCAGAAAATCCTATATTGTCTAAGCTAAAAAAAACAAACCAACTAAATCTACTTTAAAACCCACTTGGATTTGCAGGAAAATGCAGTTTTCCTGAGCCTGTTGACATTTTAGAGATACATGTTTTTTTTTTACAGAACAGGAACATACAAACATAAGATTATGGGATTATGCGTTTTCATAGATTAACCTAACCAACAGTTAGGTTTATTTTAAAGTAGTTAAAATAAACTCAACCTTAAATAACTACTGTCATAAAATGCACATTAATATGAATCCTAAAATACCACATAAAATAGTTCAACCCTGACAGGGAATATTTGGTACTTTCACCTGAGTTATATACCTGCATACTTCTTCCACCACCGTCTCTGACTTTTCATAGTAGCCAGCTGGAGATTACAATCATCTTCTCATTGTTTATTTGTATGAACTTGAAGCCAACTGTTGTGTCATAGCTTGCGGTAAACGCGCTTGAGTTGAACACTAAATGACAAAACGCTTTAAAAAAAAAAAAAAAAAGGTCAACCCGCACTGTGATAAAAAGAAACCTGACAGCAGATCTTTATAAAGTGCGACACACGGTGAAACAAACAAATAAGGTTAATTACCAGGGTGCTGCCTTTCCTCACATCTTCCAACCTCTCCAAAACTTGCGCCAAGCTCGGATCATCAGAGTCCACGAACCAGATCGGCGGTGTCGACGGGTACGACTCCTGAAGACAACAGGAAACAAGTCGGTTACATCAAAAAAAAAAAAAACATTTGACCCACATTCCCGCGTGTCGCAGCATTAAAACGGAGCCCGTTTAAAAAAAAAAAAAAAAAAAAAAAAAAAAAAAAAAAAAACGTAATAAGTTGACGACATTAGCATTCAGGCTGCGTCGTTAGCTCAATGCTAAGGCTGTTTATCAACAATGGTTAAAAGGCGAATTGTCCAAGTAACAAACCCCCCCCCCAAAAAAAAACAACGAGTGCGCAGCTCCCGCTGACAGATGCTAATGAAAACAACAACAAAAAACAACAACAACCCTGTCCCGCATTGCTGCAGGGTGCACGGTTGTGAAGGTAAAAGCCCCGCTACCTGTGCTAGCGAGTTACCCTGCTAACTTTAGCTCGCCGAGGACCGACAGGGGAAGCCCGCCACCGTCTCCAGCCTTACCGTGATGTTACAGTGGATAATCAACAGCTTCTCCCCAGTCACGTTGAACTGGCAGCTCAGCTCGTCGGGTTTCCAGTCTATTATCCGGAACCGTTCGTGGTTCGGATCAAAAATGGACTCTAAAAACTTCAGCTCGGCCTTCAGCCCCGACACCGACATCTTCCGCGCATCTCCGGCCGGGCCGCCGGGGAGGGAGAAGTCGGGACGTAGCTTCCAGCTAGCTAAAGCAACAGCGCAGATTTTTTTTTTTTTTTTGGGGGCACACACAAGAAAAAAAAAAAGGTTTAAAAAAAAAGAAAAAAAAAAAAAAGGTGCCAAATCGGTGACGAGACTCGTCCCGTTTTGAGTGTCGCAGGAAGAACCGGGCTACGAACCGAGCCGAGCCGAGTCGTCCCGGTCAGATCTAACGAAGCGGCTTTAAAAAAAAAAAAAAAAAAAAAAAAAGAAAAAGAAAAGCGTTGAAAAACAAGCGCAGCGCCCGACGAGCCGCTAACAGCGAGTTAGCGAGCTAAAGTCCCGTTGTTGTTGTCTTCCTCCTCCCCCGGTCTATTGTTGTTGTTCCGTCTTACGGTAACAAACATCGTAAAAAAACAGGCTCCCGCGGCGCCCCGTGACCTGCCTCCCTTCACACCGGCCGCGTCCGACGGTTTGTTCGCCGTTGACTTTCACCGGGAGACGACGTTCCGAACGGCGCGAGCTCGACCGTGTGTGACGCTGCGGGGACGAAGAGGCTCATCACTACCGGAGCTGTGGCCTCTGGTGGGGTTTAAAGATGGCGGCCACACACACACACACACACACACACACACAGCAGCTCCCTCGGTTTATTCGAGGGGAAGACGAAATAAAAGGGAAGTTTATTTATTCACGCTGGATCATTTTTTTTTTTTTTTTTTTTTTTTTTTTTTTTAGTCGTGACGTTTATGGAAGACGACGGCGTCTGTGATTTTTTTTTTTAATTATTATTTTTTTTTTTAGCCCGTGTTTGTTCGTGTGGTTAAATAAATAAATAAAAAATAATAATAATTCGATTTCCTGCTGCAGCTATTTTCTACCAGAGTAACAGGAGATGCAAAGAACTTGGTCCTTTTCAACTTGATAATTTTTTAATTGAATTATAAAAAAAATTTCTAAATGGAAATAATGCTTGGCACTGGGACAAATCAGATGGTGTGGACTGTATGAGTAAATATTTCTATTTAAATAACATTCACACACAATCCTCATTTAAAATGAGTAGCCTGCTATGGTGAGGATCAACAGCACTGATATTGATACTTTTTTTTCTAATTTCATATTTGTTTAAGTTCTATTTAAGTTCAGGAAAGGTCAGGTTGAGATTCAAAATCTATTTTTCAAGAGAGTCCTGGACAAGACGGGCAACAACACCAGTTAAGAACAAGTTAAATTAAACAGATATAAACGAGACAAACATAATTAATATATAACATCCCCAGAAATAAGGGTGCAACACAAGCCATGCATTCAACAACATCAAGCCAAGCGTCGACACTACAACTACTCTATTTCCTGGTCTTTCAAAATAGATTTAAAAGCATTCAATGAAATCAGATCACAGTTTTAAAACTTCCTGTAATATATTCGGAAGGTGTGGAGTCGGCCACCTAAATGCCTTTTTACCCAATCTCTGCACATTAACTGTTAAAAGCAGCTAATGTGCTAAATGTCTAATGAGAGGAATATGTCGTGATTTGTCAGGTGAATGCGTCATCCAAGAGTTTTCCAAAACACGAGTATCTTTTTTACTCTTTTCTGTTAATTAGCTTCTTAATCACGTGCAGTTTTCAGTACATATAACATGTTCGTTGTGTGAATCGCCTGAACTAAAGAGGTCATCACTGTGCAAATGCACACAACAACATAGTAAGATTATCAGAGTGTTGACATTTTGACTGCCCAAACAAAACAAGGTATTGGTTGTATCAATACTTTGGGGATTCATGTACCCATCCCCGGTGTTTGCTCACTGACATGTACAAAGAATAGACCGTTTCTGTGAAAATGGATGAGTTGATGGCTTTCAGCATTTCAGTGCGCATCAGTACAGCCTGCACACTGTTCTTATTGAAATGCTGTGTTATCTTCAGTTAAGCACATTAGTCTATTTTGGCCTGAAACTACATGATTCTACCTCATTTTAATGTAAATTTGTATGTTTTTAAAAAACAATCTCAACAGAATTTTCACAAAAAAGTTGTCTCAATCATTTTGTTTTTAATAAGCTCCCAAGACTCCTTAACATTTAATTAAAGAGGATAGGTGCAACAGTGTTAAGGTAAAAATATCATTATACCATCATGAAAATATTGACCTTAGCTATGCATATTATGGCTGCTCAGTCCAACTGTCAGTAGTACAATGTGATACCCACTAGAGTGCAGTGTTGGCTCAACATTTGAGCAAGAGGGGTTTGGGTTAAGGTAGGATAAGTTAATGAAAAAACCCAAACTTTTAGGTATGCTCTCTACTAACTGGTTATTGCAGTGTTTTGAGCGACATTAATATTCAGTATTCCAGTGTTGACATACAGTTTATGGTTAAAGGAACGGCACTGCTGTCTTTAGATGATCTGAGCCTGAAGCTCTTTGATATCCATCTCTGGGAAAATTAAAACCAAGACATATTTTGACTTTCAGGTTGAAAGTCAGACAGGTTCATTGCCAGGAAGATGGCATAAAGTCTTCAGGAAGCAATCCTTTTAGTTTTTGAATTGAATTAGACCAGATAGAGTGGGTTTTGGGGAGCACATTGAATCTTAAACGCAAACTTTAAAAGCCATTCCCTTTGTGATTACGCCTGTTATCAGGAGAGATTTGGGAGCAGCTGACGAGCCCAGAATAGTGCTGTGCTGTCGCCTCTAATTATGCTGTCATGAGGTCCCCCTTTCAAGAGGGATAACCTTTCTTTTATTTGGCTTTCTGAAAATTCGTATTCCATGATAGACAGTAGAGGACACTAGTAAGTCATTCAAAGGGGACTCTTAGAAATTCAGTGCTTAGCGTTGAGTTTAGTCGTATCCACCTCAGAACGGTCATTCCTATGACACTTTGGATCGAGCAAAAGAATGCAAATGTAGCTACTTAGCAGTTTGACTTTTTATTGCTGAGAAACAACATATTGATTTGCCATTTTTAAGGTGGTTCCATAAAAATTCCTGAAGTGATTGACTCTCTTATCCAAACTTGGGCCAGCCACTTGGCATGTGTGCAGAACCAGGCTGAGCATAAACAGTGTTGACCAGGAATGCACCAATGCCACGATTCGTCGATGAACACAGGTCTGTCTCCCTCCTCTCTAAAGCCACCTGCTGTCCTTATATGTCAATATCGATGTGAGGGTGCTGAAAAATTCTTAAATTCACTGTGTAGATGATTGCAACTGGATGCAATAAAACTCTCACAATCAACCTGATGTCGCTGAGTGTGCAGTGAGGTCAGGGGCTTTGTTAATGTGATGGTTGCTCAGGAAAGGTCGAGGTTCCAGTCTAGCAAACATTGTAATTCATTTTGGAGGTTTTGGGATTTCAGGAGTGGAGGTGGTGCTGTATAATGAGCACAGGCAGGTGTGGAGAGCATAACGTGTGGTTAACCTTTCCTTTTTGACCTCATACATACTGAAGTCGGGGAACTGGCCACACTATTATTGTAGTAAGTCACAAAGGTTTGGCTGATTATGAAGGGAAATTATTCAGTTACACAAATACATTTACACTTGCAGAATAAGAGGCAAAAAACAAACGCATCTCACTCCATCAGTCACTCGTGAAAAAACATGAAAATAATTTCCTGCAGGATTATTAATATCCCACATGAGCTGCAAGGAATAATAAATGTACAAAGATCCTTTTGATTGAAAATCTCTCGTTCATTTAAAACAAACTGTTTCCTTTTATGACTCATAAACTGTAATACCATAACTGACCTGGTCATTAAGAACGAGCAGCAATGTCTCTTTAAGTGTTGTGTTTATGTGGTTACTTTCTTAGTCTTTCACATACTTTCAGCCCTCCCACCATAGTCGCCATCACTTCATTTAATTACCAGGTTAATTTTGAAGCTGCTGACCTATATACCCCAGGTTGACTTTAGTAAGTTAAATCAATAGCATCCATTCTGTCTGGTGGATAATTACTCTGCATTGATTGCCCATTGAGGAGACTGTGTTGAGGGACTGTCTTCTACATGTGTCTACTGTTAGGGCGTCATGTTAGATAGCAGTTGTATAACATCCTGCCAAAGGCTATTAACCTACCACGCTAAACATGTGACAGTTGACTCCATGCTCTTAAATTAATTGCAGCAAGATTTGTGTTTCTGCCAAATTTTCATAAGTAATTAATGAGATTCTTGAATAAAATATACATTGTCTTATATGAAAAAAACCACGATATATATATATATCGTGTTTTTTTCATAGGTGTCAATTAGATAGAAGTGCTAGGGAAAAGTTATTGCTTATGGTTTTCTTATTGATGGCACCTACAGTACATCCATTTCACTGGTGATGAGGACATGCAAATAAATGGGTGGAGACGACAACTGAGAAATGGCATGTAGACCTCAGTGTTTCCTATATTTCTGGCTGAGTATATAAAACAATTTTGGCAGAGTATATCTTCAAAGAATGTCACAAAGGCAAGCGCAAAGCTTGTCAAGGCCCAGAACAAACTAAAACAAATGTCCTTGGTGGAATCCTGATTGTCTTTTCAGCCTTGTTTTATGATTGAGCAGCTGACATGCAGTTTGTCAAAGTGTGCCTGGGTACGTACTAATAAAGAGGCAGATTGCTGTTGTCTACTGTGATTTATCCCACTCTTCTGTCCTCCATCTGCACGAGACGAAAAGTTAATTAAAACCCTGCCTCGTCACCTCATTCCATCCCGAACAGCAAGAACAAATCATCTCCCACCATTTACAACCGTTATTATTTCTTTATGAACAACACCAGAGCTGACGTCAAAAAGGGCAGCAGGAAGACTCTAAATGCCTCTTTTTCCAGCTTCACCTTAAACCTCATTATAAGATATAAACGCATAATCGCTGGCATGCTTTAGTTTTGTCATTCCATTTACTCTCTTAACAAATTCTGTGTGACTAGGAGGTAGAAATCTTCTAATTGAACTTTTAAAAGCGTGACTTGTCTATGGTACATTGAATTAATCCTTGCCCAACTTCACACAGTGTTGCATTGCATATTGTGACAATTTAGCTGATTTAGTGTTCTAAATATCAATATTTTCTGCTTGGTAAAGAGTTTGAAGTTTGTCATTGCTGAAAACAAACATCTGCATCCAAGCCACAAAGGTGTTGAACCAATGCCTTGTGAGGGGTTTGGAGGCGTTTAGATGTTTAGTTTTGGATCACTGAAGCCATTCCTCAACCGCTTCTACTGCTGATTCACCACATACAGCAGGGCTGTTTGTCAGAGCAGACAGCACCGTTCTCACCAAAGAGGAGCAATATACAATTTTCCTCTGGGGGACAGAGAGCATACAAGCAAAGTCAGAGAGTGAAGTTCATATCCAATGACACAGGGAGCCTTCATCGTAAGTGTTATATAAAATATTTCTTTGCATCAACCACACAATTTAAACAAACTCCAGTTTAGTTACAGATGATGTTTAACTCTCCCATCCAGTCCTGGACAGCAGCCACCACTGGATTAATTTACACTCATACCTGACTGAAAACTATTAGTATAAAACTAAAGTCTGTTGTACCATAAAGGGAGAACTGTACTCAAGGGGAAATATTGTACAGTGGGTGAGATTTGTTCTTATCTTCTTTTATAAGTTTTAACCTCAGCCATGCCCCAAGCTAATTTCATTGGTCAAGCTTTCTTTTCTGCCTTGTCTTTGTGTCCCCGGTGAGCAGCACATTATACAGGGAACTCTGATTGACATGCGGTGGCCCGTGGCTTGTTCTTGGCTTTCCAATCCAAATCGTGTAATCGATGTACAACATGGGGAGTCATCGTGACAGAATATTTACTCTGACCTTAACCCCTAACCTTAGCCTTCACACAATGTAAAAAACAATCACAGGTGTATACAGGCCCAGCACAGGCATTTGGTCTCTCCCTCAAAGCAAAATATTCTGTCACCTATCTATGAAAAAAAAACACATCCGGAAAACAGATTAACTCCAGATCTCTGAGGATCAATTTAAGAGCTGAAATTGCTGCAGTCTTTCAAATTTCTGGTTTGCAACCCGTCTGTCTTTATACCTGATGCATTGACAACCATGTGCGCCGAAACTCTGCCACCACTGCAAATACATTTAAAAAACACTTGACTGCAGCGTTCATTCTTTTACTGATTGGTATGCCCTTCAGAGTGGCTGAGCAAACATTAAGGGTTTCCAGATTATAATGCTGTGAGCAATAATGTGAAGGTGCCAATGTATAGTTTAGTGGCAATTTAAAAGTACATTGTCAATAATCTATTGGTCACTTTGTTCTTTTCCCTTTTTTTCTACTGAGCCCTGCATGCTTATGTCTGTGTTAAATGGGTTGCAGACTCATATTTGAAGAGAAAAAAAAGCCCAGTAAAAAATAAAAGAAAAAGATGATACAGCACCAATTTACATGAATATGAAATTAAAAATTGACATTATCCTAGCAATTATAGTCTGCAGCAAAGGCCAAAATCATCAGCCACAGCCTTACAGTTTTTACAGCAGGAGTGATTAGACCAATGAGTGGCACCTATGCACAGCCCTGGCTTGTTTCCAGTATCTAATGGCAGGTGTCCTCCAGATACTGGCAAGCGTCTTGGGAAATTTTCCGCCAGAGTGCAGGAGCAGTGAATCCAGAAAACTGACTAGAAGATGAACTAAAATACTGATTCAAGGAGACAGCAAGAAATGTGCAACAATGTACAAGGCTGAACACTAGAAATCACTTTTGGCCACAAAATTTAAACTCCTCAATTTTTTTTGTCAAAAAGAGAAAGATGCATCATGCTCTTTCAGAGGTAGTGTTATACCCACAGGAAGGGAGGAAGGAAACAAAGAAAGAAAGGTAAATTACTGTACAAAATATTAAGAACATCAGGTGTTTTATAGATCAGGTATAGAGTGTAGTATACCAGTTGGTTTCCTACACTTTTCACACCAGTGTCTTCTAAAACATAATCACATTAAAAAGGCACTCATCAATTCCATGGGTCTTCCTCGGCTTAAGTGTCTCTCCAATGAACCCACAGAGGGCCATTACTCTCCAATAGCATTGAATAAAGAGCAAATGTCACCTTGAATTGCAGTGCTGTCATGAGAAGTGTCGGAGCACTTCATAAGTAAAAAAGTAGAAGCTGTAGTTGGAGTCAGGTTTGAAGTTGAAGTGTATTGTGTACTCATTATATAAAATCTAGGATAGTGAACAGAGGCATCACACTGAGGAACTGTTGCTGATTCATTGATTATAATCACATTTACAAAATTGCCAGGTAACTGAAATTACCTTCAGGTTAGGAGTTAATATATAGAGAGACAACACAATCAGAGCTGCATGTTATATAACACATCCGCAATGCTATGTGCTTGTTTTGAGATCAGCATAAGGATAAATGAACCCAGCTGAAAGCCACGATGCATGTTAATGTACAGTTGGGGTATGAAGAAGAACTTCATGGTAAAACAACACTATTATAAAATGAGAAGATGCAAAGAAAAAATGTTTTATGGCTTTCCTGATGTTTTGTAAAGACATGCATTTTTCATAGGTTTTACAATGTAATGGATACATGGACTGTGTTTGTGCCAGTCTAATTGGATAAGGGTTATCTGTGGAGCGTCGCTGTTCAGTGGGATCTGTTGTTCCTCATGTGGTCTAACTCAGTAAACTGCTGCCTAATCACATTCAAGCCAAAGTCTATTTACTTTCTGGGGCACTGCTGCTCTGGCAAGAGGCGAATGGGGTAGGTGGAAGGGGTCTCGTAAATGAGTGCACCACTGCCAATCTATCCATCCTAATGCTAATACAGTTTACAGGGCCAGGGAGAGACCCTGACAGACTGACAATGGGGGAAGGAGGCCCAGTTTAAATCAATTAGCTAAGAGGACAAATATCATCTAAATCATACCCTGCCTGGCCCTGGGCAACAGGCCCTGAAATGGAAGGCACATGCAGGCAGAAAGCAGCACTTACTCAGCCCTGGCCAGAGTTATGACTGAGGTGCTGACAGTTAAGCATAGGCTACACTTACTGCTTCAACTAGCTCTGAACTGGGCAGGTACAGAAAGTCTCATCGAGGCTCAAACCTTAATGAAAACATTGGATTCACCAGTGAAGTTAATGTTCATTTCTGCAGTATGAGAGGAAGCATGCAGTGCATCCACTAAACCCTTCGATTTTTGTGAAACTAAACCACGAGTTTTCATTTTCATCTGGATCTAAGATTTCAATCTGCTTCAAAACGTGTCTAACCCCTCCTTTTTGACAGCAGAACTGCTGTCAAAAAGTCCCAAGACAGACAATCCAACAGTCATGCTCTCTTTAAACAGGGATTGGCCAGGAAGCATGAAAGCACAGTTCTCTCTCAAGCTCTCTTTTCATTTGTCACACAACTATTTCTGTTAGTTTTCTTGTGCACAATCAAGTACAGCACCTTGACTGCCTTCAGGGCCATGATATATGACATACTTTTTGTCCTTCCTTGTGTGTTTCAGTGATTTGCGATGTCTCACTTTGGGCCTGTTTAATGAACGAAGTTCTATTCAGGTGGAACTGATTGGCATCACCAGTTTCATTCATGCTTTTCTGTCAGTGGCTCATTCATCTGGTGCTTGGCTATTGTAACTAATTCTGCTCTGTGAGGTACCACTTCAATAAGCTATTTAGACAACACATTACAGTTACATTTGTGTGGAGTGTCGAGCTCAGCAAACCTACTCCTGGCTGCAGCTGCCAGTAGTGTTTACCTACTGAAAAGTGCCATGAGTCACTAAACTTAAACTAAGTGATTTTTGGCAAGCGGAATCACACACCGACTATACAAGCTCTGTTACACTCCCTCAAACTGTGGAGCCCTCTGCTATTTTTACTGCATACAAAGAGCTGTATGGTCTATTTGTTGACAGAAGTGTCCCGGACTGACTGAACGTGACTGAGAAGCAACTTTCTAGAAAGTTTTGAAGACTGTCTTCCATCTGTCTTCCTGTCTGCCTTCTAGTCCTGTGAGTATGGCAGGGTGTGGAGAATAGGGAGGGATATCATACGATGAGAAAAAGTGGGGACATATGGTGGCTGTGCTGAGAAGCCGTATGTGGCAGATAACATTTTCCACCAATGATTCTGATCACAGTGGAGACTTCAAGAAGGAGAGGGTCTCAAGGGGAGCGACGCACCATCTGGAATCCTGCAAGCTGTGACACATCCAATTTACCTCTACCTGTGGACCAGACAGCAATCTCTCTGTAGCGCCCACCAAGGCTGAGACAACAGTCAGGGAGATTACATGTAGTCAGACCTGACAAGAGACACTTTTCAGATTGGTCAAATTGTGCTCCGAAGTAGAGCAGAGCAGAGTTGAGAGTCATGGAAAACAACAACCAGCCATTTTTGTAAAACACTACTTTTGCTTACTGCCTGTTTTTGCTGCTGCATCAAAAGATAGAAAACAGTGTTTGCTACGTTTCTTAATAGCCTGAGGCCATACCTAACTTTTCATTTGGATGTCCTCCACATCAGCTACCATGTTGGAAATGAACAGTGACATTATTCATTATTAAGATTAGCAGTCCAGACTAAGTTATGCAATGCCCAGATTACAACATACATTAAGCAAAGGACAATGCCCCAAACTCACTGTCTGGTCTAATGCCAAGGAAAAGCACTTTCATTCATACCATCACATAACTTGATCATTAAGCAGGGAATGAAAATCATCAGTCACATTTCATGGCAGGAAGATTTCTCTCATAAATCATTTTGCTTTCTTGTCAAATGTCAAACGAGTGTCTTGATATTAGACTGACAAAAGAAAAACAAAACTAATGAAGTGACATGATAAAGGAATGAATCACTTCCAAATGACATTGTATGTGTGAAATGTCAAGCATAAGACACAATTTCTATTCTCGTGACTTCAAGCAATAACTGCGTGTGGTGTATACAAAATGCGAGCAAAAAGTTTAAAAGGTGAGGACTCACAACAGTGATGTGTATGGAGCAGGGGGAAGCAATACCTTTTATGAGTAAGTATTGCTAACTTACAGGGCTTGATGAACATCAGCACCTAAGGTACAAACCTTTTTGTGATCACTGGCTTGTGCACACTTGTGATTTTCCTATGTATCGGAAATTTAAGAGTGCAAAAATCAATTTTGTGTCAAACAGGAAATCGGCAATGGTGACCCTTGAATTGATTAAAAAAAAAAAACTGCAGCAATGAGGCAATGAGCCGGGCGCGGTGTTTAGAGTGGCATTAGCATTTCAAGAGAAGCAGAACGTCACTGTCCAAGACTGAGGAAGACGTGACATGTCAGGAGTGCAACCAAGAACATGCTGGTGGTTTTGTTTGACATTTGCTGGGTTGGGCACCTTGAATTTGTTCCTCAAGGTCATAATATCCACCCCAAGTTCCACTGTGACGTGGTGTTTACGGAAAGATGTTTGGCACAAACAACTTGAATTTTGGCCAAAATGACAACGTGCCTGTTTACAGCACGCTGGGAATGTGCAAGTTTCTTGTACACAACAACATACACATTGTCCCCACCACCTCTGATTGCCAGGTTTGGCTCCCTGCTACTTCTTTCTGTTACCCAAAATGGATTTCAAGCTAAAGGGTTGCCCTTTTGTCACTGTGGAGAACATTCACCACTAATGGCAGATGGTGCTGGACACGCTTACACAGCGGGACTTCCAGGGAGAGTTCAGAGCATGGCAGAGCATATCTTAACTTTTGTCATCTCTGTAGTGTGTTTTTAATCATTAGAATAGTCCAACACTTTGGGAAATATGCTTATTAGCTTTCTGGCAGAGAGAAAAGATTGATACTTTTTTCACATCTTAATGTGAAGCTCCAGCCAGCAGCTGCCTAGGTTAGCTAAAGGCTGGTCCAGCTCTGTCGAGTGGTACAAAAGCCTTCAAGTAGCACCAATAAAACCTCACATGTTTCTTGTTTGTTTAATAAGTTAAAAAAAAACAACCACAAAATGATTTGACCTTTCTTTAAGGTTTATGTATTATACAACATCTCCTCCATGTCTGGTCTGAGCTAGTATTGAGCTTTAGAGGTGCAGGTAATTTTGTTGTCATTGGACAAAGTCTAGCAAGCTGCCTGGTCTTGTTTACAGTTTTTGTGCTGAGCTAAGCTGGCTGTGGCCTTAGATTTAACAGACAGACATGAGCTTCGAGCTCTCTGCCAGAAAGTGAATAAGCATATTTCCCCAAATGGCAAACTTTTCATCTCATTGTCACTCATAAAGTCATCAGCATGCAATCAAAATAAAGTCACCTCCTACAGTGGGATTTGCTTGTAATGTTAGGTTAGCAGAAAATAGGTGTTTTTTTTATTTAATTTTCATGAAATTCCAAAAACATGATCTTTTATTGCACTGATATTTAATTTTTAATATCACAGTGACTCACTGGATGGTTTGTTATTGGTGGGGAACACAACAATATTTCAATATTTACTTGTTACTGGCTGCCCTAGCAGTGCATGCATTATTTGTAACGACAACCAGATTTCCATCTCCTTTTTGACAAAAATGATATTATCCCATAATTCAAGATCGCAGTATCTGGGGCAATATGCAGGACGGAAAGAGGATGGAAAGCATCTATGTTAGTACACTCTGGAGCCACTCCACCCAAAGCAAGTTCTCCTCTTCAACCTGAGGGTATTTACTTTCAGCTAATTGATGGATGGTTGGATTTTCATGTGGGATATGTAGCTTTACATCCAATCTGTTTCACTTATTTTGGAGTAAGTACCAGCCATGCTGCCTGTGGTTAGTTGATTATCTCTGCCCTGCATCATCAGCAGCCAGTCCAGACAGACATGCATCAATCAGTCACTTCATCATCTGAACCCAACCCCTCAGGATGGGATCTTTGCGATGATGAGGGCCTCTGTGGTCTCCATGGTACCATGGATGACAGAGAGGCTCCGTCCTCTCAATCTTTCTCCCTGGAGAATTGGTTTGATGGTAACACAGACGCCGAATTGAATCACAGAGACATAATCCTGGCCAAATGTACAAATGTCATTAATCCAACATATCCACTGAGTAGCGGCTAACAGGATGTGGTTGCGTCATGAGAGCTCCACAACTGTTCATTCTATAATGAGATTCCCGGGTGGTTCTTGTTACTGCAGGTTTCCTTGTTGTTGACTAATTATGGTGATCAGACTGATGGATTCACATGGATCCAAGTTTGGAAAATTAAGTCACTTAATATGTTTACGTTCTATAGGACTAAGGTGGAATTTTTTAAAACATTTTTTTACTTTGTTGAATTAATGGTGATGAGCTTCACCCGACATTTGAATTAATTTTGTGCTCCTAAAAATGCCTCCTCCTTCAGGGACCACCCTCATAGCGGTGTATAACCTATCTCACACTCCTGGTCAGGCCCAGGCGGGTTATTTCCATGTACAGCATTGACAGGCGTTAATTGAATCTGCACAGCTCTGACCCGACTATAAGCCCCAGGAGAGGGCTTCAGCTTCCAAGGTCCACAACACCAGAGTTTCACAGTCAGTCCTCCTCCATCATAATTATGTCCGGCCAGAACCAATGTCTCCTGTTCTTCCTGTTCAACACAAATGAGTCCATTGGATTGAATTTTGCATTTGGATTTTTCATGCTGTAAAATCAATGGCAGAGAGGACATTTTATTTCCAAAATGAACAGAGTGAACAACAATTGTGAGCAATGCAATACTGGATTGCACTTAAAGATAAACATCCTCCATTATGGAACAGTATATGTTCTTTCTCTTGGAGGACCAGGTCATACAAAAACAAAAAATATTATAAATGCCAGGAGGCTAAGGGATGGCTTCATTTTTTGTTTTAATATTCTCATTGTATTTATTGTCAGTTGAATGTTTACTCTGTGTTGTCCTTCTGTTTTAAAATTTGGGGTAAAAAGGTTTTTACTTATATCTTTGTCAATGTTTGTATATAAGGTGAGAAATAATCAATATTCTGACCATGCATTGTCAATCTGCATCTCATCCACACATTACTTTTTTTTTTACTGCTAACAATAGATTTTTGTTTTCCTGTCTGAAAAATGAACTGACCTCTTCAATGTTTTCCTACATTATCACACATGTAGCACACATATTAATAGTATTTTCAACCGCAGCTGTTTTGTAGATTTGTAAATTATGGATTCAAGTTGACACATTTTCTCTTGCCATGGTTCTCTTTTCACTCTCAATACTCAAAATGTCTGAGTAAAAGGTGGATTTTAAATCACCCAAATTTTATGAGGCAGGTCCAGTTCCTCAGACAGCTGAGGTTATACAGTGAGTAGCACTACCCCTATCTATCCATATATACATTCATATTGATCTGTTTTGAAATTTCTCTTTTGCTGGCTGTTTACTTTTGCCTATTTGTTTCATTCCTAATATCAAACTCTTATCTTACGAACAAGGAAACAAAACTAAAACATTTACAGACAGACACAATTTGCATGGCTTTTCTTCGATTGGACTCTTGTCTGGGAGCTCTTACACACCTTTCTAAGCACATTAAGATCTCATCCAGGGCAGAGAGAATTGATTCCAGTCAGCTCTGATTGTGGGGATGCATGTCAGTAAATAGTGCCTGTGTAAACGGCATCACAGTGACAAATGAGATAAATTTTACAGTTCTCTTAACACAGGACACCCATCGAGGTGTTTTGTCATTTAAATTACACACAGATAAATTTGTGTTGAGATAAATACATTTGCACTAATGTATGTGCAACACACTTGTACATATACACAGAACTTTGGGGGCACAGTGGTATCTACATGACCCAGTCACAGTTTATTTTTTATTCTGTCTGCAGAGCACCATTTAAAAAGCTGTAACTTATTTCAATATAATAACCACCAAAGTATGACTGATTTTTATTCCAGTTCCTGGTCTGTCAGCCTCAGTTAATAATCTTTGACAAACAATTTGCTAAACTAGCCTTTCAACTTTCAATCTACTTCGGTGAAGGCTTTGATAGCTAAACGATCCAACAAGCTCCTTGACCGTGGACATCAGGAGAAGGCCACCTCTAAATCAGACTTCTGCAGGGGAAGTGGGGATCAGAGATGGCCCAGACCAATCGATCCATTCAGGATTTGTGGGGCTGTGCCTCAAGACAGGTGTGGTTTAATACCCCTCCATGTGCTGTAAAAAAAAAAAGGCGATGCAGAGTACATTCAGGGGGTCACAATAAGCCCTGTTCTATTTGCAGGTGTCATACAAAAACATTTATCTTCTTCACTCTTGCTGTATGACATATTGGACACTGCGCTCAGGAGTGGTCTCACCTTCCTGTCCATCACTGAGAAGCAGAATACATTAATGAACAGGCCAATCTGTCTTCTCCAGAGACTATTCTTTACTGACTGCTCAGCCTGACAGAACAGATATGGGCTGAGATAAGCCCTCCCACTGGCCACCCTGAAACTGAATTCAGCAGACATGGATTATATCATTTACATCTTTGATTTCTAGACTGTGACGTGTCAAAGTGTGACTCACAAAAAAAAAGAACCATTTCATTAAGTATAATATTGGAGTTTTTTTTTTTTTAAGTTAAGATGTATTCATGCGTGAAATGCATTTTATGTCTCGACACCCCAGCAACATGGCAGCCAGCAGCATTATGTGAAGCAGTATACGAGTAGATTTAGTTGACTAAAGGTCACCTGTCCATCCTTCTAAACACAATCTCTCAGGAAAACCTTCAAGGAATTTCTTCTAATTTGGCACAAATGTTCACTTGGATTCAAGGATGAAATGATACGATTTTGGTGGCCAAAGGTTAAAGGTCACGGTGACCTTACTCTTTTGTGGCTATAATGTAAGTCATACACTAATTATAAAAACATTTCACTCCAAAGTCAAATAGAATCAAATGAATATATTTCATATCCAAAAAAGTCAACGGTCAGCTTCACTGTGCCATAACAACATTACTAAACAGAAAGTGAGACTGTAACCATAATTCACATTTATGCCAAATACTGCATTAGTGACACTAATCTTCGGTTTCTACCTGTGCTGAGTGTATAGATATATGTATACCGTTTTAGAATTTGTAGCTTCTTTGCAGCAACATCTATTTTAGAAGCATACTGTAAATCAACTTTATTGACCAGAACACATAAGGAGTCCTTCAAGGTCTTTACAACATATTTTATATGAGTCTGGACAGATATGGATGTAAATTGCAACTTGACTGGTTGGCGGAAGCAAACCATCGTAAGGAGGTAATTCTAGTCAGTCTTGGGTGGAGCTATAAATATTTCCTTTCTATACTGTTGGGTCTGTAATGATGCATTTCATTTATAGGATGCATCTTAAATTGCAAAATTACTATTAAGTACCATAAAATGCAAGTACTCAAGTAGTTAAGTTACTTTTCCCCACTGTTTTTTTTTTTTTAAATATTATATTCTTTTGTGTTTTTGCAAGTACTTTTTGAGGTGCTGCAGGCTTTCAACTTTTGACAGAAAGTATTTGTTAAACATTACAAGATTATAAAATGTACATTCAAAATATGTGAATTCTCCTGAATTTAGGATATTCTGCTCTTGAGGCCATAGTGGATGAAAAGTAATAGGATTATATTACACTCTGAAACATTCATATATACACACAAATGCTCACCAAACCTTTCCAAATGCAGTCACATACAGACAGTCAAAAACTCACAGCTGTATTCATAGATAATCAAAACATTTTACATGAACCCCTGCAGGCGATGGATGGTGGGTAATCGATATCTTCACATGAGGCTTAGACTCTCTGGTACAGGAGCCAAGCACTCCAGGTAATGAACTGCCTACTTGATATATATCCCTCACAGGGTGGGATTGCAGTGGTGCAACATGGTACTGCAACAGCAGCAATTATTTGATTAGCCATTTCTCTTCCATCACGCTTCCCTGGCACACAGAAACATCTCTCGCATACATACACCGGCCGCCTGTCGATACATATCCTCTGTCAACCTGTTATGTGGCTCCTGCAAGTGCTCCCATCTAACACCTTTAACACTGCAGAGACAACCACTTCAGAGTGCAGCATCATTTTCTATCCGATTTCTAAGACAGTAACAGGTGTATTAACTTCGCCAGCTGTCATCTGGGCAAAGTCTTAAATGTTTACCTTCTGTGATGTTAGTTTACACAACCAAATACACGGATACATTTTTGAAAAGTGAATGATGCTGTATACCTGAGACCAAACAGAGTTTCGGGGGAGGGGGGGAGAGTCTCCTTTTTCATGATACAAATACAGATGATTTGTAACCTGAGCCTTGTCTGTTGAGGCTAATGGTAATGACTCGCTGGATTTGTCTGGATCAATTATGAATAACCAATGAACTGTTTGAAATGCTGTTCACAGCTTTTTTTTACTAACATCTATTCAACTCCACTGAAATAGGAAGCATTCAGAGTTTGTTAGTTTACCATAGAGGCCTGGTTTCCCTTTTGCTGAGCCGTTTCCTGGTTTTATTTTTTTTTCCACTGAGATTCCAGACAGCCTTTCCACCATGGTGAACTTGATTAAGATGATTTAGAGACATGACTAAAAAGCCGTTTGTTTTCGGAGCGCCCCACATCCAGAACCAAACAACAGGGTTTCTGCAGCCATGGGAGCATATCAGCCCAGACATCTAGTCAACATATTATTTTAAGGTTACCCTTAAACTTCTGTTTGGCTGCTTGCCATATTGCTGAACCAATGTTTTGGTTCATACTTTCACAGCTGCCATAATAATGATTGATAGTTTTCCATTCATCATATAACTACAGTGCATCTGGAAAGTATCCACAGCGCTTCACTTTTTCCACATTTTGTTATGTTACAGCCTTATTCCAAAATTGATTAAATTCAATTTTTTTTCCCTCAAAATTCTACACACAATACCCCATAATGACAACATAAAAAAAGTTTTTTTGAATTTTTTGCAAATCTATTAAAAATAAAAAATGAAAAAAAATTACATGTACATAAGTATTCACAGCCTTTGCCATGACATTCAAAATTGAGCTCAGGTGCATCCTGTTCCCACTGATCATCCTTGAGATGTTTCTACAACTTGATTGGAGTCCACCTGTGGTAAATTCAGTTGATTGGACATGATTTGGAAAGACACACACCGTCTATATAAGGTCCCACAGTTGACATGTCAGAGCACAAACCAAGCCATGGTGTACATGGTGTACATTCAACAACAGATATGTTTTGTGTCTTTTCCATTACGCTCAAGTTTTCAAAGTATTGAACTTACATCAACTTTTATCTGTGGTAAGTTAAGCAATAAATTGTAATCACTGAGAAAGTTATATTGGACCCGATTCTATTTTCTCATACTTTCCTAAATCTGTAGCCTTGCTAACAAATCATGTGAGTCTATGTATTGCAGCTGTTCTTTGACCTAAATGCTGACGTGCTCACAATGCCATCATATTTACCAGGCCTACCGTTTACTATGCTCACCATTCAAGTTTACCAAGCATAGTATGACGCACAAAAGTACAGCTGAAGATATTGGTCACTGGTCAAGAGGTGACATTAATCCATTCAACATTAATGGAGTTTTGGAGGGAAACAAAAGAACTCTACTTATAATCATTAGTCCATGAAAACAAATTCACAGCATTTGGAAAACACATGTTTGTTTTTACTTGTTATAGGTCTATTAAATGTGACCAATTTGATGAAATTGTGTCTCTCTTGGTCCTTATTTGTCGCTCCGAGTACCCGTGCCGTAATACTACGGATAGTCACACAGTTTGACCGGTTGTTTTAACACATAACACAGTGCTAAAATCTTAAAAATACATGAGTCCATTGATATCCTTTTTGAGTGGATATCTTACTTACAATGATATTGAGCGAGCTAAGCAGTTTAGTGTTTCTATGTGCTGTATTTATTTAGTTTGAGAAACGATTTCTAGAAAGCAATAAAATGGAGTAGATCTCATCTCTGTTGCTATGTCGTTGCTAAGGGTCGGACTACTTCCTGGAGTGGTAAACACTGTATACATTACATTCGTTTCTACTGACATGACTGACTGTTTTCCAGTTGTTGGTCATACCCCATGTATTGCCATGGAAACGGAGATTACGCTAACAAAAAAGCTTTGTATTTTAAGCACGAATTGGCCCACAATATCAATACATTTTGATTTACATATTGTATTTACATGGTAACTTGTGTAATCGCAATATTACACGAGAGGGTGTGCTTTAACGTGATTAATGGCACAACAGTGATGCGGTCCGGACCGAGGTGCCAGGTGAGGTGGGCGTGGCTTACAAAAGGCTGGACATGGAGAAAAATAGACTAGGGATCTCTGGTGGGTTGACAGGGAATGAAAAGGAGCAATTGAAACTTACAAATAGACCAGAACCATGTCATATATATGGTATACTTTCATATCAATGGCACTAAAATGCTAAGGTTTTGAATTGTGTGTTGACAAAGCTGTTTTATTTGTGGTTGGGCTTTTAGTTAGTGGCACTTAAACCTTTAAGATGTGGGACCTTCTTGATGAAAAAGGGAGGTTTGCACTTCATGAATCACAAAGGGCAGAGCTTTTTCCTCAGGGCCTCACCGCCTGGATTAATAAAAGAGAACCACCAACATCTCACCTGACCCCCTCAAATAGTTTGTGTGTCTGTTTACTATCAAATGAATGTGTGACTATGATCACTCCAAACAAATTACAAGTTTTAAAAGTTTTACCTTATTTATCCAGTCAGGTTTGACCAAATACTAGAGAACAATTTCTTGTTTGCTTATGTGAAATTAAATGTTGAGAAAAACCTCGAATAGTGTTAAAACCATGCAAATTTTCCTGGAATTAGTAACTTTTTTTTAATCGATCTATCCATTTAAATAGAATGCATGTGGTCATATTAGTGAGGGGTCCTTGGCTTTAATCCAGTATACAAATAACTTTCCTGACCTGCAATCAGGAATTATATTGTCAATATTGAGCGTTTTACAGAATGGGTCCCTGTGAATTGTCATCACTGTTTATTATGATGAAGTTGCCAGGCATTTGCAAAATGAACCTACCAATGGTCCATTTCTGAGTAGTCATGTTTCACCACTCAAAGTTTAGGTTGTTACAAATTCAAAGTCTACTGATCAGTCCATGGTATCAGTTCAAAGCTCATTTGGATCAAATTCTTTAAAAGTATAAGAAGGGACAATTTGAAACATGAAACCTATTTAAGACAATTTCCTGTAAAGACTTGTATATGTTAAATCACCATCTCATACTGGTACACTGTATTAGCAATTCACATTGGATGTCAGCGTTCAGTGTCCGTGCAGAAGCTGATTTAATGTTCATATAGTGCAGTGAAAAATAATATCACAGAGGTCAGCGTCATGAATCACCACAGCTTTGTTATTATCGAATCTGATCTTTTTAATCGATCTGAGTTTTCTAATCTTAACAATATAGTATTGTAGGTGATAGTGAAGAAGTTCCCCTTTGGAGTAGTTGCACTTTTCAATGTACAAAAACAAACAAACAGATGAGACCAAGTCACTATTCCCAGAACAATATGTTCAAATATGTATATATTTTAAAGTTTAGGGAGTTAACTTACAGTAGTGATGTTTTTACTTCTAGAATTTTATCTGTTGCTATTCATTCATGGAGGGTAAAAACACAAGCCAGTGGCTGATCAATATTGGAAGATAAAAATGATAGAAATCGAAAACATTTCCATCACTTTTGGAAAATGATTTGTTTTAATGTTTAGTTTCATCCATATTTAGTTGGCCAAAATATGGATTTATATCCAATTGGCCAAAAACCAAAAGACCTTCTCCAAAAGTCAGTTTTACTTTAAGTGTGTAATATCTAGGAAAATATTTGTTTCCCATAAAAAATATGTCTGACATGTATGATTTTGCAAGCCACTGAACAAACTGCAGAGTCCATGGCCCAGTTCCCTTCAACCTGATAAAAACAAGAGTGGGTCAAAACCTAATCAGTCCCTATTGATCTGCTTGAAATGATCCAGAATAGTAGTCTTTGGAGTTCAGATTTATAACCCCAGGATAATCATTGGGCCTGTTCTTCATGCCTGATACAGTTCCTTTACTGGTCAGTATAATGAGGCTTTAAGCAGCTTGGTGACTGTAAATCTGCTCTGCTGAGATTGCACTGCTCAGGTCTGACTGGACCCCGCCTCACTAAATCTCACATCCAGGACCACAGAATAATTTACTGTCCTCTTCTCAGCACACTTGCCAAAGCAGTGTTAAATCAGTAAATGAACACAAGTCAAGATTGTTAAATTATTTCAGCTGGATCGAGGAGAATTGGGACCACATGTGTATATTAATATCTGCACGGGGATGCCTGGGTAACTTTAGTGAGGATGCTTGACTAAATCTGTGAGGACAGGAATCATACTGACATGTGACTATAGGTTCAAGACGATTAAATGGAATGAAGCGCCTCCTTTTATGTACAGAAAACCCTCAGATATGCGCTTCAAATGATTTCTTAGAATATTGTTTCCTGTAGTATAGGAAGATGCTAATATATGCATTTTAAAATGTTATTTATTTATATATGTATTTATTCATTCATTTATTTGCCTACTGGTATTGGTATAAAAACAAAACGGTTCTGATATTCACAACAAAGATTGGAGCAAGTACAATAGCCTACACATGGAGATATGAACATGGTGATATGTAGAACTTGACATTGCACAAACAAACAAACAAGTTACATCATAATTGTAATTATTTACTCATCTGTTTATTTACCCATTTAATTTTTTTATTCTATTTCTCTTTTTTTGTTTGTTAGTTTGTGCACTATTAAGATCTGCACTTCAACCAGTCTGTGGCTCTGCATATATTAAGGTGTGGGGGCAGCAGAGGTCAGATAAATAAATATGGGTCATGATACTAATCGTAAAATTACCCCCATTTCCCTTTCCATTGACAAAATACAGTGAATAGCATCCTCAGTGGTACATACAGTATGAGACGCCTTCCACCTAAAACAGCTCAGCGTGCTGGTGTAGGGTAAACTTGCAGTAGCTGGTCACAGTCCGGGTACAGGACCTGCAGGACTTGCAGGGGACAGAGAGAGCAGCGCACCAGGGCAGAGTGCTGAGCGTTGACGGAGCGTTGAGACCCGTGTGTGCCCGGGGGAGGCTCGATGCATTTCAGAGAGTGGATTGCTGAGAAGTCACCCCACGTCGGGGCAACAGGCATCAGCACAGTGCAGAGTGAAGAGAGCACACCGTGAGCGTGTTGAGTCCCGGCATGTCCGAGGGGAAGATCGCCGTACACCGCTGCTCCGAGGCTTCATCACTACCAATTCCCGCGGACCAGATGGTACCGAAAAAATGACTCGGGCTCTCTCCATCCTCGCTTACTTTTTCTCGTTGGTCCACTGTAAGTTTGTCTTTTTTTTTTTTTTTTTCCATTCTGTGACTTTATGAAGGCAGGTCCGGCATGCGCCTCTATTTGTGCATCAGCTCCAAATTTGTCTGGGTGAAAGTGTCTCCCTGCTGAGAATTATTGTCTTTTGCCAAAGTCAAATCGCAGATTTTGATCTTGAGTGAAGTTTTCAGGGCATTGGCCCACTTGCATAGCGAAAATGATTTATTTTTAAAGTTGCAGCTATTCCAAACTTTTTGCTTTAATGTTTTAGTCATTAAAATGTTCATATAACCTAATTTAAAAATACATGCAATAAGAGAAATCATCATAGCTTAAACAGTTTTGCGTGTTCAGCTGGGATATGATAGGACTGTATTTCCACACATTGTCTCATCTTGGGGCAATTTGATGAGTCAGCCCTGCTATCAAATGTGGCCTATAGTTACCAAATCATCACTCAGGTCTCATGAAGGTTTAAAGTATTTTGTGTGGGGTCACTACCAGTAAATGTCTACAAAAAAGGCAATGGAGAAGTGTACACAACATTACAAAAATGCTCTTCAATGTTCAAAACTTATATGGACAATTTCAGGAAAGCTGTGTGCATATTTCCTTGTGTTTTTGAGCATGATGTTTGCATAAGATCAAAAGGATTGTACTAATTAGTGGTTCACACTCTGTCTCAGAAGATAGGTCTAATTCATGGAATGAAACAGAGAAAAGGCTATACTAGACTCAAGAGAAGAAAAAGACTCAGAATAAGAGATGCATGCCCCAATATCATCATTAAAAAAATACATAAGTGGGAAAACCCTTCTAAGTAAGTATGTATTCTGTACGTAACGCGTCAGTTAACCTTTGCTCCGTGTTTCGGTTCAATTGCACCCTTCATTATGAGCTCAAGTCCCCAGCTGTATCATATTTTTGTAGAATAATGTTTTTCAGTGTGCTGTACAGAATGACCTTATCAACTCCAAAATGGCTTACTCTAGCATTGTATTAACACGCCTGACCTCACTCTCCATCAGTGTAATGTCAACACAACACTTAAAAGAGCCTGTTCATTTTTCACATTAAATTTCACATTGGGGGTCTATTCGCAGTAGTTGACCACAAGTGGTGTGGCTGTTTTGCAAGTGGCCATAACGTCTGATGAGGGCAGAGCTTGTTTGACTCTGGCCTCCAAGAGCTTCAACAACACACCATCTGCTGAATGGTGTTGCGGGGAGTCCTACTGTGCTGGATGGGGCCGCAGCCAAGTGACTGACAAAGGCACAGTCCTGGCAGCGCGCGGTGACCTGTAGTGGCTAGACTGTTGCTACGCCACACCCTGCGAAGCTGCTGGAGCCCGTGGGCCAATAATGACACACACAGTTTGATGCTGAGGAAGAGGAGACTAAAACTACACAGCATCATCACAGCTTCACAGTGATGAATCTGCCCATCAGTAAGAGTCTCACCTCATTGGAGTGTGTCCCGTGAGTAAGTCGACTCAGCTACTCCGGACCATGTGGGGGCATTAATAACCAGGTCCATGTAAAGGAAATGGAAGAGGTAGTGCTTCATGTATCCATTCTACTCCAGATGAGAAGAGCAGATCATCAGTTTCCATCAGGCTCGTCTTCACCCCTGACGTGGGCCTCATTTATCAGGGTTTGGGAGGGGGGGGCAGAAGTGGAGTTTACTTGTAGCAATGGTTTTTGCAATGTAAAAGCAGAATTATTAGCATGCAGTGAAAATATCTGCCCTCATCCCAAATGTAATTACTCATTTGGAAATGACTTTGGGGTCTTCATAACATTTCAGTATAATTCCCATAACACTGCAATCCCCGACTTTCTTAATTGACAGCTGCTGCTTGCCTTAAGACTTGGAAAGTAATGCAAGCAGTTTGTATGAAGCAGTCCTGATGCATCCCAACAGGGTGAAAGGATAGAGGAGAAAATGTTTTTCTTTTATAACAAAGTCGCTCACTTCTTTTTCATTGAGTTTTAGCAAAGGGGCAGGAGAATTGCTGCACAGGATGCAAACCCAATGAATCACATGAAACCCTGACAGCATTTAGGTTGGATTTTTAAAAGAAATTGGATATATATATATATATATATATATATATAGCATTGAAGTAATGGTGCAACAATACAAAAGATTTCCTTTTTAAAACTGACCTGTCTATCAATCTTTCTACATGTAACCCAGAAGTTAGCAGTTAGTATTAGATCAGTATCACCCTTTACCAACATTCAGGGCTAAAGCAGGAAAGAGTGTGCACTTTATTTAACAAGGTAGTCAGTGAGTAGCATGAGGTCACAGTGGTAGATTGCCGTGTAGCATTCAGACCTTGATTCAAGTGCAATCATGGACACTTTATAATGACTTTTTTGAGCAATCGTTTCCCTAACCTTAAAGTCACAATGTTGTTTCTAAATGTGGATATTACAGAAATAAAGGAAACACTTTATAATACAGCCAGCAATTTACAGTGTAATTTTTTTGCCTATTCTTAAACAAAAAACTTTGCACATTGCAATATTATTTAATTTTTTTATAATGTAATTTTCCTAACTTTAGTTTCATTGTATCGCATTGTTTATCTCTCCGTTTCTCTAAAATCTCGAATTATTACTGCCTTGTTCTCCATTGCCTCGTTTTCATCCACTGTACTCATGTTTAAGAAAAAGCTGGAACCATAGACTGTATATAAAAGTGCACATATCTTCTGAAAAATGGGGGGCCAATGCCCAATTGCCTAAACTGCAATACCACCAGGGGCCTGTAGGAGTTGGCTTCAAAAAGGCTCTGGCCCCATTGACTCCCATTCAACTTCTCTCATGAAATACAAAGTCAGTTAATTTTTTTCCGCCCGTCATAATGGTGTCATTTGCTAAAATCACTCCTTCTCATTAAATTTCTGGTGGTCCATCTGAAAATAATTCCATCATTAATTATATATTAGGTCTTAAAAAGTGTCATGTCTTGGGACGTGTCTGTTTGATTGACATGCCTGTGGTGCAGTCAGGTTTCCTTTCTCGGTGGGCGGGGCATAGTGTCCTCGGGTCCCCCAATCAGATCGAGGGAAATCCACCTCTCCCTCCCCCAGCTTATCCAGATATTGTGACTTCTGGCTGCAAAATAGCAAGATGATGACGGCCAATATATGAACTTAAGGCTTCAGAATGGCAGTTTACAAACCAATGGAAATTAGAAATTAGACTGTAAATGGCAGGCTGTATTGACATTTTTTTTAAATAAATGTCAACCCACTCATTTCTCTACAGCACTACTAGTGATAAAAAAAAAACTGATAAAAAAAAAAAAAAGATTTGTCTGGTTAACATTTTGCATGTGATGGATGTGTATACTCCACATGCACATACAAATAATTGTTGTACATCATTGTGTCACCAGGTAGCAGCAGTGCTGACTCAGAGGAGCGTCTCATGAACTGGCTGCTAGGAAAGGATCGCTACAATCTGCTTATTCGCCCGGCTGTCAACAGGACCGAGAGAGTCACGGTGAAGCTGCAAGTGTCTTTGGCACAGCTCATCAGTGTTGTAAGGCACCAAATACTCTTGCCCACCATGAGGATGTGTGTGTATTTATTTATGTGCATTTATGTTTGTCTGTGTGTGAGAGAGAGAGATGTGCTGTAGACACAAAGAGGGAGACAGCAATACAAAGACAGAGTGAAAGAAGGAGGATGATTGAAAAGACAGAGTAGGAGCCACAAACATTTGGGAAAGCAGTGAATTACAAAACAGCCTCTGCTGAGGGGACGTAGCTCTCAATGGATGGATGAAGTCGAGGATAGATCTGGTCAGCTGTGATCTCTGCCTCTGTCATGTCCAGATTGAAACTTCAGCACATTGGATTAAAAGGGGCCATAAAGCTGTTTTAGCCACAGTGATAGAGGCTCTCCTCTGATTTACAGTGGCGGCTGCTCCCAGCTGCAGAACCAAGGCAGCTCATCTCGGTTTATGAGTTTGCATTGTACCCCTCGGGGTAATTGCCATTTGGTATCACTTTATTGGAAGTGTATGTCATGGCACCGTGATGACAATGCAATCAACAAACATGTTAACAAGCAATCTGAGACAAGAGGAGGGTTTCAGTGCTCACTTCAAATCAGATGCCAGAGTAAAGACAATATTAAACATTAAACAGACAGGTTCATCTGAAAGGTCACACCTCAAATCTTGAATTATTATTATTATTTTTTTCAATAACTGTTGCAGGAGCCTAAAAGAAGCCTTTTTTTTTTAAAATGGTGACAGTCCTATTGAGACAGTATTTTGTAAAAATAATATTGTACATTTTGTATGTTTTTAAAAATGGACATAGTCTCCAGAGAAGAAAAGTGAAGCCTAAATCAAAGGGTCTTTAAGTGCAATACCACTCAGGCCCACTAGAAGCTGAATCCCAAAAAAGCTCCAATAGACTACTAATAAATAAACGTCAACGTCTCTCATGAAATACAAAGTCATACAAATTTTTCCACCAGTCATTATGATGCAATTTGCTTAATTCCGCCCTTCTGGTCGTCCTTCTGAAAATAATTCCACAATTCATTACATATTAGGCCCCAAAGTGTTTTGGGGCATCCCTTGTTTGATTGACATGCCTGGGGTAGTGGGCATAGCGTCTAAGGGTTTTCAGTCAGAGACTGCTTCTCCCTGGCTCGTTCAAATATGGTCACTTCTGGCTCCAGAAAACCAAAATTGAGATCACCAAATTGCCACAGTCCAGGCTTCAAAATGGCAGTTTACAAACCAATGGGTGACGCCATGGTGCACACCAACAAGGACTGCCTTCTTTCCTTGGTCCGCAGTATGTTCAATGACTTCCTTATAGTGGGGGGTAACTGTATTATCTGCTTTGTAAGTCAATATGTTGGGATAGTCGAGTCTGCAGGTCGGAGATCAGCTAATAAGCAGGTGCCTGAAAAGCTAAATAAAAACAAAATGTTTGTATTTCTTTTCGGTCAGTTTTATCGTTGCATGAAACCTGTAAAGAAAGTAATTTCTACCTCATATGTGCATTTTCAGAATGAAAGAGAACAGATCATGACCACAAATGTCTGGCTCACTCAGGTAAGTGTGATGAAGCTTAGTCATATAGTCATATAATACATACTTGAATTAAACCATATCCATTCTTCTCTCAATGTGGTACGAACTGCTCCTGTAATTGTGCTCCAAGCATATTTCACCGATAATGAAGCATGTTATTAGGAATGATATGGTATTGAGAAAGCGCACTGAAATCAGAGCTCAGACTTGATGACCAGGTGTCTGTGTCTCTCCAGCACTGGGTGGATTACAGGTTATCGTGGGACCCTGCAAAGTACGAAGGTATCGACAAGCTGCGTATTCCCTCCAGACACATTTGGCTCCCGGATATTGTCTTGTACAACAAGTAAGCTTCACTGGCTTATCTTTGTGTTATGTTTCAATGAGATCAGACATTAGTATTGAGAAGAAAAAAAAGAGAAGATTATTTATGCAAATAATTTGTCTGTTCAACCTACTGGACAGGAACCATAACTCTTATTAAAGGGATAGTCAGCAATATCTCTATCCTCACATTAATATGTTTCCCAACTGACTCTCTGAAGCCTCTACAGAGTTAAAGTGTGAAAGGGGTTCTAGTCTTTCCTTTGTGCATTTTGGTTTGATTGATTGACTGAACAGTTCTTGTTTCTAGAAAGTGACCGATACACCTTATTAGTTTCAGTAGCTTTCCTCTTCACAACATTTGCAATGTCAACCATGTAAGCCTCAGAGCTCGATTCACAGCTTCTTTAAAGTTTTCTCTTTCTTCCTGTGCTCCCAGTGCTGATGGAACCTACGAAGTAACCGTCTTCACCAATGCCATTGTCCTTTTCAATGGAAGCATCAACTGGCTTCCTCCCGCCATCTATAAAAGCGCCTGTAAGATCGAGGTCAAGCATTTTCCCTTTGACCAGCAGAACTGCACCCTCAAGTTCCGCTCTTGGACATATGACCACACAGAGATCGACCTGATCTTGAAGTCTGAGGTGGCCAGTATGGATGACTTTACTCCCAGTGGGGAGTGGGACATTTTGGCGCTGCCAGGCAGACGAACTGTCAACCCTCTGGATCCCACCTATGTGGACCTCACGTATGACTTTATCATCAAGAGGAAGCCCCTTTTCTACACCATAAACCTCATCATTCCGTGCATCTTGATCACCTCTCTGGCCATTCTGGTCTTCTACTTGCCTTCAGACTGCGGAGAGAAGATGACCCTCTGCATTTCTGTCCTCCTGGCTCTCACTGTGTTCCTGCTTTTAATCTCAAAGATTGTTCCTCCCACCTCACTGGATGTGCCTCTGATTGGCAAGTACCTGATGTTCACCATGGTGCTGGTGACCTTCTCCATCATCACCAGTGTGTGTGTGCTCAACGTGCACCACCGCTCTCCTAGCACCCATACCATGCCTTCCTGGGTCAAGCTAATATTTCTCGTGAAACTGCCTGCCTTACTCTTCATGAGACGCCCTCACAACAACTCGGCAGGCCAGAGACTGCGTCAGCAGCGGTGCCTGCGGGCCAGGAGAGCCATTTTAGGTTTGGATTACCCAGTTGCAACCAAAGCAGGTATCGCCATGTCGTCTTCTGCCCTACTGTCTTCCGATTCTGCCTTCGCCACTCCAGGACACAAAAATGTAACTCCTTCAATGGCCTACAGCCACTCCAACAGGAAAAGTGACATGCGCTCCGCTGATTACCTTCCCAGTGGTTTCACCTCCAACCAGGACCTCCAGCAGAGAAGCAACTCAGAATGGGCTGCTGATGTCCAGGAGGCAGTGAACGGGGTTCGCTTTGTGGCTGAGCACATGATGGGAGACGATGATGATCAGAGTGTATGTATATGCATCCAAACCAAATGCCTTATTTAATCCATATAATGCTATGAAAAACTTAATGCTAAATTTTGTTTACCACAAAATCATTTTATATTCTATGATTAAAGAAAGATATTTTGTCAGAGAAAAAAGGTCCGGTTTTATGTTTTATAAAATACAAATAGATTAAAAATATGGTGTACACTCTGATTTTTTTTCTTGCTTAAATGTGTCACTGACAAAACAGTAAAACATTTTACACTACCATTTTTGCTCAACCTTTTGCTAAAACATTCTTTCTGTAGCTACGGGACTGAATGTTTATTACTAACAATTCACAGTTGTTCTTTTTGGACAACAGGAGATGACAGTGGGTTTCAGTGGAATTGTAAAGGACATTATATTTTAGCACGTATTCTCACACAAGCGTGAAAGTATATGCTTGATTAAATACATATACAACTTGGTACACTTAGTCACGACCATACCGATTCTACAGTTATCTTAATACACCTGCTTAAGTGAGGAAAATCATTTTTTTTTCATAAAGGATCAATAAAGTCAACTGCAGCATTTTTATATATTTTTAAAGGCCTGCATAGGCACCATTTTTGTATAGTGATCTCTAGTGCCAGTGTGGTCTCATGAACTATTGGAAAGTCGCTGAATTCGAGAATGTAAAGCGTTACATGAGAAAACAGATAATATGAAGCTGGAGCCAGGAAGCCATTAGGTTAGCTTAGCATAAAACCGTGAAGCAGAGGTAAATAGCTAGCCTGGCTCCGTTGGAAAAAGTCCTCCTTCCAACCAGCTTACTAAACGATGTTAAAGCATATTGTTGGTTGTCGAAAGGACCTTTGTGCCGTAACTACTTCTTTTGGTACAACAGCTGGATGCAGAGACCAGACAACCAGATGTTGGACAGAAGTGGACAAGGATAAACTGCTTTTCATTAATGATAATCGTTACAACATGTGACATTTTCTCCCACTTCTAGTATTTATGCTAAGCTATGCTAATTGCCTCCTGGCTCTAACTCCACAGTTAACACACAAACAAAAAATGTGGTGTCAGAATTATCATCTAAATCTTGGAATGAAAACAAATAAAAGTTGCTCTTGTACAGCTAATTCAAATTTGGTCGTTTGCATATTTGTTAACAGTCAGGCTCAGCTGCCAGTGCCATCCTCTTCTTTCTATCCCGGTCCCAATAAACTGGGTGAAAGGTGTTTATATTGACATGATAACATTTACTGTACTCTCTGTGGCCCTCGAGGTGCAGGAAGGAATACCACTAACCTTAAGAAGTGGCTGCGAACCAGCAAATTGAAGGCAGACTTTGGTCAATCAATCGCATTTTCTGGCAAATCAATACTTCAGGGAAGAAACCAGGAATGGCAAATGACTTGCTTCAAAACTACCAGGGACAGCATTGACAATGAGGTGAAAGGGTCGATAGCTACTTCAGTGTAGGTCTCAGCAATACGGAGACAGTTCAACTGTTGGCATCCTAAGAATAAATATACCTGCTCTAAGCAGTATTATTGTTACAAATGGATGCAGCACACATAAAAAACAATATTATATAATACTGTGTTCCAGTTCAATCCAGTTAATTAGCTATCATACCCAGTAGACTGGAAGACATATTTATGTGTGGAATGTTAGCTACGGCCGCATGGAGTTTACAGTATGGAAGAGAAAAACCAATAAGCACTCATTCACTGATATATTCACTCAGTTACATGCAGTTAGTTTCAATAAGCTATGAAAGTATTACCAATTCATCACACTACTCTACAATGTTGCTGTTTCTTCTAATAAAAGAAACCCCGTGTGAATTTTGTTGTGTAACGCGTGCACACTTACAAAATTTTAATTCGATTTCTGTGTCTTTGCAGGTGATAGAGGATTGGAAGTATGTGGCAATGGTGGTGGATCGTATGTTCCTGTGGATCTTTGTGATAGTGTGTGTGGTGGGCACCCTGGGCCTGTTTCTCCAGCCTCTTTTCCAGAGCCAGATTATTCCCAACCAGCAGCCCAGTTTAGAGAGCCCTCGCCTGTGACCAGCAACGAGGGAGACTGAGCAACTTCAGGGGTTTTCATTAGCAACTTTGCTATCAGTAAAACAAAGGGGATGCAGACCAGTAAAGGTTTTGATGTGTTCGACTTTGCTTGTGGCGCTGTCTTAGAGGCACTGAGATGATGCCCTCTGTGTCAAATCCTACCAACATGGCACCAGAGAGGGTTAAATCCTAAAAAAAAATACGTCATTGTTTTAATCAGTGGAAGAGACAGGATGTTTGTGTGTGATCGGAAATGGATAGTATGCCTCTTAATGATCAAAATCATGTTGCCCACAGCAATAAAGCATCTCATATTTTGAGGAAATGGTACATTTGCAAAAGACCAACTGCAGCATCATTGCACTGAGTTAATTTCCCTGAGGATGTTACGTCTACAGAGGACAACCGTAGAACTGGTCTGAATGTGGCTTTCACTGCACCATAGTTTGCTCAACTGCTGCCGAAATATACCTTCATGACAACAATATGTCGCGATCAGATGTTGTTTAACTTTTTATTCATGTTACCATGTCACTGAAACATAATAAAGAAAAATCTGCATCCTCTTTTAGTTTGATTAAATGTATGAAATCCCCAATAAAGTCTTAAAATTGTCAGGGTGTTGCCAAAGTGCTTTGTTAATCTGTGTCGCTGGTGATAAAGTTTGTCCTCAGAGCCAATGCATTCAATGACAATGTGCCAGTTAAGATATTTCATTTTATAGATTAGACAGCTGTTCACTTTCAATGTGAGAACGTGTGACCAGGCAAAAAAAAAAATAAAAATGTTGATAAAACAAAACTGTTGGAGAATGAAGCTGATCTTGATTACAATAACTTCAGGCACTTTTGCTATAGTGTCCTTAAGTAATACAAATATGTAATATAGTTTTAATTCTGTGAAGAAAAAAAACATTTAGTTGGTTCAGACACTGTAAGCTTATAACCACTCATTTGTGCCTTTACACCAGAGCTGATCTTTGATAAGTGCTTATTTGTACAAATGGGAAAGTGCACGCACGCACGCACACACACACACACACACACACAACATTTACTGCTCAATAAACAGTGCTGAGTGGGCTCGTTAGATATTCTGCAGACTGTTGGTTCTTTTGTGAGACCTTTATTTAAATCTACAGATAGCAATCAGCAATTTAATGGACGGACTTGCTTTACTTTAATCTTCAGTTTACAGTTTTCAAAACCCTTCACTGCTTTTTCATTCACCACTTATTAGTTATTAAATAGGGACATTGCAGTGCCACAGCATATATCCGTCAAAAATACATCATTTGTTACAAACCAAACAAAGATGGAGGACGCTTATGTGCAGCACTCAATTAGAGGTCCCATTAATAACAATTCTTATGTCAGCAACCTTTTGTCATTAGGCTCTAATAAGAGATCCATGGTAACACTGGATTTCAATGTCTCCAGCAAAGATGTAACATAATACAGTCCTATAAAGTGTGATAATTCAGTCATACTTTGTCACTACAGAGTTTTCTTAAATGACCCGAGCCTCAGCAAAAGTTTTCATTCTGCCCTGTTGGAACGAAAACTTCCTGGAGGTCTAATTAGCATTTTTTTCTATTTTTATACAATGTAATCTTTTATTAATCCCCATGTGGCACTTCTCTCTTTACTTGCCCCACTTAGAGGAGTTCAGAGTGCCGGGTCAGACACCGAATGGCATCCTTGGTCCTGGTAGAGATTTATTTATCGTTTAAGGACACTTCAGTGGGTTAGAAGTCAGCTGAGAGGGACTTGGACCTCCCCTTCATTCAACTGAAGGACTGCGTGCCAAACCACTGAGACACATTGCTGCCCAAATGAAAGCATAACTCAACTCTACTGACAATTAAAAAAGAAAAGAAAAAAGGAATTGATGTATTTTTTTTTTTTAAATAAGTGGATGGTCTATCATAAAACAAAATAAAAAAGGAAATAAAGAAACAATCTGTCATGCCGAGGCCCACACAAAATCCCAATCCAATGGCACAGAGGCTATTGATCTTGTTTGAATCTCTTAATTTCATATGAAAGTGTGTGTGTGAGCACCACCTGGGTCCACTGTCAGTGGAAAAAAAACTGTTTACTCCGGAGAGCCCAGTGAAATCTTCACATTAAATATTTGGACTTCAAAATATGTTTTATTCTACTAAACAGCCAACCAAGTCTATTCTGATTAAACTGCAGCTAAATCTTGATTTGTACAAGAATGTGACAAGTTGCACCTTTTTTTTTGAAGGGTCCTTGGCGACTTAAATCCAGGGACAAAACCAGAAATAACTCACAGTGGGGCCATAATAAATACACTTACAAAGTTACCTATAGATATGTAGTTCCAAACATTACATTAATTGCAGGTTTGTTTGAGTTTTTTTTTTTTTTTTTTAATACTAACAATGGTGACACTAGAATATTATCACATTTTTTGGCAAAGTCGTGTCTGAGTTAACTAACTGAATTGGTCTACATAAATGGGTTTATTATGTTTGAGAGTGAAAGATTCTCAACACTGAACAGTTTCACTTGCTTGATTTGATTAATCCGCTATGGGTTGCACTTTTTTTGTTGTTGCATTGTATGGCTCCTGTCAGTGACTGGCTGGGCGCCTCAGTGTGGCTCTGCCTCCCTCCCTCTGCTCTCTGGCTGTGTCGGCAGCTGCGGACGCACTTTCACTCACTTCCCCCTCCTGTCTGCTGCACAGCGAGCTGCTGCTGCTGACCCTGGATTCATCTGCCATTTGTCAATTGAAACAGGATGAAAGCCAGCTTTTGCTCCGTATTCCCCACCTGTTTGTTCCTTCTGTGCCTGCTATCAGGTGAGTAACAGTCTTTTATCGTATCTTGGCATGTTACTTACCTGTTGCTTTACATAAATGTGTTTGAAAATATTGTCATATGGCAGGAAGATGGCTTTTGTAGGCTACTTCTATAAATTCACATTTAAATCCTTAACTGCAATCGATATAACAATGACTTCAGTTTTATTTGGATGGTTTTCATTGAAAGAGACAGACTGTATTAGTAATAGTGCCAGATGTTGTTCTTAGCTCTGAAGAACTTCAAGAAATAAACCTGAAGGTAAAATTTAATTTAAAAAGGCAATATTTCTTGAAACAAATTGCAAAACTAATAACAGATGCCAGTTATTAGTCATCCTGAAAACAATTCATGTAACCTCACTGAGAGATCCATGTGTGACATTCTGCTCTGATTCAGGAGGCACCTGCTCAGATGCAGAGCATAAGCTTTTCTCTGTGATATTCTCCAACTACAACCAGTACATACGACCGGTGGAAAATGTGTCTGACCCAGTCGTGGTGCAGTTTGAGGTGTCCATGTCACAGCTGGTCAAAGTGGTAAGTCAAGGTTTTTCATCTGTTTCGGTGATTGTCTATAGTGCCTATTGTTGATGGGGGAGCGACTTTACCAAAGTCAAACATTCATCACTCTGCTCAATGAGCACGACCTGACAGGCAAAAACAAGGCATGACGTTAAAACAGTATAGTGTTCAAGTACTGATAAGGCTCTGGTTTGTTTATCTGCTTTCACGCCTCGAAAGAAATAGGTTGTGTTGATATGTAGACTTTTGTGGACAACAAAGTTTTAGAGAAGAGGACAATTGGGATGCCATCTGAGGTTTCTAATCCTGTGGAGGGAACTATATGGAAAAAAGGGGGCAGTGTGGCTGTTTGTCTGGCCAAGACAAGATGGGAAATGTCAGCTGTCTGAGTACCTCAGTTTACGCAGCCTCTATCACTCAGTCACTGCCGCTTCAGATGAGCACCCCTGGATTTAACGGCAGGTTTTGCTGGAGTGGGTTGACTGCAGACTGGTGCGGCAAACGGAGAACTGTCTCACTACTGGGATAGGTCCGGGGGTGGATGGCAGTAATTAAGCAAAAAGGATTGTGCTTGACAGTTGAATCCAGCTTCATTCACAAAATGCACAGCCTTGAATATGCAGTATATTCTACTCTATCTGCCTGTGTTGTGTTTTAGACATTTTTCCAATATCTAATCTTATTGACAAGATAACTTCTTTAAGAGTACCTCACTCAAATTGACTAATCAAAATTTTGTGTAATCGTATTAGCTTTCAAGTCTGGCCAAAGGGGTTTTAAAAAATACACCTGTTGCCCCTTTACAAATTTAAGTAAAACTGCAAGTTGAAAAATGTCAGCCAATACCAGCCAACAGTAGTATTTCAATATGTTTGCATAGGGATGTATTTATACATACATACATACATATATACATAAGGATCTGACACTTTGCAGTCGATCTTCATCCGTTTTCCTTTTCCTGTTTATAAGCAATACATTTTTCCTTCCAAGGGCTTAAATAAGAATTGAACATCATTCTGTATCTAAGAAAACAAAGGGATGAAGGGTATTTTGTTATGTTCTCTTTAGCTCACTTCATGTAGCAGACCACAGAGCTCCCGCTGCTGATGGATGACTATCATTCCCCCCACACACACCTGGTGCTCTAAACCCAGATGCAATTGGTATTGGTTCGCCTACACCATTTACAACACGGCTATATGAGCTCATTTAGACCATCAATAGCTCATCTGCCAGGCTCCCTGTGAGTCATCCTCTCACGACCAGGGATTGTACCACAGGCTGGCTGGGCAGTGGCAACGCGTGTTTTGGTGGCAGAGACAGAAAATAATTTAACATTTTGGGTATTGATTGTTTTGCAAGAGTTAGATGAAAAGACTAATACAACGCTTATGTTTGATCCTTAAAATATCAAACCAAGCCCATTTTTTTTTTTTGTTCTAAAGATGTTCTGAGAAAATATGCAATGCTCTAATAATATTTTCAGTGGGAAGGTTTTTTTTTCTGTGTTCTTTGTAAAGGCAGAATAACGTTTTTTTTGTTGTTGTTTTTTTTAAACATTCAGTAAATATTTTGTGAACATTCTTAATTCTTTATAAGAACATTATTCTCTAATACTTGAAGTGTTTTCAGTAGAAAGTTGTTGATTTTGAATTGTTCTTAGAAAATGATATTATAGAGCGGAGTAACGTGCCTAATAGACATCATACAAATGTTTTGTGGTAAAATTCTTAAAATGTTTTTGGGGGAATTGTATCCTACCTTTCAGAAGAACTTATGGGAGCAAAAAAACAAAAAAACTTCCTGCTAAAAACACTCCTACAACATTGCATCATTCACCTGCGCCCGAGATAGTTAGCTTAGCTTAGCATAAAGAGTGTAAACAGGGGGAAACAGCTAGCCAGTTTCTTTACAAATTTGGCCTCAACAGCTAAAGCGCACTAATTAACACATGATATCTCATTTGTTTAATTCATACAAAAAACAAAGTGTGTAAACAAGAAAGGACAGGCTAGCTGTCTTTAAACTGAGCAAAGCTGCTGACTGTGTAGCTTTTTATGCATGGACAAAGAGTGAGCTTTTCAATTTAATTTCTCATTCTTGACGAGGGATTAGGTGCATTTCCTAATGTAACCCACCTTCTCAATTCCAATTGTGTAGTTCAGGGCCTTCATATCATACTCCTGTTGCACGGGAGGTGAATTGGAGGGTCTACGAAAATATAGATTTTAGGAATGTGTCTACAATAACCCAATTTAATGGTATGACTCTGACTAAGGTGCAGAGAGGCCTGGTTGGCTTGAAATACAGCTATACTTTCACTGTGAGTTCAAACTCCCATGCGTGAAATAACAATCCTTTAACACATGAATATTTAAACCGCACACATTGAATGAAAAACAGTCAACATTTATTACAAAACCAAATTGTGACCCACAGAAAATAATAAAAAAAAATAACACAGTAACACCCAGGATTTGATAGTCGGTGTGATGGTACCATAACGTTGGCCTGCTTGTTGGAGCTCATTTAAATCCTCAAAGAAAAGGTGTGGTCAGTACTCACTGTTCCTCGGTTACTTAGATAACAGTCTTTGCAAACCCTTTGTGTCCAGCAGGAGGCGCTGTGATGAGAGGAAAATCCGTCCTGTCTTATTGGACCATACGCAGCTACAAAATACTCTGGTTCTGACTCGAACAACTAACAACAATAAAACACATGTTCTGAACTTACAGCTCCCTTCATCCCTCCCTCCTCTCGGCTGCTCCTCTGTTAGCCCCGCCCCTCTCAGGACACGGTAGGTTACCAACAAGTTCTCTCTGCTTGTCCTGATTGGCTGGCAACACATTGACACCTGACCGACCCGTAAGGACACGAGAGATTCAAGGGCAACTCAAAACTGTAGGACACTTAAGTACTTTTCCGAACTATACTTCTCTGCCTATGAACACAAATGCAAATGAACTGTTTTGCATAATTACAAAGAAACCCATGTAAACAAATTAACAGGGCACAACACTAATATATAAGATCATCCCTCTCACTCCCAAGGTTTGATCACATCAGATCCTGTAGTGTCTATAGCAAGATGTAATGCCTGGGGGAAATGGTGTCCCTTCCTACCACTCCAAAAACCACAGGGCTAGAGAAAATAATGGCCAAGCTTCAATTCTGTCCACGTCTACAGCCTGTTGAACCCCTCCCCCTTCAACATTTTAAATGAATCATATGATCTCAACAAAACACATTTCCCTTGTGTCTGTTGCATACTGACTGATTTTGTGATAAACCACAGGATGTGTGCCAGAGCTATCAAAGTGCTATAAAATCCCCATCTTCCCAAAGATATTCACCAAAGGTTGTCTTGGGGCCTTCAGTCCACCTGTCCTTACCACAGAACCTGAGCGCTCTCCTGGATACTAAATGCTGACATGAATGGTTAATGTTATGCAGTAGGTCATGAGATTGGTTCATCCACGGTCTGTCACATATACCTGGCCACACACACACACACACACACACACACACACACACATTTTTTCTCCCTCCCTTTGTTAGTCCCTCTGCGCTAGTTTTATCAGTGTGTTGTTAGAATAAAAGTGAAGGCTGTGCTGCGACCTCCTGTTTCCAGCTGTCATGTGCGTTGCGCTCCAGGCATGGGGAACTCAGGTGTGCCTGTCTGAAACCTCTTGTCTGGGATTTCCAGAGGCCTGACACTGCAGAAAGCACACAAACAATCCTCAGTGGTGAAGTGAAAGATCACCCGTGATAGTATTGTTCCTGTTGTAACTTAAAATGTTAACATTTATTTGTTTTTTCTTTGCTTTAATGTCTTCACTGTCGATTCTACCCTGTTCAGGATGAAATCAATCAGATCATGGAGACCAATCTGTGGCTGAGACACGTAAGTTTATGGTCCATAACTGCAAATAGACCTTGAGCAAGGGCACCGAGTATGGATCCAGCTGTCATACATGATTCTCCGGTCCAGACTGACAGGTTGAATTAGTCATGGGAGGAAGTTTTTGAAACACAGTGATCCTTGAGATCCTATTTTTGAAAAAAATAAATAATTTGGACTCTGTGACAGAAAACTCTTGGCTTCTGCAGTAAACTGAGTTAAACTCATTTGTATTTCATAATCACACAGAAAAAGGCCACCACAGAGATAAAACTACTGTCCATACATGTTGCATGGCAGTCTCTGCTCCCGTAATGCATAATACAGTGAACTAGTTTTGAGTGCAATGAGGCACAGAAGGTCTCCAGGTCCTATTTTACAAGTTCTGAGCAAATACTCATCTGTGATAGAGCCGTGAGCTGTAATTGCTCTTTGGTGTGTAGAGCTGGAGAATTGTTTCTCTTCGTGTCATCTTTTGTTTTACTGTGTATTTGGACAATGCACAAACAACACGTGTGAGGTGTATTTCCCCTGCTGCCCATCCCAATCCTGCAAAACCCTCTGGATACGTACTGTTTTGTAATTAAGTGAAACTTTCACAGCTCTCTGAGGTTGCTTTACTACTAGTCATGAGTCTCAGGAGGATCACTGACTGTCCTGAAGAAAGGGGTCAAAAACAGTGGCCAAAAGGCCAATGAAACACGCTATAAACTGTGATCCAATTTATCTCCTCACAGACACTCAATATCAAAGCTCTGTTTGGAGTTGGAGATGTAACTTTACATTGTTTTTGTGAGGGACATTTTACAAGAGAATGCATTTATGATAAAATTATAATCACCAGGTGGAAGCAGCTGGTACCTTCTTGCTTTTACTGTATAAAAGCAATAAGGTTAAACACAGGATTACTGAAGTCCTAAAAGGCATCATAAAGCTTTTTAAGATAATCTTAGTTCACTTTAAAAAAAAGAAAACTGCTAACAATGTTAGCCACACTGGTGACCTTGCTCTTGGGATCAAGATATCAGTGGTCAGTGCACCACTGTGACTCAGAGTTAAATATCTCAATAACTATTAGATGGATTGCCATTAAATGTTGAACATACATAAGGATGTGTTCTAGTGCTCCACTCACAGCAAGGTGACCAACTTTATTACAATCAAAATTAAATCTCTTCTCGAGTCACCATGAGGTGGACAATGTCACTGAGTGAAATGTCTCCTAAAGAATTGTGCTAAAATTTGGCTTTGGTCAATAAACCTTGATTTTTGTATTGTATTATTTCTTGAATGCATTGATATTTTAGATATTATATGTTATGATTTATGCCTTTGAATCAACATTGCATGATATCTCTAAGTTTTTGAATGAATTAATAGAGCATTTATTGAACTGTCACAGCTGGTGAAAGATTTAGATTTGCTAACCTGATCTTTGGCCAAAATTAAACGTTTTGTAGAAAACCGAGAAAACCAGTATCATCATGTATACTGAAGAAGCCCAGTTCAGGAGTTTGAACGTGCCGTGGCATAGTTCTTTCTCAGTTTACTCTCAGATCCACTTCATGTCTTAAACTGACTCTGTTAGTGATTATTGTTGCAAAGTATTGTCTGACATCCTTGATCTTATGATCTGTTTTATTGTAAATGACTGGTTGTGATTTGTTTCTCAGATATGGAACGACTATAAACTCAAATGGAACCCAAAAGATTTTGGAGGCGTCGAGTTTATCCGAGTACCGTCCAACAGGATATGGAAGCCCGACATTGTCCTGTACAACAAGTGAGCATAACAACCAATAAAAAACTGGCGCAGAATTTATATTGACTGTTGGGTGCATTTACTCTTCATTGCTGCTGCACAATGAAAAACTAGATCAGTCCCCCTCGCTAATTTAGCATGGGTCATTTTTTGTTTTGAATATTCTAAAGAAAGCAGAACATTGCAGTCTTCCACGAACCTTCCTCTTTAACTTTTACCTTCTTCCGATTTTGTACACTCACTTTTTATTTTTCATCTCTCCACAGTGCAGTTGGAGATTTCCAGGTTGATGACAAAACAAAGGCTCTGCTTCGTTACAACGGTGATGTGACCTGGATCCCTCCAGCAATATTCAAGAGCTCTTGCAAGATTGACGTCACATACTTCCCCTTCGACTACCAAAACTGCACAATGAAGTTTGGCTCCTGGACCTACGACAAGGCCAAGATCGACCTGGTGCTTATTGGCTCAACTATCAACCTCAAAGACTTCTGGGAGAGCGGCGAGTGGGTGATCATCAATGCGCCTGGTTACAAACACGACATTAAGTACAACTGCTGTGAGGAGATCTACACAGATATCACGTACTCTTTGTACATCCGCCGCCTGCCTCTTTTCTACACAATCAACATGATCATCCCCTGCCTCCTCATCTCCTTCCTTACCGTCCTCGTCTTCTATTTACCCTCAGACTGTGGTGAGAAAATCACACTGTGTATATCCGTTCTGCTGTCTTTGACTGTCTTCCTCCTCGTCATAACAGAGACCATCCCCTCCACCTCACTCGTCATACCCTTGATCGGCGAGTACCTCCTCTTCACCATGATTTTTGTAACCCTCTCTATTGTCATCACGGTGTTTGTGTTGAATGTCCACTACCGCACACCAAAGACACACACCATGCCCTGCTGGGTGAGGAGTGTGTTCCTGGGACTGCTGCCCAGGGTGATGTTCATGACTAGGCCAGAGAGGGACCCGGAGAAGGTGACTGTGGCTGGTAGTGTTCAGACGACGCATTCGAGAACCTGTGCCGTTCACTCGTCTGGTACTCTGAAAAAGCAGCACAAGCCTCAGGCCCTGGCCTCCAGTGTGGTGTCCAGCCTGACGAACCGCCAGCAGCTTTTTAACAACACAGAGCTCTCCAATCTCAATAACTTGAGCGGAGAAGCTACCAAATGTGCCAGCTCTGGGTTCTTGTGCTGCGAAGGCCGCTGCAACTGCTGTTGGCAAAAGAAATCAGGCAAACTGCCTGCGGACTCTGGGGGAGGAAGCGGAGGATTGGGCAGCCTCGGGGCCCTGACTGGAGGCAGGGCTGTTGGGGTTGGAGGGGGGAGTCAGTGCTCCAGCTCCGAGTCTTTGGACGGAGGATTAATGTCCCTGTTGCCGCTCTCCCCTGAGGTCAGGGAGGCTATTGAGAGTGTTAAATACATCGCAGAGAACATGAGACTCCAGAACGAAGCAAAGGAGGTGAGTTGAAGTACTCATGACTATGTATTAGGATATTATAATTATTCGGATTTATTAGGGAATTAGCTTTCAATTGACTCCATGTAATTGAAAACGTTTTCTCTGATCGTGTCACAGGTTCAGGATGACTGGAAGTACGTTGCCATGGTTATCGACAGGATCTTCCTCTGGGTTTTTGTCCTGGTGTGTATCCTGGGGACAGCCGGCCTCTTCCTCCAGCCTCTATTACTCTGGGACGACATTTGATTCAGTTTGACAAAACTAATACTCCACAGTGCTGAACTGCACAGTATTTGTTACGTATGGGATTCTGGCCATGTCTGAGGGACAATAATACTGTAAAGTGGATCCAAAGTCAAGGAGAAAAGCAGACTGTGGCTCGTTGGTTTTATTTTCTGAAATTATTTAAAGACTTAAAGACATGGCTGACAAAAAATGGGAAACACTCTGCTGCATTTCAGACAACTTGTAACTCAAAACTTTACAACTCTGACTGGTAAACTTGGCCCAATTTCATGCAGCTCGACTTCACAGAAAATTAAATGCTCTGATCACTCAACATGGCCGTACTCATAGACGTGCAGGGCAGCCGGCACCTGGAGACTGAAATGTAGGGCTTGGGACCAAGGACTCACAGGTTCGATTCCGTGGATCAGTGAGGAAACCCTTACATGGCTGAAGTGCCCTGAAGCAATGCAGCCACACTTTCCTCCCAGGGAGCTGCAGCGTCCCACTGTTTAAGATGGGTTAAATGTAGGAGTCCTGTGTGTAAAAACATATATGTACTGACAAATAAAATGACTCTTCCTGTTTTTCTGAAAGTGAACATTACTAAAAAACATTTGTAAATGAGAATAACAGTCTGTATTGAACATGTAATGTCAATGGCGATTGAGTGTAATAGTCTCACTAAACTAATTTATAATATGTGTAACAGTCTCGTATATTTGTTTAGTTTCCTCTTTTTCTTTGTTGTATTCAGTTAAACTCTGATGATGTTACAAATATTTGTATACAGACAGCCATAGGAAGACGTGTTTAAATTTAGCATTGTGAGTCATTGAACGTCTCATCACAGAATTTTCAGCTTGTAAATTTTCGACTTCCGACTTGAATGAAATGAAGCATTATTTATTTCACTGTGTGCAGGACATGATTGCAGGAGACTGTGATATAATCTATAATGCCAAAGCAATAGCTTGTAATTTATGTTTGGATGAATAAATAATGTATACAGGGAATTAATATACTGAATTTGAAGCACCTAATGTCACATTAAGCAAGGATATCCATGTATACACAAGTGCAACAATTACAGAGATATAAGGCTCTCCATTTGATTTACTGTTGTGTTCGATAACAACATTTAAATGTTAAATCTATATTGACTTTCATCAAAACATATTGAGTTTACTACACTTATTACAAAGTGTAAAAAAAAAAAAACACAATCAAATCAATTATTTAGTGTACTATACCTTTAAAACAGCACCAGTTCTCCTTAGTACACATACAGTTTTTCATATAACTTGGCAGGTAGGTTTTGTTTAAAGAATCTTGCCGAAATTGCCGCAGTCCTTCTGTTGATTTAGGCTCCTTTAGAGTCTTCCGTCTCTTCATATAATCCAAGACTGACTTCATGATGTTGACCTCAGGGCTCTAGGCAGGCACATATCATCTGTTGCAGGATTCTTCAAGACTGGCTCTATGTTTGGAATAATTTTCATGCTGCAGAATATTTGGGACTGATGATGGAAATTAAACATATTTGCACAGTATTGTACATGGCCAGTGAAAAAACAACACTTTTAAAGCTTTTTGGTTTGAATTTTGTTCATACATAGGTGGATGTTGGGTTCTTTTCTATTTGCAGATAGAACAAAACAAACTGTTAAACATTTGTATAGGTTTCATGAGAACCAGTCGATGATGCAGACTGTGTTCAAATACTGACATCTTGTGGAAATTCTTTGTTACTACAGGTGACTTCCTGTATTTATTTTAAAAGAGATGTTACCTAATTTGCACTACTTTGTATTACAACATATTCTCACTATATGAGCTGGTGTACTGATAGTAAAACTTAAAATGCCAAAAATTTGGTTTAATGAATTAATAAAACCTCATTTAGGATATCTTTCTGTAAACTTTGAGGATATTTAAAGGAGTATCTGATGTGCAAGGATAAAACACATGTACATATTAATTTAAAAAAAATGTATACTTACATTTTTTAAAAAAAATAATCTTAAAAACTATTGTAGAAAGAGGATTATCTTTGCAATATAAAATATTTTTAAGACTGGAAACACAAGTTGTTTGTTGCAGATATCATTTCAAGGAGGCCACAGAGGCTCTGTTGATTACTCTTTCCCACAACCTCTGTGCTCACTGGGAGCTAACTCATCTTATTTGATCATGATTGATACAGAGGTCGAGTGATGAAGGACTTTATTGGTTTCCCTTCTTGGCCAAAATGCAATTTTGGTCTTGCCGGGTCTGCAGTGCCCCTTAATAGCTCAGGGGGTACATGGCAGATATGATGCAGGCAGGTGTAAGGGTCAAAGTGTCACATAAAGATATAAGTAGGCTATATGTTACAATCGGTTTTCTCCAGTTAAGGGGAAAATTTACTGGTTGGCTAACTTATGACAGAAACATAAGAAGCAGGAAATGACAGCTTTAAATATAGCTTTTGTGATTTTGGTAATACCTAATCCTACATGCAGTGTGTGTATCTGTGATTAACGAGTCTAAGCTTACTTTAAGGGGTCCAACTGTCAGTATGTCACTGTCTGACCAATTATATAACTAAAGAGTCAGAGCAGATGGTGGGTTATCTGATTACAAGGCAACCCAGCCTACATTAATGGAATCCTTGCAGGGAAGCGCAGACAGATAGGGTATTAACTCTGGGTCACATCCGATGACAAACCTTTGGTTAATGAATTTAATTAAATCTCTCTCAGAACTCAGGTGGCTGATCTGCAGGAGATCTCCCAAACAGATACTATATGATGTATCAGTGAACATTTTCTAAGGGTTATGCCTTGCAAAAACTGACTATAGTATGAGTAGGGGTGAAAAAGATGGTTGATTTTAAAGTAGAAGTACAACTGGTGACTTTTACTTTCTTAAACACTTCATTTTTAACCGATGATGTTTATATTTGGAACCGAAGGCCACCACAGAAAGCACAGGAAGTGGCTCAACTGTCTGTAGCTATAGACAAGAACTACATTGGTGCATGTACAAGGGTTCACAAGGTATGCTGAGGAGACTGTCTAAGGATGCCAAATATAATGATGAAAATGATCACTGTTCTTCTGTGTGAGTACACTGACAGTTACAAACTGCTTAAGTTTTTTTTCTCAGGAAATGTGTCCCACAAATTTAAGATGACAGGATTAATTAAATTTCACAATTTTATCTTCAAGGTACACTGGCAAATCGGGTTATGAGTCAAACCAAAGGTAAGTTTCGCTCATTAAAAGACATGTCTGTGCTGTATTATTATTATTATTATTATTATTATTATTATTATTATTATTATTATTATTATACTGCAGTTACCAACATGATTTCATGCAGATACTTCCCCTGCAAAGATCCTGGCCCAGCAGAAAACTATCAGCGAGAACAATGACCTCTACATAACATGCAGCACATTTGGAAGAAAAAAAAACTCCACCATTTTTGTTTATTTGTGGAAAGATGGACATGGAATCAAGAAAATGATGCAGAAGCAAGATCAGAATGATGTCACCTTCAACATATCCAGAGTTAATCTTTATTACAGTGGAAATTACAGCTGTGGTTATTCCCACAAAAATTACACTCTCTCTGAAGTAGCCGAGGCAGGATCAAACATCATTCAGATTCTGGTTATAGGTAAGTGTTTTCATTCCTGTGGAGGCATTATGTCTGTTATCTATTTCCGCTCATTTCTTCTCCTGCCATGCAGCCAATTTCCTCCCAGCACATATTTCAGTTGATGGACCGTCCACTGTTCACGAGGGAGACCATGTTGAATTCAGCTGTACAGTTTCTGACACGCTGCATACACTCGGTGAATGTCAACTCATCCACTCTTACCTGAGGAAGAATGAGACTATCCTCCAAGTGCAGGCATTCGATGTCACTCTGAGGGTGGTGAAATTCACCATCGAGGGTGCAGTGATGAGGGATTCAGGTCACTACAGCTGCATGGTGCTGCCATCTAAATGCATCCAAGAGCGTACAAACACATCATACGGAAAAAACACAGTGCTTCTTGAGGTCACAGGTAAGGATGTCAGCAGCTCATGGTTACAAAGTGCAGTTTGCTTTAGATAGTGCTTGAACTTTCAGTGTCATCTTGTTGACATTTCTTTTGAAACATCATGTCTGCTTTGCTTTCCAGTGGATTTGGTCCCCAGAGCAATTGTCTCTTGTGGAGTGGCAGCACTGATGCTGTTACTGGGTCTGAGTCTGTGGTGGATCTCTAACAAACAAGGTCAGATGTGTAAAATCAAAAACCAAACCATTCAATTAAGAATTCACATTCTGTAGAGCAGTACTGACAAACTAAAAAAAAATATTCAGATGTAACTTATGCTCTGTCTGACTTATCATATAAACCACATTATGAAGTTGAATTTACCTGTATTCTTGAGTTTGTTTTAAAATTATTTTTACTTTTTTCCAACAGGCTGCTCAATTTTGTGCAATCCAAGGTGAGCTTTGATTCAGTCTGACAGATGTTCTGTATGTTGTGTTTATAGACTTTTAGAGTGGGAGAAAAACGAAGACATTGTTAAGACTATTGTGGTGCTTCTTAGCATTTTCAGTAAAAAAAAAAAAAAAAGCATTTACAGTATATAAAAGATATATGTGTGAATATGCTGCTGACATTCACAAACAATAATGAGACGATTGAAGGGCTTGTATTTTACTTGGATTATGTTTTCTCACAGTACAACGAGTCAGCAGACGAATGCAGAAATGCTGAGAGAGGACGTGGAAGCACAGGACGGTGTGTTGAAAAAATAATTACAGTAAAGACATACTCTGGAAAACTCTTCGAAAGAAAAATAGCTTTTCTGAATTATCAAGTTAAAAAATGAATATTATATTTTAAAAAAATCATCAAGGGCACCTGTTTAATTCCTCACTTTTTAAAATTTGTTCTCAAAGCTTCAAATCCATTTTTAAAACTCCATTTGTCATTGACCAGAATTGTCAGAGCTCTTTATTGCATTTCTTATGAAAAGTGCTACAATATACACAACTGTTTTAATTAATTACTAATCAACATAACAACCAATGATATAAAGTGATGATAGCTTTTTTGTTGTCTCTTTGATGCATTTAACTCTTTTTTGTTAATCAGAAGAAGAAGAAGACAACATTGAAAAGGAGGAAGACAGGTGAGATATTATCTATTCAATTACTAAACTTGAGACATTTTACAAAAAAAATATATTTAAAGTACATTATAGTTATTGTCAACATTTTCTCATCAGTTATCAAATTATTTCCAGTTCTGCGGACTTGAGTGACTATGATGATTGTGAGGATGTGTACAGTGTTCCAGGTGAGTGACAGGAGTGATCGGTTTCTTTGTGCAACAGAAGTACTTATTGCCTTTTGAAAGTCATATAGATGACTTTGATTTCTGACGATTTCTGACATGCAGATTATAGTTATGGTGAGTATGATATGCTCAGGTATATGCCAACTAACAAAATTTGAGCACTGAAGGTACTGTAAAATGTGTGGTTATCATCATTACAAGGATTACAAGGATTACAAGAATCACATTGCCTTGTGATTCACAGTCAGTGAATCACAGTTGGCAGTCTGAGAAGCAGAGTTATCATATTTGTTTCTTATGATCAGATAGTTGTTTTGCCTTCTCATGTTAAGTTGCTCTGCTCAATAACAAGACAATATAGACATATACATGAGAAAAATAATAAATCATATCAGCTTAATTAATAGGATGCACATTTGTCACTTCACATTGAGCAGATGTGTCTGTTAGGGAGTTCAGAGCCTCTTACAGGAAAACCACAAGTTCATTTTCAGCAGCAGATGTGAATAGTGTTTCATTACATGCTTTCTGACTCACAAGAGCTAATTCTGTTGTGTAAAATGGTGAACAGAAACGTTTACCACACCTGCTATTTAACTATAAACTTTCCAACCACAGATGATCTGCCTGGAAGATCACATCTCGATGGTCTGTATGCTTCTGCTTCCAAATATAAACAGTGATGTAGCCCGTGCAAACCAGAGATTTCCATCAGTTAAATGCATGAATGAATCATATGTTTGTGTTGCACCCCTGTTTTAATCCATGTTTCAGCTAATCCATGACAGTAAGACAGTGTTAAAGCTCAGAATGAATGAATGAGGATGTTTTCTGGAAGTGATGTGGCTGTGAAACATTTGAACAAACAGATGTTGATGATCACAGTCAACCTGAAGCACAACACAGCTAAAGAAAAAAATGTGCTCCTTGTACCTGCTGTTGGTTGTCCACCATGTGCGAGGTTAAAACATGAACAATGCAGGTATTAATGTCAAGATTGATTTTATTTTGCATGAAACTTGAAGCTTTGGTATTTTTTCTTTGTCCAATCATGTAAAGCGTATGATACAAAAAAAAAAAAAAAAAAAAAAAGAAACCTACAGATAGCTGTTTTTGAAACATTCATTAAGTCTCACGTTTGGATTGGATTTGGGCATACATACAGTGCAATGGGCATATATTTTAAATTCTAATAATTAAGATATTCATAAAATCAAACCCCATTTTCGACACTTTATAGTCTGTGTTTTTCTAAAGAAACCCTTAAATGTACCATTAAACGTATTTACATTCAGTAATCCATGGTTGCCATTTTCAATTGTATCTAATTTAAAACAGAAGTACTGAAGCTGTGTTAAGTAATGCTGTAGCTTCACATTAGAAGGATTCAACCAGCAAAACACAAGGTGGCTTTTATGGTTTTACAGAAAACATTAATTTATCCATCAATTGTTCACCACAAAAAAATATCTTAATTTGGGATATGAACATTTTAACTGTTTGATATGTAGGCTAATTATATATTGTGGGTGGGATTATATGTCTGAATAGTAATGCACAGTAGCTGCCTGCATCAATCAGATGAAACATCCAGTATATTGTTCACTGCTCCTCTCCTTCTCTCCCTCACTGCTGCTGCAGGTGGAAAGAATGAAGTGACTAATTTGTCATCAAAAGTATAGCATTTCTGCTACAGTGTCTTTTCTGAAGCTCTCATCAGAGGAAGTTGTAAATATTTACTGTAACTTTAAAATTAATAGGTAATGCTTGAACTATGAGCCATGTTAACTGTTTTGCTTGCAATAACTGTAATTATAAGTGTATGTATTTCACACATTTATTTACATGTACATATATCAGATCAGATCTTATGTACTGGCGATCTTAAGTCTCTCCATATGTATTAAAACAAAGTAAGAAATGTAAATGCAACAAAAATTGAAATCAAGTTTTCCCTGTACGTAACTGCTGGCCTATTTTCTCATTGTTACACTTTTACAAAAGCGTCATTATGCCACATAGAAAAATGAAAGAAGTAATCCCTGTTATGCTTCCTGTTCCTGTTGTGCAATCCAGTGTTAATCCCCCTGCTGCACCACAAGAGGGACCAAACAGCCTGTGTACATGGTATTCTCTGTTTTATGGTTGTATTTTTGTTTGCATAGTTAACGAACTAATGCTCTTGAAGGTGTATTTCATTTGTAATATTAAATAAATATAAACCATGCAAGATGATTGAAACACCCCTGAGTGAAAACTGGACAGAGGTCAGAGTACACTGGCTTTTCATTTTTTATTAGTTTGATTGATTTTTCTTTTCAGGCATTTCTCAAGACATACAAACCTGAAAAACACAAGAAATAGAAAAGAAATCACTGCAGCAGCAGCCAGAAGAGACAGAACTACATCTACAGAGTAGTAAGAGTACCAGGGCAGTCTGAAGGACTCAGATCTCAGATGAGCTGCTCCTTTGTGTCTCATGACAAACTCGATCCAGAACACGGCGTTATCCATCGGCGTTATTGGCTGATCTCTGTGCAGCCTGGAGAGTCTCTGCATGTTCATCCTGTAGGAGGGTTCGTTCAGGACTTCCTTTATGGCGTTCAGGAAGTTGTCGTCTTTGTCCACTGTTGCCAATGTAAGAAGCTTAGCAGCTCCTCTCTCTTTCAGACGAAGAAGGTTGTCGTATTGGTCAAAAAACACAGGTACACCCACAACTGGGACTCCGTGATAAATAGCTTCCTGGAGTCCGTTTGTTCCCCCGTGAGCCACAAATAGTTTGATCTTAGGATGTCCTAAAAGGTCGTTCTGTGGCATCCAGTCGACCAGTAAAGTGTTGTTACCCAGAGTGGCTGGTCTGTCACCTTTATACCTCCAGATGACTTTCTGGGGTAATTTAGCAAAAGCTGCAGCGATTTCATTTGTCATGTCAGCAGGAAGTTCACTCACAAAAGTTCCCAGAGACATGATGATGAAGCCATGCTCTCCTGAACTCTGCACGAACTCCTCCAAGTGTTGAGGCAGAGGTTTGGCAGGTTTACACTGGAACCCTCCGATGTAGACAACATTAGGCATGGTGGGACGAGGGAACTCGAACACAAAGTCCACCCTCATGAGCCACAGATGTGCTCCCTGTAATAAGTCACTGTATCTAACTTCTGTGCCAAAGAATTGATCACAAACAGCTTGATACTGGGGGCGGATTAAGAATATGTCCTGACCTTGCCAGATGAAATAAAAAATGAGGTTTTTGACTCTCTGTATGAAAGTCATTTTGTCTGTCAGTCCTGAGCCAGTCATTGGGATGTATGATAATGGAGACGGTGCAACAGCCAAGTGTCCCTCCCCACTAGTTGCCCATCGCACATTAAAGACCAGAGGTAGTTTAAGAGCGTGTGACAACATTATACCTGTGCCCCATGCAGGGTCGGTAAGGACCATGTCATACTTCTGCTCCTTCAAACTATTCATCAAGTCTTCATCTTTAAACATTACAGAAGCCATTTTGCACATTATTCCATGCATGTCAAACATTGCATTAAACATTTCAATCTGCAAACTCACAAAGCTCAGACCAGAGCTCTCCCCTCTTTCTATGCCAATTATCTTTTTCAGGATGGGGTTTATGAAATCGTGATTAAAAGCTTCCGCAACAGGAACTGTAATTGTCTTGTAGTGCGGAGAGTCATCCTTGATGTACCAGCTTTTATTTGTTCGTACCACATCGAGAGAGTGTCCTTGAGCGTGGAGAGCTCTGATCATGATGTCCATGTTCACCCAGTGGCTTCCCTCCAGAGGAACGATCAAAATCCTGCCTCCGTGACAAACTCTCCGCGACAAGAGTACAGCAGGTAACAGGAGAAGAAACGCTGCTGCATTTCCATTGAGGGACATTGTTAACCTGAAAGAAAACATAAATACAAAACATCAATCTGAGTAACTAGGGATAAGAAAACTCACAATGATTTCTATAAAAGTACATTTGCATGGAGTCCTTTTTACATTTGACAAATTCAGTGATGTTGTGAGCGATCTGTAACATACCTGTTTTACATGAAGTAGCTCCAGGCTCGCACACAGTTGTTCCTCAGATGTCAATGTGAAACATCTTACAGTAAGGACCAATGAATACAGAACAACAAATTCCAGGAAAGTTTACATAAGTGGATTATGGATAAGCTTTTCTGTGGGCCTTTCTTCAGGATTGGAGAACACCGTGGCCTCTTTGTTGAAGCTCTGTTTTACAGCCGTGTGTGAATTCTGTTCAGGAGTTTTTGCAGTTTAATGTTATGTAGCACTCAACCTTTAGTGGTTCACATTTACAGTCTAGTGGGATATGTTACAGAGTAGGATTACATGCTTTTTACAGACTTTTAGTCAGAATGAAAATACCTTTATCTGTTCAGTCGCTAATTTCAGTTTTGGGCCTCTGAAGGAAATCTCTGACAGCTTAAAGCAGAAGAGTGAAAATGAGACATGTTTACAGATGGAGAGAGAGAGAAATAAAACAAAAAATAATTGAAGACACAGATGTAGATTGTGATCTGAAACAAACCAGCCACCTATTGAAAGACGCAGAACATCAAAGTCTTAACATGGGTCTCCCAGAGCCCGGCCTAAATCCCTCACAGCACCCATAGGATGCCACTGAGAGGAATGTTAGCTCAAATGAGAGGACAACAAACTAAATACTAAAACACTATACCTGTGATCTTTAGTGAAGCCATTAGTGGGTGTATGAAAATCCTTTTTTGTCTTCATTTTAAGGCGTGTATTTCTTTTTCTTTTACTCAAAACCCAAAACATTTATTCTTTGCTGACTTTTAAACATGTCCTTTATCTGTCTTCCTTTAGAATTACTCAATATCTTTCCAGTTTGATTAACATACACTTTAACAAACATGATTTATAAATGTTTTTGGTCCTTAATTTGGGAGTCATTGCATGTCAGAGTAAAGCTGGACTGGTCACTGGGGCCTCAGTTGATGTCATGAGAAATAGACACTCAGGATGTCGACATAAATTAAAGTAACTCATTGGAAAGACACAAAACAACACTCACTCATTCAGAGATTTTTTTTTCAAAGGTGTAAGAGAACATTTTGGGAAATAAGATGCTTCTACTCTCTCTGCTTCTGCTTTACCTCCATATTTTTTTCTGCTTTTCTGCTTGGTCTCTTTGTATTTTCCCTTCCCTCCTGTGTCTCTGGAGTCAGCTTTTGTCTGTGTCTTTCTAACACATTTCCCAATGTTTGTTTGCATTGTGTTCTCACTTCTTGCTGTTGAGGGCCATTACCACCTCTATTTATGCCTTTTCTTTTCACCTTCATTCTCAGCATTCTTCCTCCGCTTGCTCATACTTTTCTCGTCTGTAAAGGCCATACGTCTCCCCATATTTACTCTACCACACCAAACACCTTATACATTCTTTACCTTTGCTTGATTTTGTTTGTAGTTAGCACGTTTAGCCTCGAGCTGTATTTAGTGTAGTAGTAACCACAACTGGAATTTCACTGATTTCATCAGCATGGACATCACCAACATGTCCATACTTGTGGCGCTTTTGTTTCTTTTTTCTGTTTTTAGCTGTAATGGTAACACATGGCCATGTGGAGGCAGTGCATGCTCAACAAAAGGACAATTGTCTTTCTGGTTCCTCAGATACTAACAGTGGTGCAGGAACTGAAGGCCTTTTATTACATATCGCCAAATTACATGATCTGAACTATCTGCACGCAACAAGAAATAACAAGAAAGAGATATTTTCTACTTTCTCATGGAGATAGGTTTATGTGCTAAGCTACAGTTGACTCAAAACAACTTAGACCTGCAGTATCTCTGTACTGTTACCATAGATCATCTTACAGCCCTCCCAAAGAATGCAGGGATTTGTACTATGACGGGAAAAGCTGGGGAATTCAAGTCCCGGCAAGTAAGTCAGCTTTCCTTCCCACACAAACTTTAACAGCAGTACATCCCTAAAAAGGAGTATCTGACTTTGTGTCCATGATTGTGTTCTTCAAAATGTGCAATGGAGTTCACGAAAATTACTGAGTGATACAGATCTTTTATTAGAGGGGACACTGTGTACAGTTCTCACACTCTTGATTCTCTTGCTTTTCAAGAAACTGATTACTTTTAATACTGTTACTAATACCAGGACACAGTGAACTGAGGGTAAGAATTATTATGAACTATGTTCACAGTCAGTCAAAAGTGATCATCGTGCCAAAAACTGTCTGTTGAAAATATATTGTCAACCTATAACTTGGACTTAAAAATATGTATCAAAACAAGGATATGTTTTACTCAAATAAAGGATTTTTTATTGCCATATTGTGTCTACCTCTCCCAGATCAAATGATAAATCTCCACTCAATGAAGCACACAAGGCCAAATGAATGAACTCAATTATACTGTTATTTATTTATGTGTGAAATATGGACAAAAATGCAACTGATCTTCCTTAAATCATCTGCAATCTCAGAAATACTTAATTTGTAATTCTGTAACCAAATCCAGACTAATTCTATACACTATGTTCTACATACCAATTGTTATGTTCAAATGTTTTTTTTTTTTTTATTGATGTTCATCCACAGATTTCCTAATATCCCCATCTTTCTCCTCTATTACTGTTTTTGTCATGTTTTCCAGCTGAGAGCAGCTCCTCAATTTCATTTGTGCATTGCATTCTGGGAGAATATTGTGCATCAACAGCACAGTCAATACATTTATTTGATATTGAGTATGCATGCTATCTGAGTTTGCTAAATGTTGGCGTTTTTCCAGTCTGTATGCACTTTACTGAAGGCCGGCGTCGGATCAGAGGCTGCATTTGAGACTCCATTCAGCAAACAAGGCCTCCAAAGCTGCGGCTTGATCTCTGGCACAGCTGTAGCTCACAGAGTGACTGTGGATACCCAGAATAGGATCGTTATCTGAACAATAATCTCAGCATGTCATTTTGTCAAAACTCAAATAAGACCATAAAGAGCTGTTAATGTGCTTTGCTTCCGTTTGTGGTTAGTTGAGCTGTGGTCCTTAGAGGGTGCTTCCAAAATGAGTGGGGACGATAATATTGGCCCATTTGTAAATAACTGGGATGAAGAGGAGAGCGGAGCCAAGGATTGACACCAGGAGGAAGGCCCACAAAAACATTCGATCCAGAACCTGGGCTACAAATTTCCAGTTCTGCACCACCTGCAGCAAAGAAGAAGAGATTGGTTTAAATAGTCATTCAATTCATAGTTTATAGTCTTTGCCATAATCCGTCTCTTAAAATGTCTTTACTCACCTCTCTGACCTCATTTTCTTTAACCACATGCATGGTTATGTAGCGAATAGACTCCAAAGCTGCTTGTAGGTTTTTTCGGGTGTAGAGGAGAGGGGTGAGCTCAGGTGCTGAGTCCTTCATCCTGTTCATTCCTCCTCCAACCCTGCCCTCTCCAGCCGTGGCGTAACGGTCCACATGGCTCCGCATGCACAGCAGTTTGGGCAGTCGATGCAGGAAAATCCTCCTCACCCAGGGTGCCATGCCGTGATGCGTAGAAGAAGAGCGATGGTGGATGTTGATGGCAAAGACGGTGATGATGATGGAGAGCGTGACGAAGATCATGGTGAAGACCAGGTACTCCCCGATCAGAGGGATCGCCTTCGAGGAGGAGGGGATGATCTCCTCGATCACCAGGAGGAAGACAGTGAGCGAGACCAGCACTGAGGTGCAGAGAGAGATCTTCTCACCGCCGTTTGAGGGCAGGTAGAAGACAAGGATGGTGAGGAAGGACAGGCCGATGCAGGGAATGATGAGGAAGAGGGTGTAGAAAAGAGGCAACCTGTGGATAATAAAGAAGTAGGTGATGGTGGGATAGGAAGAGCTGCCATCAGTCCTCAGACCGCGGCTGCCTGTGGCCTTCACTATCTCCCATTCACCGTTGTCAAAATAGTCCTGCTTGTCCACGTGGAAGTCCTCTAGAATGATGTCCACCTGTTGAATACAGAGTGAAATCTAATGTCAGTTACTGGTCATGACTTACACTAATGTACTGTTCACATACTGAGGAGCAGAGACTCACCTGGGAGCCATCGTAGGTCCAGGAGCCAAACTTCATTGAACAGTTCTGGAGGTCAAAAGGGAAGAAGGTGACATCGATGGTGCAGGCTGACTTGTAATTGGCTGGTGGCGTCCATAAAATGGTGCCATCATACTTAACAACAGCCTTGGTGACAGTTCCTTCAAAACGTCCATCTGAACTGTTCAGAGAAATGTGCAATAGTCTTAGCTGACTGCTCATTTAAAGTAACTCATAACTTATACTTCATGCAAAGCCACATGTTTACTGACTGATGTTAACATGACAGCATATTAATACACGATTGATTGATCTTTGAATCATTTTCATGTCATGATATCATAATATTATCAACACTTGAAAAGTATTAAATGCATGACCTTGTGCCATTTCTTTTTACATACAAAGACACATACTTGTCATACAATACAACATCAGGGAGCCAGATCCTGTCAGAGGGGACTCGGATAGTTGTGATGCCCAGATACTCATCAGGGTTCCATCTGAGCTTCATGTCAACCCACTCCTATATCAAGAAAATGGGAAATTTAATTACAAGATATAAAAAAAATGTCCACTGTGGATAAATTACCCCCCCCCCCCCAAAAAAAAAAATCTATTTGATCTGAATTATACCTGCTAGAAACATAGAGTAATCAGGACAATAAACCAGCATATCAAAACATTTTCTGCTATACTTTTAACCAAAAAGGTGATTGCAAAAGGTGAAGGTGACAAGACACAGTTACAAAATCTAACACTCTTCTCACTTTGCCAATGACATCTATGATGGATAGTCATTGCTGATGAGGCCACTGCCCTTCCTTCTCCCTTTTTGCGTGGTATAATTCATCACTGAGAAAGGAAGTAACTGACCTGAATGGCAGAGGCTGGTCTGTGGGGATAATTCATAAGATGCATGACAGACAGGACACCCAAGACCATGAATAAGGTTGACAGGGGCAGGAGTGGGGAGGATGGGGGGTTTGATGAGGCAGGTGCGTGGGCACAGGGCCGACACAGCTCATATAGATGAGAACTGTCAGTGAAATGCCACCAGACAAAATTGAAAAGGGTGTGGAGGGGTGGACTGGTTTTCTCTAAATGCCATGTCGGCCAGAGATTATTTAAGAATACTCCCACTGCCATAAAGTCACACTAAAAGAGATAAGTTTAACTGCATGTTAACGGATGGTTTAATTTATAGCTGTCCTCACCTGTTTCATCCAAACATTGGTTGTCATTAGCTGGTTTTTCTCATCCTAGAATTGTGAAACAACAAGTTCAAAGTTCAAACTTTATTGAAGATGTAGACGACTTAAGCAATTTTTATAGAGCAGTGATTTTAATAACATCCTGCCTTTGACCCCAACCTTATCTTTATATTATTCTTTGTTTACACGTATTTAACCTTAGTCACCCAATAATAAACATGATCAAGAATCTTATATCCTCACCACATCAACTAGCTGGGAAATGGCCAGTCCAAACTTCACACGGATCGTCTGGTTTAGATATTCCACCGGACGAACCCATTTCTGGTAGTTTCCAAAGAGATATTTGAACAGTTTGTCCTCTGCTTTTGCAAAGGAGGAGAGTTTTGGAACCCCTGAAAGTTGCGAAGAGACAAAAATGTTAAATACAAAAACTGCAAGATCATTGTAATTTTGACAATACAGCAGCACCTTTGATTTACTGAGCAATCCCAGACTTCGTGGTTAATTATTCCTCAATTTACTGCTCTATCTCTGGCATTGGTTTCATACAGCACTGCATTCACCTCTCTGAGCTTACCACAGTTTATATGCGTAGAGTTTCTGGGTATGACCTCTGTGCTATAACTTTGGTTTCAATAGAGAAATGAACTGAAGCGGTGACCCAAACTCACAATGTACAACAGAGTGAGTGCAAGAGTGTCTAAAAGTTGGGATGTATGAAAGCCTTCAGTTCAATGCCAACATGACTAGATATGACACCAGTCTGCTATCCATCAGCAACAGAGATGTTTTGAAGCCATTATCAAAAACAGGGATAATATTGCAGTCATGAATGAGGCATATTCAGTGTTCAGCTAGTAGGCTTTATTTAGTTTGGCTGTATGACTGTCAGCTAGACAGTACAACATATTTCAGCATGAGTTTGTTTTCTCTCAGTGTTGCACTATAATGCACACAGTATAAAGTCTCAAATGACTTCCAGTCTCATGTTTATAGTATTGTGTGCCTTGTTATTTCCATAGTATGGCTCCAAATAAATCTTCCATTAAAACACTACATTTATAACACATTTCATACAGGTTTACTAAGGTATTGTATACCATCCAAGTCATTTTAAATGTAAGAGGAAAAAACACTCCAGTGATTTGGCCCATCTCCTATTGGCAATATGTCCTTCCATCATCTTGCCTGCTATGCCTATTTACCTGTCTTGTACGGTGACTCATATGCATTAGTGATTGTAAATATCGCAGGCACTCTCGATTGAAGGTGCGTGCTTTTCATTAAAGAAATCACTGTAATCAATCTGGGCCTCCTAAGTGAAAATGTAATAAAAGGTAAACAGGATGCTGTAAACGAGACTGGTAATGTGTCTTGATATGTCAAAAAGGTCAAGAGCAACGAAGTAAAACATGACTTCAAGTTTTGACTGATGATGGTGGAGGGTGGAATTGTTATATTTTGACTTCAAATTGGGTGCAAATATTTCTTGGACTGACATTTAATGGCCTACAACAACTGCATGGTGCAAACACACATTCAGTGCTTCACCTTTATCCACTTTAAGCTCCCTGGGTCTGTATAGAAGCTGTATTTCTTTCTATCTAACAGCTGAGTAGCTTCCCACTCTCACCCATCAGGTGAGACATTGCATGTGGTCATTGCAATAAATGCAGGTGAATCAACATGACGGGTGCGACTGTTTTACATAGCTCCCATTGTTTTTAATAAGTCAAACTGCATTATTGGTTTGCTGAAGCAGATCTCTACTCCAGAGTCGGAAATATTGATTAGATTTGAAATTGCACACAATCTCATTCATCCTGCTTTTTCAATCGTCCACCAATGTGGTAATAAACTCAATTTATGTGTCTGGACAACTACCACAGGAATAACTGCAAATGCATGGCGTCACTCTCTCACTGTGCGTGGATCAATAGAGACAATGCTGCAACACCCTCAATCAATGACTGTGTGATAACCAAATTCATCATCTCTTTGACTTCTCCCGCACTGTCACCAGTATCCTGCTCGGCTGAAATGCAAGCAGCAGAATCTAATTTGATTCTTCCTTCAGCACTGTTGGTTTGTTTGTTAATGAATGGAATGAAAACAATCAGAAATGTAGTAATATAGAAAAGTGTAGTAAGTGTAGAAGAGGGAGCTTACTTAAAATCAGTAGAAATTACATTTACATCTAATGCTGAGTAACATCAACGCTTAATGTGAACTCAAGGCAATGCTAGTTGTTTCCTAGGTACAGTGGGATACACTGCATAAAACAAAGCAGATATATAAAATGAATAAATACAATATATAATGTAGGTATGGTATTCTACCATAGTGATGTGCAGGATTACAATGATAATAAATCAAAGAGGACATGTTGCTAGTACCAGGCAAATATGCAAAACATTAGTCACAAGAGAAACCCCCCGAAAAAATCAACAGAATGGAAAACAAAATAAGATGTATGTAAAAATATGCAGATCCTCTCCTGCTAGTTCATCCTGTATGATTAATCGAATCATTCCTCCCTACTGTTCACACACTCAGCTCATTGCATGGACCTGTCATCTGTGCATCCAGTTGCATCCTTATGATTTACAGTATAGAGAAGAGCTTTCTGCCTGTAAATGTCCAGCAGATCATCTCTTTGCATTTTAATGACTAACTACGTGCCTCATGCTGCATTCATGTTTCACCATCTGTCCCATTCAACTGACATGACCCGAACTTCCACATTGGACAATCATTTACCTGGTTTTCTGCATAAATGATTTAGCATTATCAGATATAAGAAGACACATTTACACACAATTCAATCCAGACAATTCTAGACAATTCCAGACAATCCCCAAAAATTAATCAAAAGATGAGGTCCAACTTTGATCTCCTTTCTTCTGGTTATTAGGTTTTAGGATAAATTGTTAATGTTTAGTTACAATTTAAAGTGATCTTTCACTTACTTGCTATTATAAAATATGCTGTTTGATAGTCTGATAGTTTACTTACTTTTTGTGTAATACTGTCTATCATCTCAATTATTACCGCTTTCAGGCAGCTAACATCATTGATAACCAAAAAATGAAAATCAAACCACCTGAACAACTTCAAAGTTTGATATGAACATGTAAGTGGTCACACTGACAGCTGTACTTTTTGCTTGACTCCAACTTGGTAAGCTGTCTTCACTCTCCACAGACCATCTGCAAATTTCTACATCTTCTCCGTGATTCTGCATATCAGCTGGCATCCGACTTCTCTTTGGCTATGCCATCTGTCATACTGAATATTACATCCTGCTATGGTAATTCCCAGTCTTGAAAACACTCACGCAGCGAAAGGCACAGGTGACACCAGCACAGCAATGGCAGCAGCAACAGCAGTGTGAGAGAGGTGGCTGCCCCTCCTGCTCTGAGCATCATATCAGTGGTGGCACCCGATCCACACAGCTGATCCCTTGGGCATCCCAGAGCTGCAAAACACATATTAAAAGAGTAGCTTTTGTGCACGCTGGACAAACATATAAGCTAATAGGGTGATAGCTTTAATGGGTTAGAGGTTCAAATCCAAAGGTAGTCACCCCTGATCTCCTTTGGTAAAGCAACCTGCAATCACTGTTACAGATTTTAGTGCACAGGCTGTGTAAAGCAAAACATCCTGCATAAGCCAAGAAATACACAACACTCTCACCTTGCTAACATGACCCCCCCCCTCCTCCTCGTCCCTCCCCCCCCACCCCCCCCTCAAGGTAATAATCACATTTCACATGCAAATGCTGTACACATACCTGCTCTGAGTCTCTGCCATTAACACACAATCCAGAGTGGTGGTGATCATGGAGGTGGTGGGAGTCTTCACAGCAGCGACAGTGCTGCTCTAGCGCTCCTCCATTCCATGCAGGTTCTTTCTCTCCCCTCACACAGATGCTGCTGCACTCTCCGCTGCCTCCAATTGTGCACAGGCAACGCATCCTCATCTCCTCCTCCTCCTCCTCCTCCTCCTCCTCTTCTTTTAAGAGAGTCCGCCCCAGCCCCCACCACCAAAACCACCACCGTCCGTCCCTCCCCTTCCTCCAGCATTCTAGTGGTCACTAATCACAGGCAGGACTAGACGCCCCCTCCATGAAGCCACTTCACTGCCTCTTCACAGCAGCAAATGGCAAAGCTCTGCCACTGAGATTCTGCTTCCCGTTTACAGAACAGTTTCCTGGTCGTTAGTTAGTGTCCACAGCCACATTTTGTACCATTCAGTGTCTCTGATGTGTGAAAATGTATGTGCTTCCATGGCGACAGCATATCCCAGAGATGCTAATGGTTTGGGAAAAAAAATAATTCCACAATCAGATCACCATATTTAGTTTTGATTATCAACTCACTTCTCCGCATTATTTTTTTGTCTGTAAAACACTTGCATTTTAGAATTTAAATTGTTTAATTTGTTTTAGTTCATTTTATCTTTGATTTATTGAGCTTCACAGTACAATTTAGTGTCAAGAATAAAGGCAGCTTCTTACAATCCTAAAAATGACCAGTTTTGGAAACATTTTTCTAATATCTCACAAGCACAGACATTGTATATTAATGTGTTGTGAAGTTAAATGTTATGTAGTAATAAGGTTTTTTTTCAGATTACTGTTATTAAGTATGAAAGAGAGTTTGGGGGGGAGAAAACAGGTTAAAAAAATATCTTGATGTATCAATATTACAATTTACCTTTTCAATATTGAATGGATAAGACACTTATTTTACCTGCTGTACGTTTTCTGTGAAAATGGGCATGAGTGAGGTAATGGAAAAAATATATAATTTGTTGTTACAAACTGTTGAAAGAAAAGGAATTTTATCTCAGGATATGTGTCGTTGCTCAACATGATAGGATAAAAGAGGGAAGCTCATCTCCAACTTATACATCCGACTTCAATACTTAGTCTGTCCAAGAAGGCATTTTTCATTACATGCATTTAGATCTAGATTTATTCATATAACACCTAACTACTTTTAGAGTAATCCTTTTGTGCCCCCATTGATAACTGCATTTGATGACACATCAGTTGCGTAATATGCATATGCATATGATGAAATCACATTTTGTTGTCATCACTTAGTGAGTGAAGGCAAGAAGTAGCCTATTACCATCCAAACACTGCTGCCAACATACTGACAAGTTCGTTTAGTGCTTAGTGGAGCAAAGCCAGAGCAGAATGATATTAGCACAATTTAAATTATATTTCATGTTACCTGTTGTGGTCCTTTATTCACTGCCAAGTAACAAAGAGACAATAAGCAGATCATGTTCTCGTAATTGGGTTAGGAGTATGTTCGAATAAACAAGCAAATGGCCTAAATGAGCATGAAAACATTAATTAAAAAAAAAAAGAAAGAAAAATGTCAAAGTACAGCAAATTTCTGGAGTGAAATATCCTGGAGTTAAACAAAGAGTTTGATTTTGGGAGTTTACTTTCTAAGTTCGACTACAGCTTGTGTTCAGTGTTACTCTGGTGGGGTAATATTTTGGGGTTGAGTCGCTGAGTGTTGAGGAACATGATTCAACACTACTCCCTGTGTTGACTGCACAGTTGTGTTGCTGTATTAGCATTTCCCAGCATGCCTTACTTATTTCTTTGTAACTTTTGAGAACAAAGCAATCAAATTAAATCAAAGTGATGGGCAGAAATTACATTTAGTTTTGTTAAAACATTCTGTTTATCAATATTTCAATGAAGACATAATGGTAAATAAAATGGGCCTATCATTCGAAACCATTCGTGTACAAGTTAGGAACATAACATATATACCAATCACAACGCCAATACTACAATGTTCAGTTAGTAGTTTATTATGCGAAGATCCCATGCAGCATCAACTGTTGCAAACTGGATGTAATCAACTGAACATTATTATAAAAGGCAAATTTATGACAGGTATGTTATTATCTTATCGGCCCTATCTGAAATCTCTGAAGTATGGTGAAATTTTAACTCCATAAATGTCAAACCATACACACTTTAAAGTGTTGACTGTTAACACTGCGAAAGAGTTCATGTTCAAACAATCGAAGATTAAAGTCAAATTTACTCTTCATGGGAGTTGAGGTTTAACTCCCAAAGAGTTCAAGTTCAACTCCTGAAAAGGGTTGAAAATCAACTCCAAGAAAAGAGTTACTTTCACAAAGCTTGAGAGTGTATTTGATGGTCTCACATGTACAAGCAAAAAGAGTTGAACTCAGACAGTTTATTCCAAAGACGTGAATGTGCTGTGCAGGAACGTGTTAATGCAGGCACTTTGAAGTTGTTTTGAACTTACATATGAGGATGAACTGGGAACAAAAGTAAAGAAACACCCCCGATTGCTTCTAGGGTAAATGTGATTGTTCAGGTCCTGTCAATGAGTAATCTCGTTATCTCCTCATGTTTGCACACAGATTGATCCACTCCGTGCTCGTCCCTATTAAACCTGTTTCAAACTGCAGTGAAGTTAGTTTGAAGTTGGAGATACCGCAACCGGATTCAAAGGCGGGTTACGCTGCCTCACCGAGAGCCAGCAGAGGATGTTAAACCCACCTCCGAGATCCTGCTCTTAACCGCAGCGGTTCCTCTCAGGGACCGTTTGAACAACCAAAAAACAAACAAACAAAAGTTCCTTTTTTGTCAGTATATCACCATAGTAGTAAATATTATACTAACAAAGTATTCTAAATTGGTCTCTAATATCTAATGTGAGTACATATAATTTATTTTATATAAATATTTGAAAAGAAGATCATATATATTTTTTTTTTATGGTGTAGCTTCCATATAATGTGACCCTGTGACTAAAAACCAATGGCAACTTCTATTACTATACATGACAAAAAAAAAATTTTTTTTTAAGTTTTTGATTGTAGTGCTTAATCAATTCTATTTGAATATTTTTATGGAAAAGTCAGCATAGAAAAATCATTATTTTCTTAATACCTTGCAGCTTCCAGGTCATGTGACTCCATATAAATGGGAAATTGGTTTGAATAAAGATTTGTCCAAACCAAACATTAAATTCTATAAAAGAACATTTTTCAATGAAGAAGAAGCAGCTCTAAAAATCCAATAAAAAGAGGTTTATCGTACTTGTCTTGTGTAGTAGAATACATATATAAAAAATGCTCATAAAATCAAAGAAGCACAAAATTAAAAAAAAAAAGAATTGTTGTGCCCTTTTTGTCCAGTTTTGTAAAACACACTTGTTTTCATGGGATTTTATTGCTTCTAATTGCTTCTAATATTTTTATGGTAAGTTTTTTTCAATTGGTCTCATATCATGTGATCCACAATCTCCAAACCAAGCAAAATTGTACTATCAATTAGGTATAATTCATTTAGGGGGGGGGATTTCAGTACTTCTTTCATTTTATGTACATTTTTGAAGAGAAAAATAATGTTTTATGGAAAATATTATTTTTATGCTAAACTCAGCACCCTGTGACGTCCCTCTCATTTGTCTGACTGATTCTCGGGAAGACATGATCTCGGGAATATTTTCATAGAATTCCTTCAAACTTGGCACGAACATTCACTTGGACAGAAGCATGAGATGTTTAGAAGTTAAGGGTTAAAGGTCAAAGGTCAAGGTCACTGCCACCTCACACCACATCTGTACCATTATTTGACTCTGCAGTGGTTGGGTGTATAAGTGATGGATGGGAGGAGGAGTACAGGACAGTAGTGGAGGACTTTGTGGAGTGGGCTGGTAGAAATCAGCTTCTTCTGAACGTGACTAAGACCAGAGAGATGGTGGTCGACTTCAGGAGGAAGACGACGGCTCCACAACCACTGCGTGTTCAGGGAGAGGAGGTGGACATGGTGGAGGAGTACAAGTACCTGGTTGTCTCCATCGACAACAGACTGAACTGGAAGACCAACATCAACGCTGTCTACAAGAAGGGGATGAGTGAACTGTACTTCTCCGTAGTCTGCTGGGGGAGCAGCATTGGAGCCGGAGACACCAACAGACTTAACAAACTGGTGAAGAAGGCCGGCTCCATCATTGGCTACAAACCAGACAGCCTGGAAATAATGGTGGAGAGGAGGACGCTGAACAAACTGTTATCCATATTGGATAATCCTGACCACCCTCTTCACCACCTGCTGCAGGGACAGCGGAGCATGTTCTCCAATAAACTCCTCCAGCTCCGCTGTCACGAGGACAGATACAGGAGATCATTCCTGCCCACTGCGATAAGACTTTACAATACTTCACCTTTGACTAAATCTGTCTTACATCATTAACAATAGATTAAATAGACTCTTCTGGCATCACCATGTTCAGTTAACTTATTTGCACTACTGCTGACCGTGTCACTGTTGTTTAATTTTTTTCTATTCTATTTGTATAAACTGTACATTTTCACATTTTTATATTTAAAAAATGTTCTACCTGTATTTTTATTGTAATTATTATTTATTTTACCTGTATCTTTCCAATCCATGCTGCTGAAGCAGAAAATGTCCCCTTGCCAGATCAATAAACTATCTATCTATCTATCTATCTATCTATCTATCTATCTATCTATCTATCTATCTATCTATCTATCTATCTATCTATCTATCTATCTAGCTATCTATCTATCTATCATTGTAAATGCAATATCTCAAGAACTCCTTTAGTGAAATTGGCACAAATATTCACCATGACTCTACGATTAAATGATCAGATGCCAGGGGTCAAAGGTCAAGTTCACTGTAACCTCATATACGACTCTCTCAGGAATGCCCGAAGAAAATTTCTTAAAATGTGTTAAAAATGTTCACTTGGACTCAGGGATGATCTGATTCCAATTTGGTGGCCAAAGGTCACGGTGACCTCACAAAACACATGTATGGTCGTAACTGTGCACAAAGGTCTAATAGCATGCAATCAAAATTATGGCATTTTATATCCAAAAGGTCAAAGGTCAATTGACATTAAATAATTCTGCAAAAACAGTTTTCTGGGCATTATTCAACACCCTAACTCAGGAACAGAATGGGTAGATTATTACCACATTTCACATTTGGTCAGCTACTTGGTGGCTGTAATCTTTGGTGTCCACCTTGAAACTTTGGCGTTTGTATTCATTTCCGGTGCTGTTTGACTGAAGATGTGTGTGAAGCTTCCACATTTTAAAATGTATAGCTTATTTGATGAAACATTTATAATTGGAGCCTTGGATACTGTAAATCAGCTTTATTGGCCAATCATGTGAACATATTCAAGGTTTCACTATATATATTATATGAGTCCAGACAGATATGGATGTAAACTGCAACCTGACTGGTGGATGGGGGCAAACTCTCTCCTGGTGAAGTGAATGGTTTGATGAGTGTGTTTAAAATCAAATCATGATTATCTGGAGCCCTTAAGTGGTCATTAAAGGTGGAAAAAGTGGAATTGATCAGTATTCATGATAGGTCTTGATTTCGGAGGTCGGCTTATGACTCAATTAAATTCAGTTCAGTTTAGTTTAATTTTATTTTATTCAGTGTAGCATCACTATGCGAAATGGTACCAATCACTTTGCTGCAAGCAAATCAAAAAAAGAAACCTCCACATTTAAAAATGAAAATGAAAAACGTATAGCAGCCGATGCCTATATGAATAACTAACCGGTGGTTCTGGTATGATGTGGCCCAAAATCTGTACAGAGCAATGGTGACCAATCATAGTGAACTTTGTAAAATCAGAAATGATTACAGTCCTTATTGCAGTAGATTAAAAAAAAAAATATTTCAAATAAACAGATCGTGAGTGTAATTTTGAGAATATGTAAATAAGTGCAACTATTTTGTGAAATGGGCTGCATGAAAACACACCTTGACAGATGAACAAGTAAGTGTTGACCTGAACCACAATAGATCAGGAATGCTGTTTTAATTAACGTTTATATTCAGAACTCTAAACTGTTTGCACTAAAGACAATTTTCTTTCATCACCTGTGATATTGATAACAGGTTAATGACTGTTATGTTTTCGAGCTGCTAAGCAGTTATTGTTACTTTAAATGCACTAAGTGTTGCATATGTTGAACCTAAAATGTGAGTGTAAATCGTTTAATGTTTTATTGTTTGTTAAAGTTATCACAAATTGCAATTGAACGTAACCCTACGGCTCCAGTTGATTATTGTGTCTGTTATCTCCTTACAACCTCTCCCATACCAATCTAGACACTGGTCCACAGCATGTTGAGTCTTCTGTTAACCCCGTGTGGGTTACACTTAGAAATTGAGATATTGTATGTATACGGTGTATCTATATCTCTGGACTCATTAGTCACGTTTCACTTTAGGTTTACACATTGCAGTGCATAAACACCTCATTGAGACAAAAATTGTTAAAAGCACGAGGAGCACAACTCCAGCCAGGAACAGAACTACATCTACAGAGTGGTAGGAATACCAGGGCAGTCTGTAAGAAGCAGCTTTCAGATGAGCTGCTCCTTTGTGTCTCATGACAAACTCGATCCAGAACACGGCGTTATCCATCGGCGTTATTGGCTGATCTCTGTGCAGCCTGGAGAGTCTCTGCATGTTCATCCTGTAGGAGGGTTCGTTCAGGACTTCCTGTATGGCGTTCAGGAAGTTGTCATCTTTGTCCAAGGTTGCCAATGTAAGAAGCTTAGCAGCTCCTCTCTCTTTCAGACGAAGAAGGTTGTCGTGTTGGTCAAAAAACAGAGGAAGACCTACAACTGGGACTCCGTGATAGAGAGCTTCTTGGACTCCGTTTGTTCCCCCATGAGCCACAAATAGTTTGATCTTAGGATGTCCTAAAAGGTCGTTCTGTGGCATCCAGTCGACCAGTAAAGTGTTGTTACCCAGAGTGGCTGGTCTGTCACCTTTATACCTCCAGATGACTTTCTGGGGTAATTTAGCAAAAGTAGCAGCGATCTCATTTGCCATGTCAGCAGGAAGTTCACCCACAAAAGTTCCCAGAGACATGATGATGAAGCCATGCTCTCCTGAACTCTGCACAAACTCCTCCAAGTGTTGAGGCAGAGGTTTGGCAGGTTTACACTGGAACCCTCCCATGTAGACAATGTTGGGCATTGTGGGGCGCGGATAATCAAACACAAAGTCCACTCTCATCAGCCAAATGTCTGCATCAATTATTATCTGGTTATAGTCAATATCAGGACCAAGATATTTGTCACATATCTTCTGGTATACTTTGTTAATCACCAAGTGGTTTTGTGCTTGGCTCATTAGACGTAAAACCAGGTTTTTAACTCTCTGTAAAAAGGTCATCTTATCAGAGTTGCCAGATCCTGTCATAGGAATATAGGATATGGGTGAAGGGGCAATAGCAAGATGAGCCTCTTCAGATATTAACCAACGGACATTATAAACCAAAGGAAGGTTCAAATATTTGGCCAAAATGACTCCACCACCCCAGCAGGGGTCAGTGAGTACCAGGTCAAAATTGCTGTGCTGTAGAGTTCTCATCAACTCTCTGTCATCGAGCAACGCTGATGCAAATTCAGCCACAATGGATTGAGCTTCAAGAAATGTGCCGAACATTCCTACATTTGCGTGGAGAAAACTGGTGAGGGGGAGAGCTCCCCGCTCAAATTGTATGGAATCAAATATGAGCTTAGTAATGAACGTCTGATCAAAGCTCTTCTCCACTGGAACTGTATAGGTACTGTAATACGAGGAGTTATCCTTGATGTACCAGCTATTGCTGGAACGCACAATAGTTAAATTGTGTCCTCTGGAGTGCAAATCTCGAAGCAGAATATCCATGTTTATCCAGTGGCTGCCTTCAGTCGGAAGGACTAAGATGTTGCCACCTTGACAGGTTTTGGAAATGAGGATGAGGAGCAGCACAGCACTGCAGCAGCAGATCAGCCTCATCTGAAACGCAATCAAATGATAATCAATTGACTGAGGTTAAGAATGTCTTTAAATGCACTGTGATCATTTCAAAGTATCCATACTGAGCCATTTTTCATGATTTCTAACCTCCCTCATTTTCCATCATTGGAAATTCTCCCTTTAAATTTTCCATAATAGCCTATAGAATTATGCTTGACATTGAAAGTCAGTCCTGTGGACATACAAGTCTTAGGGCTTCTAAACTGCACATCACAGTTATAACATTAACACAGTGTCTAACAGCTCCACACACACTGAAATTACGTAAAGCCCATTTGGGCGTTAGCATTACTCTCCTAAAAGTAATATAGCAAGTTTAAACATGATTCACAAACTGGAGCTCAAGTCTGAGCACAACTTTCCAACTGACTGAACAACAAAACTGTAACGTGTAACATGTTGCGTAAAAACATCGTTTCCACTTACTGTAGCCTGTGTTGTTTCACCACAAAGAAAAAAACAAGATGTTGGAGAACTGTTTTTGTGTAACAGCTGTGCAACACTCCGGAAGTGCTTATCCATGCAATCTGGAGGGGAGGAGTGATTACGGGTGCACTGCGGTGAAGTCAGTTTTAGGATGGATAGTCGACAGACCTTCCGGATCCAACTGTGTAGGTTTAATTTAGGGACCATCAATAAATTATTCTTAAAATGACGTCAGACCAATATTATTTCGAATACCTTCTTATCTTGCCCATAATACTTTTTATTTTTTTTTAATATAATAAGCTGATCTCATGTAGAACATCTGTTTATCTATATTTCTAGTGTGCATTTAATTCATTTTATATAAATATTTGAATTGAAGTTATTTGATTTTTCTGTCATTTGAATTGTCTTTGTTGAAATATTCCAACACATGTTTAATCACAAGTGAATAAAATTTATACTATTTACCAACATTTCGACAACATTACGGAGGATGAGAGCATGCTGGAAAATAGGAGAGGAGAAGTCCAAGAAACATATGAACAGTTATGTTATTCTGCAGCAGACAAATCTAATTAATCAATATTACACGAGATTTTTGACGTTAAAGCACACCCTCGAGTGTAATATTGTGATTATACAACAAGTAACCATCTAAATAAAATATATAATCAAAATGTATTCATATTGTGGGGCAATTTGCTCTCAAAATACAAAACTTTTTGTCAGTGCGATCTCCGTTTCTACGGCGGTACATGGGGTACGACTAATAACTGGGAAACAATCATTGCATCAGTAGAAGCGAATGTAATGTATGCAATGTTTACCACTCCAGGAAGTAGTCCGACCCTTAGCAACGACGTAGCAACAGAGATGAGATCTACTCCATTTTATTGCTTTCTAGAGATCGTTTCTCAAACTAAATAAATACAGCACATAGAAACACTAAACTGCTTAGCTCGCTCAATATCATTGTAAGTAAGATATCCACTGAAAAAGGATATCAATGGACTCATGCATTTTTAAGATTTTAGCACTGTGTTATGTGTTAAAACAACCGGTCAAACTAGCCGCTGTTAGGATTTTAAGTGTGCGACTTTCCATAGTATTACGGTACGGGTGCTCGGAGCGACAATTAAGGACCAAGAGAGACACAATTTCACCAAATGGGTCACATTTAACAGACCTGTAACAAGTAAAAACAACATTATATTGCACATTATATGAAATTCAATTCCAATGAAATATTCCCATTGAGTAGGCGGAGTGATATTTGTAGTGATGAGCAGGGTGTGATGTTTTATGGTGATTTGCGGACGTTCCAAATGTTCAGTTGACCAATCAGATCTCTGGGTCGGAACTACTTGTTGTATAATAAGAGAGCGAGTGAGAGAGCAGGACACACACACTTATGTTCTTTTGTATAAAAGTTACTGAGGCAACAATACAACTTTGATTACCATATTGTACTGTGTTGGGGTAAGGCCTGGAGTTTCCCTGCATTTTTTTTTAAGCTAAAAATAATTCTCCCAGTCCTTTCAATGAGTAATGACGTCATCGCTTCTGTTTGCAGACATGTTGATCCACTTACTGGCTTCACACCACAGTGAAGTTAGTTTTAGGTTGGAAACACGAACCCTTAACCTGAGGTTTCACTTAGGGACTGTCAATAAGGGCTATCTTCCTGCTGACTTGTCCATATTTGTAAAATAAAAAAAAAAATGCCTAAAAGATAATGCTAAATTGGTCTTATGCATGACATCTGCAGAACTTATGAAAGTGCTTATTGCAGTAGATTGGACAGATGTTTCTACCAAAGTATAGAGCTACATGGTGAGTGTACTTTGAAAACATGTAAAACTCTTGCATCAAAGACATTTAAATTATCCCAAATTTTGAATATCCAACCTAGAACTGACTTCACTGAGCTATAGTGCACCCCGAATCATACCTCCCCTCCAGACTGCAAATAAGGACTCAGAGTTTGTTTTACTGACACTGTACAAAACAGTTCTCTAACACTGAGATTTTTTTTCTGCGTGGAGAGAAAAGTACAGGCTACAGTAAGTGGAACCGATTTGTGTTAAGGATGTGTCACCGTACATTTTGCATGTTAGCCTACAACTTTTGCTCAGTCAGCGGGAAAGTGGAGCTCAGACTTCAGCTGTTTGTGAATCATGTTTAAACTTACTATATTACCTTTAGGAAAGTAATGATTTGGCACAAATGGGCTTTAATTAATTTCAGTGTGTTTTTTTAATTTAATTTTAGGCATAATTCCATTAGCTATTACGGAGAATTTTAAAACGAGGTTAGAAATCATGAAAAATGGGCAGTATGGATGGCTTTACTGATATACTGATGGCTCAGTATGGATACTTTGAAATGATCACAGCTCCTTTAAAGACATTCTTCACCTCAGTCAATTGATTATCATTTGATTGCGTTTCAGATGAGGCTGATCTGCTGCTGCAGTGCTGTGGTGCTCCTCATCCTCATTTCCAAAACCTGTCAAGGTGGCAACATCTTAGTCCTTCCGACTGAAGGCAGCCACTGGATAAACATGGATATTCTGCTTCGAGATTTGCACTCCAGAGGACACAATTTAACTATTGTGTATCCCACCAATAGCTGGTACATCAAGGATAACTCCTCGTATTACAGTACCTACACAGTTCAAACTGTGATGAGCTTTGATCAGACGTTTATCACAAGGATCTTATCTGAGATCATAGAATTTGAGCGGGCGGCTCACCCCTTCACCAGTTTTCTCCACATAACTGTTAGCATGTTCAGCGCATTTCTTGAAGCTCACTCCATTGTGGCTGAATTTACATCAGCGTTGCTCGATGACAGAGAGTTGATGAGAACTCTACAGCACAGCAATTTTGACCTTGTACTCACTGACCCCTGCTGGGGTGGTGGAGTCATTTTGGCCAAATATTTGAACCTTCCTTTGGTTTATAATGTCCGTTGGTTAATATTTGAAGAGGCTCATCTTGCCATTGCCCCTTCACCCATATCCTATATTCCTATAACAGGATCTGGCAACTCTGATAAGATGACCTTTTTACAGAGAGTTAAAAACCTGGTTTTACGTCTAATGACCCAAGCACAAAACCACTTGGTAATTAACCAAATATACCAGAAGATATGTGACAAATATCTTGGTCCTGATATTGACTATAACCAGATAATGATTGATGCAGACATTTGGCTGATGAGAGTGGACTTTGTGTTTGATTATCCGCGCCCCACAATGCCCAACGTTGTCTACATGGGAGGGTTCCAGTGTAAACCTGCCAAACCTCTGCCTCAACACTTGGAGGAGTTCGTGCAGAGTTCAGGAGAGCATGGCTTCATCATCATGTCTCTGGGAACTTTTGTGAGTGAACTTCCTGCTGACATGACAAATGAGATCGCTGCTACTTTTGCTAAATTACCCCAGAAAGTCATCTGGAGGTATAAAGGTGACAGACCAGCCACTCTGGGTAACAACACTTTACTGGTCGACTGGATGCCACAGAACGACCTTTTAGGACATCCTAAGATCAAACTATTTGTGGCTCACGGGGGAACAAACGGAGTCCAAGAAGCTCTCTATCACGGAGTCCCAGTTGTAGGTCTTCCTCTGTTTTTTGACCAATACGACAACCTTCTTCGTCTGAAAGAGAGAGGAGCTGCTAAGCTTCTTACATTGGCAACCTTGGACAAAGATGACAACTTCCTGAACGCCATACAGGAAGTCCTGAACGAACCCTCCTACAGGATGAACATGCAGAGACTCTCCAGGCTGCACAGAGATCAGCCAATAACGCCGATGGATAACGCCGTGTTCTGGATCGAGTTTGTCATGAGACACAAAGGAGCAGCTCATCTGAAAGCTGCTTCTTACAGACTGCCCTGGTATTCCTACCACTCTGTAGATGTAGTTCTGTTCCTGGCTGGAGTTGTGCTCCTCGTGCTTTTAACAATTTTTGTCTCCATGAGGTGTTTATGCACTGCAATGTGTAAACCTAAAGTGAAACGTGACTAATGAGTCCAGAGATATAGATACACCGTATACATACAATATCTCAATTTCTAAGTGTAACCCACACGGGGTTAACAGAAGACTCAACATGCTGTGGACCAGTGTCTAGATTGGTATGGGAGAGGTTGTAAGGAGATAACAGACACAATAATCAACTGGAGCCGTAGGGTTACGTTCAATTGCAATTTGTGATAACTTTAACAAACAATAAAACATTAAACGATTTACACTCACATTTTAGGTTCAACATATGCAACACTTAGTGCATTTAAAGTAACAATAACTGCTTAGCAGCTCGAAAACATAACAGTCATTAACCTGTTATCAATATCACAGGTGATGAAAGAAAATTGTCTTTAGTGCAAACAGTTTAGAGTTTCTTTGGATCCAAATGTTTAAGATGATGCCGTGTTGAGGTTGTAACAGTTTTTTAGTCAGATTGGTCTGGTCAAGTCAGTTTAGTTCAAAAGAGATATTTGGTCAAGAAAAAAATAGTCAGAGATGTAGGGCTTTGACTGTCCTATCACACTGGTGCACTCGGATGAAGGAATGAAGGAATGAAGGGATGAAGGAATGGACGGTCTCCTCAGTGCAACAAGTGATCGTGGTCCAACTCCTCTGGGTTAAAGGTGGCTCGCCATCTCCTTCCTAAAGGAGAATCCAAATCCAAAATCTACAGGGTTTTCCAGGGAACTCAACAACCTAACCTGTATATAAACAAGGCGGTTACTCTATTGCATCAAAAAATTCACTGAAAATCACATGCAAATTCTCATTGTACTACTGTGACACAACAACAATTAAAATAATTAAATGGTTTCACTGTAATTCATTGAATTGAAATTGAAATGAATGGGTTTACTTTATAAAACCATCTGCTGAACATGAATAAGCATATTACATGCTCACATTCTTTCATTTAAGATCATAGTTTAAATGCACATCTTCAGTAGTTTTAAACAGATATTTTATCATTAGCACGAGGAGAGCATAACAGGACAGGACTATTTAATATAAATAGTGCAACACGGATTTAAACACAAAGTTATAATACCTAACGACAATTGAGCTATGAATTGTACTCTTCCCACCGGGTTATCAATGCAGAATGGTGCTGACTTAACTGCAGCTTAATGCTCTGACTAACACAACCATAAATACAACGCCAAGTTCACATATTATCAAGGAGAACACGAGCTCTCGGAGCTGCCTCGAGCCGACGGACAACGCCAGCTTCTACAGTGAGCCGCTTGTAGCTTAACTTCGCTGACCTCACCGAGACGCTTCCAAACGAGGTTAACTCCTGGCACACCAGTGTTTGGACAACTCCCGTCTCTTCACAGAAACTCTCTCGAAAGGTCGACTTGTTGTTCACACAGTTTTTACTATCCTGTGTTTAGCTCAAGAATTTTGCAGTCTCGAGCCGCGCTCGTCTGTTCATGCCATCTTCACTTCTCTGCACTCACCTGGGTGGGGGTGGGACTTAACCTGTTACTCCAATCAGAAACCTGCGTTGCCTGCTATAGCCAATGAGAACTACGTCTGAACGAAGTGGCTATGATTGACACTGTGTTTAGCAAATAGACAACAACAAAGGAAGCATACTATAACCCGCGCCGTTTTAATACTGGGTTATATAAGCAATTACATTATTTAATTGAGCAATTGCAGTGTTAAATAATTAAGTATATTTACTCAATTACTCTACATAAGTAACATTTTGAGCAATTTATTTGTACTTTATTTGAGTATCTTCATTTGATTCTACTTTATTCTTTCACCAAACTGGGACCAAACAAGTACTTTAAAACTTTAACCACAGTTTGCTGCTAATACTTATGTACTTAAGTACTTACAGTAGGTCGGATTTTTCATGCAGGACTTAATGCATTTGTAACCCACATTAGTTTTACCAGCAACTAAAGGGTTAACTCACACATGCAGTACCGACGTTCACCAGAGAGGCGCTCTCGTGCACGTCGGTAGATCAAAGCCGTCTCCCGGGAGACGACCCTTTATGTCTCCAATGAAACAGCAGCGTCATGAGCGACACCACTGAAGAATCTCATTTGGTTGATTTTTGCTCACTGCTTTTGAGGAGCTTTATTTATTTGATCGTTAACCAGACCGACTCCGAAGGGAGAAGTTTATTTTAAGTCTGAGAAGAGTCTCCGGTGAGTGACGGATACACGTTGTTCACAGTTAGCCGTTTGCTGTAGAGCTACAACGGAGGACAGTTGTTTAGTTGGGCTGAAGATATCTATCAGGAGAGAAGAGAACAATAACCAGTCGGAGATAAATATTAATTTGTAGATGAATATTATTTTACGTGGTTGATATCTGTGATTGTGGAGCTACATGTGCGCGCTGAGGGGTTAATGCGTCGGGACCTGTTGAACCGAGCGGGAACGATGACGTCATTTTCTTGACTTGGCGCCAGAAGTAAACGGTCAGATTGAGAACAGCTGTTGAGTGTGTTGCTTAGTAACGGTGGACGTTTAAATAATGCCTGTTAGGTATAAGTGATAGATGTCACTGAGACATGAGCACATGTGTGTGTGAAATATGTTGGTATGTTAATATTGACCATAGTGAATATTATATATATATATATGTGTGTGTAATACTATTTTACTGGTCATTTACTGTTACACCAACAATAGAGTTTATAAATTATAGTACTGACATCATATTCAATTCTGCTGCATGCAGATTTTTTTTTTTTTTTTTGTATGGATCTGTGATGGAGACAGCGATCCCCAGAAACCTCCACAGAGCGCTGGAGCTGAGTGACCCTGCAACCCCTGATCATCTGATCACCGTGGGTGAAGCTGCATTTGGTCTTCTTGGATTGTCCTGTCGGAGCACCGACGAGCAAAAAAAAGATTCAGATAAGAGTTAGTCTGAGAGCCTCCAGACGTACACTACCCGGGTAGTAGACTGAAAGACAAGAGACTGAAACTGACTGACTGTGGGAGAAATACCGGTATTGGGGTTATTATTTGAATTTGTTATTTTTCTTTTATGTTGTTCCCTTGATTTTCTGTGCGTGTTAATAACTATAATAAATTGCAGTTCAGTTCCTTGTTTTAAACTGCAAACATTTGCCGTGTTTCATTCACTCCCAGAGCGACCTAAAGACAGTCCTAAACTTAACACAGGAAATCTACTGTGTTACATAGACTACACATTATTACCAAAACTGTACAAATCAAAGACTTGGAATAAATTAAGTTATACCATCAGTCCCAGTGTGTGTTTGCATCTCCAACCAACCACCAGGTGGACTATCTTTCTTATAACTGTTGCAGATGTTCAGGTCAATGCACTCAGTTTAATGTGTTACTTTTAGTTTCAAAATGTTTAATACGTAACTCAGACAGGTTTCTCAGTAACTTAGCCAGTTCAGGCCTACATTTAACCTTCAGATGCTTGTTGAGCTACAAACCTGGCATTTACAGTTAAAACTCACATTATAATCCTGTGAAATCAGTGGCTTTTCAAAACTCCACAAATACACACTTCACTCAGTTATATCTGTTTCATGAAAGCTTGTTTGACTTCCTTTGACATGAGTCATTTGCATACAATACAAATGTTCCACAAGATGTGGCGTCTCCACCTCAAGGGTGTGTATGGGTTTGTGTGGGCGACTTGATTTATTAGGCTCGATCAGTGCCTGCATTCAAGACACATTTCAAGACGAAGCCGTTTTGAATTTGCTGTGTTGACTCTTTTATCCTATAGCACCCAATCAAAGAGCCAGCTGCCTGTGTCATATTCAGTCTTAATATTTTCACAGATTTGTCTTGTAGTTTCAGATCACTTCAGTAATGTCTAATGGAAGTATGACGATGGTAAAGAAACTATTTCTTTACTTCCCTTTAGGAGAACACACTTTAATGTGACATGTTTAGCAAGAACTGCAAGAGGAGGTGAGAAAAAATAAATCAGGAAGTGCTTTTTGTTTTTTCAGTCTCACTGGATTTTTTTTTTTGCAGCTCTTCACAACTGTCTTAACAGTCTGAAGGAAAAGTTCAGCAAAACCGAGGATATTTAAAGCATTTTAACCGTAAGTTTGTTCATTATTTAGTTATGTGGCTACAAATACTTTATATTTATTCGATTTGTCTGTATTACTGGTGTGTGCGTTTGCTGTGTAACCATACTGCATGCGAGTGGCTCCACCCTGTACATTATGAAACACTCGCCACTCTCCTGAGTGTTGTAGGGAGTGTGTATGTTTTCATGCAGCTGTCATAGCTAACATATAGTTGTTAAAGTGTCAGTAAATTTTGGACCGCTCACCCAGTTTGTGTATAATACAACTGATACTGTTTGTGGCACGAATCCAATGTTATTCTAGAAACGCTCTTTTCTTGAAGCTTAAACAGAGATCCATTTTTCTGTTTGTACTTTAAAATACCAGTAGATCTACTCCAGGGTCCCACAGCATTTTAAGCGATCCGTGGTTTACTGTCACAGACCACATCTGTATAACCACTACAGCATACAGTAACTCTTTGTTAACACTGCAGCTCTGACTCATTGCGCTATTTTGACCAAGGTTCCCTGGAAAGGCAGGGATCTCTTACTGCAAATGTCTTGCGGGTGGGACAAATGAAACCAGGAAGTGTTTTATAGTCCCACTGGTTTGACTTCAATTTTTTGCTGCCTGGTTTCTTTTGTTTGAGTCTGCGGCAAGAGAGTTTAGTGACCTAAATGGCAGAGAAGATTTCACTGTCAGCTTGACATTTATAGCCTTTGTTTTTAGTGCATTAGGGGAAAAAAAACTAGGTGTTCACAGTGCTGAAAAGAAAACATTTGTTTCTAGTTTTTGACGGTGAGCGTTACCAAGTCGAACAGACTTTATTGAATCAAATCCATTGTTGAGGGTTTTTTGATATTTTAACAATAAGAAAATAAATGTATTGGGTTTTTTTTATGCAGAGATTAAATGTTTCCTTTTGGAAGATAGTTCTGGTTTTAAATCCTTTCTGCAAAGAGAGACGGGGGTCTGACACAAATTGCATGCAGAGCTCTTGGCACCAATCGGCGCCCTAATTTCCCGAGAGAGGCTCCATGTGCTGCGTACACGTGAGGGCTGTCAGAAGGAGTTTTCCCATGCAAATAGAGGCAATTGAACGGAACATCATTGCAGCTCTCTATTTCAAGTGTCTTGTTATATCAACCACCTGTCCTGTGATACTGTACTAACAGCTGTTTTTTCTGCTTTGTTTTTTTTAAATTTATTCATATTTCAGAAGGCAACATTTGACAAGATTTGAAGATGTCACTGGCTTCCATCCTCTCTCTTTTGGCTGTCATTATTCCAGCTGCACGTGGTGGGAAAGTTCTGGTATTTCCACACGACGGTAGCCACTGGGTGAACATGAGGATACTTGTCGAGGAGCTGCATTTGAGGGGACACACTGTGACGCTTATTCGAGCTGCAGACAGCTGGTACATCAGTGAAACCTCCCCGCATTACAATACGGTCACGGTTGATGTCGCTGGTGGTGCAAATGAGGACTTTTTTCGTCTCTTTGTCTCGGAGGTTATTCGAATTAAACGAAGCAAGGGGTCTGCGTGGGACCGTTTTGCTTTGGACATGGAGTTAAAAGACAAGTTCTTTGAATTTCACAACAAAATCTGTGAAATGCTCGTGCACATGTTTGAGAAGAAAGAACTGATGAAGTCTTTGGAAGAAGCCAAGTTTGATGCGGTTTTGACAGACCCTGCGAATGGTGGAGGCATATTTCTGGCTCACTACCTCGGCTTGCCGTTGGTGTTCAATGCTCGGTGGACTGTTCACGGTGAGGCCCATTTTGCTATCGCACCTTCTCCACTTTCCTACGTCCCACTTCCACCTTCAGAATTATCAGATCGTATGACTTTCTTTGAGAGGGTCCAAAACATGATCTTTTACACCATGAGGATGCAACTGTACAAGCAGGCAGTTGGGCCACATTATTCTGCATTGGCCAACCGCTACTTTGGCTCAGACGTAGACTACTTCACCCTGTTTCAAGCTGCAGACCTGTGGCTCATGAGGGTGGACTTTGTGTTCGAGTTCCCTCGTCCCACCATGCCTAATGTTGTCTACATGGGAGGGTTCCAGTGTAAACCTGCGAAGCCTCTGCCTCAACACTTGGAAGAGTTTGTGCAGAGCTCTGGAGAGCACGGCGTCATCATCATGTCTCTGGGGACTTTGATTGGAGAGCTTCCCCGAGATTTAGCTGACGAGATCGCTGCAGCTTTTGCTAAATTACCCCAGAAAGTCATCTGGAGGCATAAAGGTGACAGACCAGCCACTCTGGGTAACAACACTTTACTGGTCGACTGGATGCCACAGAACGACCTTTTAGGACATCCTAAGATCAAACTATTTGTAAGCCATGGGGGAACAAATGGTATTTATGAAGCTATATATCATGGGGTTCCCATTGTTGGCATTCCCATCGTGTTCGATCAAGCCGACAACCTCTCCAGAATGAGAGCAAAGGGCACTGCAAAGGCTTTGGATGTTTCTGATTTGGATAGAAACATATTTCAGAAAGACATACAGGAAGTCCTGAACGAACCCTCCTACAGGATGAACATGCAGAGACTCTCCAGGCTGCACAGAGATCAGCCAACGAACCCGCTGGACCGCGCCCTCTTCTGGATCGAGTTTGTCATGAGACACAAAGGTGCAGCTCACCTGAGGACTGAGTCCTACAGACTGCCCTGGTATTCCTACCACTCTGTCGATGTCATATTATTTTTGGTAGCAGTTGCACTGCTTGTGTTGTTATTTTTTGCTGGGTTAGTACGGGTCTGCTTTAGATTGTGTTTTAGAAAAAAATATAAACGTGACTAACCAGGAAAGGTGGACTGGTAATTTTCACATTTGTTGGTATATTGTTATGCTAATGTAAATATGGCTGTAATTAACAGACCACTGAATGGAATAGATGATTTAAAGACATTACATTTTTGACTGTCTTTTGAGCTCCCTTTTGAGTACTTATTTTCTTAGAAATATCGAATAGTTTAAATTTGCTCTTCTTTCCCACCCATTGCCTTAACAACCGTGGTGACCAAGTATTCAAGGTTGTAGCTCCAAAACTATGGAATGCTCCACCTGCATCCCGAAGGTCTGCTGATACTGTGGACTCGGCTAAAAACAGCTCCAGACATTCCTGTTTTCACAGGCTGTTGGGTAACCTATATGCACCAGGTCTGCATCTCTGTACTTGTGTTTTTATGTTGGATTGTGTTTTTATGTTTTTCAATGTGGTTCTCCAAATCTCCTTAACTTCTTTTTTTCATGTTTTTTTTTTTTTTTAACTTTTGTAAAGCACTTTGTGAATTTATCTGTGAAAAGAGCTAGGCAAATAAATTGTACTCACTATAAATACATTTAGTGTTAAAAAACATAACGTCATTTAATTTATGTGTCTGCATGCACCTGGTAAATATTTACTTTTGGTTCTAACCAAATGAAAGAAGAACATGGAATAATAAAATGAGCACAATTTGTAATCCAATTATACTCGATTTCAGTTCTTCAGTATTCCATGTTACTGTACACAATATTATGAACTTCTATTTATTAGAAGCTTCTGCTATTTCGATTCACCTTATTCCAAAAATCTAGGACCTGATTATATGTCTAAACATCTGCAACATGAGAAATGATGCTGCATTATTAAAAGTTCTTGTTTTCCAGTCATGTAAATCTGTTAGTGATATTTGCATAATCGTAAAACACCACTGACTCCTTCCACTCGCCTATGTACTTTCTTATCACCAGAGTATTTAATAGCATGAAACTGCAGTTGCAAAGTCCTATTCAAGTTTGAACTTGTAAGGACCAGCGCGTGTTCTGCTCTCCGGCAAAGAAGGAGTATTAGGAAACAAATCACATTGGCTGCCAAAAAGGTAACATTAACAATTTTATTTAATCTTTTACCAAAACAACACCTTGATAGATATCAGGACTGGAACTACACTGTGTATTTTTAAGTTCTTTTAACTGGCCGACAGAAGATTTCGCTATTCTTATTAATCTTACATTTGATATTTTTTTGATAACTGTAGGCTACATATACTACATGAAATTAATTAAAAGTAAAACATATAGTTACAGTTACATAACATTTAAAGATATGGACATAAAGAGTAAATAGCAGGATTTTCATTCACAAATCAGTGATGTAAACTGTATTCTCTTTGATTAAATCAAAGCTGGAGTGTGGCACTTACACATAAAAGAACATCTGTGCTTGTATTACTTCTGTTGAAAATTATGATTTTGCTCAAATAGAAGCTGTATTAATGATTTTTTTTCCCCCACTTTAGAATCAAAATGCATTGGCACTGGATCTGGATCAGTCTCTGCTGGATTTGTCCCACTGTAGTTTATGGTGGGAAGGTGCTTGTTTTCCCAGTGGACGGGAGCCACTGGGTGAACATGAAAGTCATTATCGAGGAACTACATTCAAGGGGCCACCAGGTTTCTGTTGTGCGCTCATCAGATAGCTGGTACATCAAGGAGACCTCCCAGTTTTATACTTCAATTACACTCAGTGAGGAGTCTGGATTTGGTGAAGACTTCATAAAGGCATTTGTGACTGAGTTGTTAAACATCCAGAGAGGCGGAAAGTCAGCCTGGACACGTTTTAAACTGGAAATGGAACAAGCACAAAAGGTCTTTCAGATGCATGAACAAACACGTAAAGGACTTGAGGAACTTTTTGAAAACAAGGAGGTGATGCAATCCCTTAAGGATGCCAAATATGACCTCGTCCTGACAGACCCTGCCATACCAGGGGGCGTCCTACTTGCCCACTACCTCACATTGCCTCTTGTTTTTAATGCCAGATGGACTAGTCAGGGTGAAGGCCATTTTTCAATCGCGCCTTCTCCTCTGTCTTTCATTCCAATGACAGGAACTCAGCTATCAGATAAAATGACCTTTCTTGAGAGAGTCCTGAACATGATACATTTTGGCTTCACGCAATATCAGATTAGACAGTTTGTCTTGCCTAGCTATATGGGATTGATTGAAAAATATTTAGGTCCAGAGGCAGACTACTTGTCCCTGTTTCCAGCTGCAGACCTGTGGCTCATGAGGGTGGACTTTGTGTTCGAGTTCCCTCGTCCCACCATGCCTAATGTTGTCTACATGGGAGGGTTCCAGTGTAAACCTGCGAAGCCTCTGCCTCAACACTTGGAGGAATTTGTGCAGAGCTGTGGAGAGCACGGCTTCATCATCATGTCTCTGGGGACTTTGATTGGAGAGCTTCCCCGAGATTTAGCTGACGAGATCGCTGCAGCTTTTGCTAAATTACCTCAGAAAGTCATCTGGAGGTATAAAGGTGACAGACCAGCCACTCTGGGTAACAACACTTTACTGGTCGACTGGATGCCACAGAACGACCTTTTAGGACATCCTAAGATCAAACTATTTGTGGCTCATGGGGGAACCAATGGCATTCAAGAGGCTCTTTATCACGGAGTTCCTATACTAGGACTTCCACTGATTTTTGATCAACATGATAATCTAATGAGAATTGAAGTGAGAGGAGCAGGGAAGGTAATTGATATTTTTTCTATGAATGAAGACATCTTCTTTCAGGGTGCTCAGGAGGTCCTGACTGAGCCCTCCTACAGGATGAATATGCAGAGACTCTCCAGGCTGCACAGAGATGTGCCCATGAAGCCGCTGGATAGCGCCCTCTTCTGGATCGAGTTTGTCATGAGACACAAAGGTGCAGCTCACCTGAGGACTGAGTCCTACAGACTGCCCTGGTATTCCTACCACTCTGTAGATGTGATTCTCTTTTTACTTGGAGTTGTGCTGATTATTCTGTGGACCTTTACTGCCCTAACAAAATGCCTATTCTCTGTGTGTTTAAGAAAAAAAAGTAAACGTGACTAAAAAGTAGCGATCAAATGTAAAATCTGACATATTTTACATAGTTATTTGAGTTGTGTTTTGATGGGTATAATACACAATTCTGATGAATTTCAAAACTCTGCTATAAAAAAATAAATAATCTGATGATTTATTTGATTTTATCAGAAGAAGACACGTTTAAGGCTGATTGTATCTGATTCAGTGTATTTCAAACTTTTATTTCACGAACCCATATGTAAATGTGCCTTTATTTAACGCATTATTAGGGTTTGATGTCTGTGACCTCTGATTAAAATTCACACAAATAAAACTTAAACCCTCACAAGAAAGAGTTAATGAACTGCACATCGATACTGATGCTTTAGAAGGAATGAAATAAAAGCATTTTACAAAATCTCTATAACGTGTGGGAGCAGTTTGTGAAAGTCTTTAATCTTTCAATGTTTTTGCTCTTTTTTTGGTGCATCACTGATTTTCAAGACTTTTCATATTCACTCATATAGTGCAGCACAATATTCTTAGACTACATTTATTCCTCCCTCAGTGCTGCGCAGTATTGAGGATTAATGTTCTTATCGTCGAAGCCAAGTGTAGGCTTGTGTGGATTTAAACATATCCAATTTCACACACAACGATTAAAGTGACACACCAGAGTTATACTGGGCCTTTACAATATATGCTTGAATCCTTGCTTTATATAAGCCTAATGTGTGATTTTTACCTGTAGGATTTTGTGTTATGGGCTATTTTTTGACAGCTCAACCTTGGTTCTAATACAACTCATAAAACTACAGGAATTTCAGTGTTGAGGAGAATCTTTTATTTTAGTCTGATTATTTAACTTGGAGATTTCATTTTAGGAGAGAGTTAAATTTATCTTTATGTAACTAGTGTGAGATGTTGCCAATAATAATAATATTAGCTCATAGTAAAGTATGTCAAAGAAAATCTTTGAATAAGAGAGAAAGAACTTGCTGGGGACAAAACAAGACCAAATAAAGTTTGCACTAAATGTTTTGCTCTAAAAAAATTTAAGTGAATGCTTAGTTGCAGGTTATTTGTGATGATTACTTTGGATCTGGAGCCTTGCAATAACCTGTCACTGAAAAGAGTGATTATAAGTCTGCCTGTCCCATAGTCCATAAAGTAGTCCCTTTATATTTGGACATAGATATGCCCCCAGAGACTTTTGTAGGTGAAATTCTCATTACAAAAAGTGACACAATGCAGCCTTTGCCAATTTACCTCTACTCAGACCACTCTAATCAAGAACAATTAACCATAAAGGTCATCCACATAAAAACAAAACAAAACAAAACAAAAAAGGGTGGGCTTCAAGATTCAGTCAAGTCCTCAATGAGGTTCGATATTTGTTTGCCGCTGACTATGACACCCTGCTGTGTATAAAAGTGGGGGAAGAGTGCATAAAGACAACAACCTTCAGGAAGTCCTGAATAAGCCCTCCTACAGGATGAACATGCAGGGCCTGCCTCAATTTCAACACTTAATTAGTTTAATTGGCACTCAGGCTATGCTGCAAATATCAAGAATAATAGAAGTCAGAACAACTGGTGTAAACGAAGGCTTTGGAAGACCTGCAGAGGATCTACAGGCTGCAGAGGTCAGCCAATGAAACGCGGTCTCTTCAGAATAGGGGCACTCCTGAGAGAAAAAGATGCTGCTCATGTGACAACTTACAGGCTGCTTTGGTATTTTACAATAGATATCATGAGTTACACTTAGGTTTTTTTTTTTTTCCTAATGAAGGGCCCAATGTTTCATCAGTTTTAAAGCACTGAACATCTTGCTTTTCACTTAAGTCCAAAAAAAGGCACAAATTATATTCCTACTGTTGCCATATTTTTCTATGAATGCCAAAACAGTATGTATAAATCAAATCATTCTACTTTTTCCAAAAGTGTGTTAATATTTGTAATATATTCTTACAAGAGATGTTAAACCTATAAATGATAACACTCTAAGACAAACTCATATTCCCCAAAAAAGAGGGTTTGTGAGGACTGTGTAAACTAACATGCTCTTGAGACATGAAGGTTTTACTTAAATAAATAAATCCTTTTATTACAAAACAATAATAAAAAAAAAACATACTGTATAAGTATTGTTATAGAATTTGTGTCTACATCCTACTGTCACTCAGGAGGGAAAACAAAAAGTGAAATTTCACTTTGTTGGAACATTTTCATTTTGGGCACACACACATCAAACAATAGTACAACTAATATTAGTCAGGTCAATATTAGCTGCCTGGTGGATTCCACTTTTGTCAACATAGCTAATACAAAAATGCACAAAAAAACTCCCAGGTTAAAAAAAAAGAAATAATATTTTCAGGGTATAAAAAGTTGCAAAAAAACAGGACTCACTGGTTTTCATGTAGACTAAAAAGTCACAAAGTGTGACAGAGTGAGATGTAACTAAATAATTTGACATTTTGGATAATCTGCATATTTTCTTTCTTGCCAAAAGAAAACACTCATGTCTGTCCAGTAAATGTGAAGCTGGATTCAGTAGTTAGTTATCTAAGCTTAAGAACAAGTTATTCATAGTTTGATGCTAAGTTGTGTGCTTTGCAATTTTTAAGTACTCTATTGATCGCTGTGGGAAAACTGATCCTCTGCATTTCCCCCCATCATTTGTACACACTACAGAGCAGTGGCCAGACACACGCTGCAACAAACGGGAACCGACTTCAGTTGTCACCAGTGCCTTGGTTGGGGGAACTGATCGAAGCACTCCCTCTTAACATATATGTACATTTAACAATGCATGATGGGAGGAAACCAGAGCACCAGGCAAAAAAAACAACAACATGCGAACAATGGAAACTCCACACAGAAAACCAAGGAGTTCAAACCCAGGGCTTTCTTGCTTACCACTGAGCCACCGTGCCACCTATTGCAGAACTTTCTGGAGTCTACAATGGTTGCCTGGGTACAACAAGTCAAGAAATAGTTTCCCACTTTTTCCAGACTTTATGCTAAACTAACATAATCGACCAGGGTCTGTAACTTTTACCAGACAAACAAGAGTGTGTTATGATCTTCTTATCTAACTTTTAGTATTAAAAAAAACCCAACATATTTCCCAATTTGTCTAACCACATCTTCGGTAGTTGAAAACCAATAAGTCACTGCACTGAAGTATCAAATGCACACAGGCACAACACTGGCTACATATTTACCAATAATACAGAGGAAATAACATCTGTTTTTAATCATATCCATATTCATGGGAGCATCAGTGGCCATTGAAAACATACTGTTTATCCAACTTCTGTGGGGGAAAATACTTTCAAACGTCACAATAGTTACAAAAAAAGTCATAGTAAAGTCTGTCCGTGGTATTTACAAAGTGTTCGTGCCAGCAGGGCAGGTGTGGTGGGCGGTGTAAGTCCTTTCATGATGTCCTGGTCCGCAGAGAGCTCATCCTGAGCATAGTGAGGTCGGCTACATCTGCATCCTGCATCTCCACCTCTTGCTGGCAGCTTTCTCTGATTACATACACTACGAGACCCACACAGATGAAAATGAGGAGGATTATGCCTATAACCTGGGGCACAGAAGAGTAAAAGCAACACTTTGTTTAGTAAATATCAATTTAAAGGCATATTCATGTTTAACAATAACTATATTAGCAGTGCTGTATTAATACTTCTCAAAGTGCAATGGCGATAGATATGTTCTATATAGTGCACACTCTGAGGGGGAGGTGTTACCACTCCACTCATCCTCCATAATCTTCCGTAAATCAGAAAATATTCAACTCACCTGAGAAAAAACAAACAGCTGCTGTGAGCGGAGCATTAGTTCTTGCGGAGTGACATCTCCCTCACTAATTGGCTCACACCACTTCTGTGGAGCTGCCTTGTCTACTAGTACAAATCTACCCTCCCAGTCTGTCATAGCACAAGCAAAGTATTGGCCATCGAGGAACAACAAAATCAGCCACACGATAGCAGGAACAAAACTGGAGAAGGAAACAGTTTTCCTGCACCACGTATCACATCTGCATCCTTGGATGATCAGCATCAAGGTGAAGGCCATGACGGCAGGAATGATGAAGAATGCTGATGAAAACATTCCGTTCCATGTGGGGTTGCAAGGACACTCAAACTCCAGCTCCACCAGCTTCTCTAGTCCCATGAGAATAAAGCCAAAAGCCACATTTGATACCAGAGGACTGTTGCTAAGTTCATTTTTCAGCCTGGTAAGCCATTGTTGTCTACTTTCCATACTAGATAGACCGAAAAATGGAGACAATCCTTGTAAAAAGCCCAAAAGAGGGTCCACCGTTGTGAACACATTGGCAACAGCTAAGTGATGCGTAATTAACGCATCCAGCGGTAAGTTTTCCCCTCGGGCAAAATGCCACACTTCCACTCTGATTGGTTTTGAACAAAGGAGGGTGTGCCGTCTGCTCTGACATTTCTCCAGCTGATTGGTCTGTGTGAGGTTTCAGGTGGGGTTACATTTTAAATGTGGTCTCCCATGGACAAACTGGAGGGAGGGCTGTAAAGTGGAGGGAAGTTTGTTCTGCAGTTGAGCACAGACTAGCCCCTGTGCAGCAGTCCTGCAAAAAAAAAAAAAAAAAAAAATGCATGGTGGTGTAGCCATGGATCGAGGGCCAGCCATTACACAGAGGAATCCAGTTAAAATCCCAATCTTAAACTACACCTAAACAAAAGACGGAAATGTAACAATTAAAACGGTATTTAGTAAAGAGGTCATACAATTGACCCCATAATACTACAAGTTGAGTCATAAATGTGTTTCAAATGTGGGCTCATTTGTTGCAATTGTCCTAAATTAAAAAAAAAAGAGAAATGCATGCTGACACTTTTCAGTTTACAGGGACCGGCCACATGAGGTCGCCCATGCAGCAGCGCAAGATTAAAGGATAGAAGAGGATTACAGGAGGCCATGTTGAACTTTCAAGGGGATGTGGTACATACAGCTTGAGAACACCCAGGCCACTGATGTGATGACATAATTTATAAATGACCTCAGTGAGCTCAAGAGCATCATCATAATCTCCTCATATTAAAACCTGACAAGAGAAAGTATTAAGGCACTGCGAAATAAGACTAGAAATATGTGACTGGTGAAAACAAGGACTGGATTGCCCCAGTCTACCACCATAACCCTTTCGAGTTTTGATTTAATTTTTGTTTTATGTAAATCCTGTCGTGCTTTTAAACTTGTTTGTCACAGGCTCTGCATATAGTTTGTTTCAAATCTGGGGACAACCCATCTGGAAATGTGTAAGCAATATTAATAGTACAAGATTGAGCAGTTAGGAAATAATATGAATTATTAGTGTTGTCACCGACAATTAAGGAAATCGTGAATGAGCAGGACCAACGTCCAAATTAGAATTGAAAGTGATGAAAATATGCACCTGTAATCTAAAAGAAAATAATAATAAAATGAAGCATAACCGCGCGCAGACAAGGAAATGAAGGCTGAGGAGGCACAAAAACATCACTTGCATACGTGTGTGTGTGTGTGTGTGTGTGTGTGTGTGTGTGTGTGCGTGTATTCATCCACGGTCATGAGCGCACTGGGCACGCGCAGCTTGTCGTTGCTGCCGTTGGTGTCCTACCAGCATCTGTTCCTCTTTTGGTATTAAAAATAGACTGGTGCTGATAACAGACTTATGTTTCGGCTACATCACTTCCCGTCGGGAATCATTTGTGCGCTACTTTCATTTTAATCACCGAGCCGTGACCGTGAGAGCGTAAATGCGCATCGGTCTGCGCATCTTTGAATCTTCAGAACCACACTGTGGACAATCTCCGTGACATCCAAAGACCTCTCCTCCGCAATCCGACGAGGCTTCTTCACCGCCTATGGCCGCACATCGGCATCCCTGAGCCGCTGGCCTCGTCCCGGACCTTTCACCCAGCGCTGTCCTCAAAAGGTCTTTGAATCAGGGAGACATTTTTACGAACATTTTTTTAATCATCCTCGGCTGACTATTTTTTAAAGCACCCGGTGCTATGCTGGGCCCATCTCTCTAGATCTTGTGATCAATAGCCAACACGATCTCTCCTCCCACATTCGTCCGACCGAGACCCTGGTACTCTCTTCCAGCCCCAACGATGCATCCTAACGCAGTGATGCTAGCGGTGGTCCTTTTGGGGAACTTGATGCTGCCTTTCATCTCGGCTCAAAACGGTAAGAACACAGATGTGACCGTGGCATGATTGTAAACATCGCATTGAGGGAAAGTGACTTGACTTGTGTGAGGACGCCCGAGCGAAATGTTTCTAAAGAGGATTTTGAGAATGACTGCGTTAAAGCCACTACTATAGTTTCACGCATCACGACAAGGAGGCCAGAGTTTGACATGGACAAAATCTGATTCAATCACCACACAGTGTAACAAAGAAATACAACTGACGGTGTTGATACATTTTTGCAACGTTATGCCTTGCAGTATTGAGTAATAGGTGTGTCTGTAAGAGGAATTAACGGTCACTTTAAGGCAAGTCGAGTTTGTAGTTATATATATATATATTTTAATAGACAGAATGTTCCTGGTAAAATAAAACTTTTGTACCTTTATGGAATTAGTTCCACTATTTACACAGCTTTACTTTCACTGGCCACATGAGGTAGTAGCCAATGAATAGCCTAAGGCTGCCAGTGTGTGTGTTTAGTCAAAGGGGGTTGGGTAGCAAGCAAGATTAACCTGCTGTGTTTGGTGATCAAGTGACATATTATCAACACCAAACACTGGCTGAAGACTCACCTGGTGTGTGCTGTAAATACTATAAACACCAGGCTCTTCTGTATCACAGTGGCTGAACATGGGCCTGCGCTTCTGGTTGACTGACCAAAAGTGTTTCCCCTATTATACCACACTGCCTGTCATGCCAGCTTAAATAGATGTTTCTTGTCCAGCTGATTCAGTCTGCAGTTATTGCACACAAATAACAACCTTATTCCCCTTATCTGAGGATCGCGGCTGAGCGCCAGATGTTTATTTTCCCAAAACAGTCAAAAGAAAATAATCAAAATACTTAGCTCATGGAGATGTGAAGGATGTTCGTTTCAAAAGTTCACTGTCCGTTAATGATAATAAAAAGTGTCATGACTTGGTTTAAGTAAATGTCAGCAACATGCTGTTGGGTGTTCCAGGCTCTCCTCCTCTGATACAGCATGTCCTGACTTCAAATTCTGTTGAATCACATCACCCAGCGGGGCACACAAATCAGCGGCCACTCATGACATGAAAATGGATTCTTTTTGTTTTCACTTATCTTTTTTAAATGAATCTCAGTAGTTTCCTGACATGATTATGGAGAATGTGGCGCTCAGAGATGCAAGCATCTCAGGTTCTGTTAACAAAACAATAATGGCCTATCTTTTAAGGAGCCGCCATACCCACATGTCAAGGCCCAGGTGTTGCCAGCGTCACTGATTTGGTCTAATCCACTATGACAAAAAAAAACAGGGCAAAGAATTACTCTGATACTTTGATCCTAAATGTCCACCTCGTCTAAAATACCACATCAGTTATATAACAAAACATAATCACTTGAATTCCTTTCTCTCTTTGTTGATAATTTCTCTGAAGTGCTTGAAGTGTGTGCGCGCACAGTGAGGCATTCGCTCATCTTGCTATCTGGAAAATCAAATACTCAATAAGCCCTCTATTGTTTGATAAAGCTCAAGCAAAGGCATTCCAAACACTTCCTGTGGTCTTTGCCTAGTGTTAGTGCCCACTCGCTGAGGCCCAGTTCACACCCCAGAAGCGCGCGCACACGCACGCACACACACACACACACACACACACACACACACACACACACACACGCACACACACACAAATACATCTGTGAAAGGCAGACTGGTGCCACTCAGACACAAAATCTGTCTGTGTTTCATCTGTCTTGTGCAGAGATGTGTTCCATTCAAAGTAAATACACCTTATATTGATCACAGGTTCGATAAGAGCAGTAATGAGCTACAGTTAATGTTTAGCACCAAAGGCTTTATTGTAATATTGACTCACGTTGCATGCAAAAGCCATTGCATTTCTGTCTCACAGTTCAGATTAAGGGTAATCGGTGCATGGCTTCTTATGCAATCCCAGATTTTCATGTGATATTACAGAGTTCAGGCAGTGATGTGGGGACAATAATAATTATAAGTGCAGGAGATGTAATCACCGTATCTGGGAAGCAGAGGGAATTCATGCCATTATTTCCTCATGTTCAGGGAAAAAAAGTAGGCCCACTATAGGTGGCCAGCTTCTGTGACAGATATTTGGAGGACTGTAAATAGCATCCGTCCATTCTGCCTCGTTTCTATTTTTACCATCGAGACACAGCACGGAGAACTGTGGCTTTAAGGTCCTTTTGTGAAAGTGAATCCATTAACTCTTAATGGATGGTTTCCTTGTGCACCGCTGCACAGCCCTCTGAAGACTCCCTACGTGGCTGTGAACTACTTAAGCTGAGAGATGATGTGATCTTTATGCATAGAAAATAAAAGGCTGTTGCGAAGGTGGCTGGGGCTGACCTGAGGAAGCGCCTTTGTGTCTTACATAATTTCCCACTATGAACTATGTAGCCTACTCTGGCTTGTTTTTGTGTTGTCACTTCCTGTGTGAATCAAAACACGCAGGCTCTGCACAAAAGTTAATTTATGAATCTGGAAAATATGCTGTAGGACTTGAGCCAAACTCTTACACTGAGTCATGCTTGCCCAATGTGAAATCTGATATGGCCTGCACTGATTAGGAGCAGCATCACGCAGTATAAAACACACTGCAGGCATATGGTGCTGTATACTGATGCACAACTGTTAGGTGAGCAATTATTTTTTATAGTGATTTGTCATGACAATTTTTTTTTTTTGCTGAGCATGCACACTGCTCTATTTTTTTGTTAAGCAGACCGGATTCATACAGTTACACACATTCACAGTTGGAAGTTCCCCAATATAGCCACAGCCCTGTACTACTCTCTGTTCTGTAGGACCTACTCAGGTTAAGTGTGCTGCACAAGGACTCAGACTCAGACAGAGCACTCAAAGAGGTTACTTTCATTTATGCGTAGCCAATTTTTCCCGTGGGCCTGAGTGTTTTAACTCGTGACATAGCAGGCAGGAGGTTTCCTATCTCAACTAGAGGCCCACGGCAGCTGATGTTCAGCTCACTGGAGTCATTTAACTGGACAAACACATAATAAAAGTGTGTACAGCATGAGATTAGAAACAGCATTTGTCGCACCTGCAGTAAACACTTGGTAGTAGACTCTCCTGCAGAGGTGTGGTTCTTATGATTTGTGGAATTGCTTTTCTTTTTTATTTGTGTAGGAGCTATTTCTGTTATTGTTGGCATGTTATATTATTATATTAGATGTTTTGCAACATTATTTTTTGGACACCTGGTGGCGGTAATTGGATACACAGGGGCGTGGGGGTTTTGTATATAAAGGGCACAGGAAACAGGAAAGGGTGGGCACAGGTACGTGGTTCTCACCAGGTGGATCGGATGATTCACCAAAGCAGAACCACACAACCCGACAGATTCATAGTATGCTCATTTTCATCCTGTTCAACTACAAATCTTCAATTAAAACTGCAAGCAGTGAAATGCGGTCCCTCGCACGCTGCACATCGGGGATCCAGCGGCTCGGGGCCGCCGGCTCCCCGATGTGCAGCACGCGAGGGTCCGCATATTCCCGCTTGCAGTTTTAATTTTTTTCTCGATCTCGTACCATATTCTTTAAAAAAAAAATTGGCTTTTTTTTGGCGGCTTTAACATCTTAAAAAAAAAATCTGAAAAAAAAAAAGTCATACTATAGCATTAAAATGTACTAATGGGATTATTATTTTGTGTTGTTGTTGACCTTTAGTTTGGTATCAGTATGACTGCATGTACAACGCAAAACTGAAACCGTGAGCACTCTGTGAATCGTGTGGCTTACCCTTAGAGGGACTTAGCCCCCATGAACCATGTGGCTTACCCTCAGAGGAACTCGCGCTCCGTGAACCATGTGCAATACCTTGGCGGGGCTAGAACCCTTGTCTTCATGAGGTCGTTTCCAGCTCGGCGTCGTAGACCGCTGGACTATCTTCGGCGCCGGAGAAAGAGTTGCGGCAGAGAAAGTGTTTCAGAGTTCACTCAGAGCTTCCAGCAACTCAACCAACAGTCTGGTTAACTCAACAGGTAAAATATTCTACGTCACCAAGGTTGATATTAATGGTTCAAATTCCACCTTGACCTGTTGATGGTGATTCAGCTTTTAGTGAAGTTGAAACATTTGGAGAAATTGAAAAAGTTTTGCATACACTACACATTACAGGAAGATATTTAATATCACTGCAGACCCCTTGAAAACACGTATATCTACCATCCAAAGAATGTCTGTGGCAATTTTGGTCGCATTTGAATGAATATTTATGGTGGGTGGAGTTATAGGTGAGTGAGCTAAAGATTTGTCACAATGCTGTCTAACTCCTGGGAAGATAGGTGGTGCAGTGGTGAGCACTTCTGCCGAAGGTTTGGGGTTCAATCCCCCCTTTGTCATCACTTAAATGAAAACAAAAAGTCAGTCTGACAAAATCTGTAGGAGGAGTTTGTTAAAGTACAACATGTGTGAATTGCCAAAAATGATGATTAAATTCAAAATGGCAGACTTTGTGTTGAGATGATGTCAAGAGACTTTTTGTACATCTTGATGTGATACACATATCCAAAAATGTTGGTGCACGTAGGTGAAACTAGGTGCCGAGGCTGCAGTTTAGGAGGCGCCAGCGAGCCGTTTGGCCGCGCCTACTTACAAAACACATATCAGATGTATCGTCTCACCACGCCGGATGTGTGTGCCACATTTCATGAGGTTTCAAGCATCCTTTAACCTTAACCGTCAACTTCCTGTGTCACGGCAAAATGTCAGACTTTGCCGCATCGCCACGGCGACGCCCTTGGACAAAGTCGAACGATTTTCTAAATATATCATCAACCACGTTTAGGCTATTCTGACCCAACTTTAGGTTCATGTGATTAACCAGCTAGAGTGTATGAAAGTATGAAAAGTGTCATTTCCAGTTGCCATACAGGTGTCTTCAGGGCTGGATTGTTATCATACCTGTAATGTTTGGAGACGGTCGGTCCATGTACATAAGATTTACAGCAACTTGTAATTTCACGGCGAGACGCTCAAAATGGCCGCCACGCCACGTGCACACACATCGATGAAAACAAATTATTTTGATAACTTTTAATCCCAAATATGTTAAGAGGGAACTGAGTTCGATAAAGTACAACGTGTGCGAATCGCCAAAAATGGTAACTAAATTCAAAATGGCAGACTTCCTGTTGAGTTGACGTAATGGTGCAATGTAAAAATTTTGTACGTCTGGGTGTGATACACATGTCCACCAATTTTCATGCATTTACGTAAATGTAGCCACCGGGGCATCTGTGTAGGGGGTGCTAGCGAGCCATTTGGCCACGCCCACTCGCGACTCCACAAAAATAAAAAAAAATTCGCCGGGAAGCATGTGTGTACCAATTTTCATGAGTTTTTGAATATGATAAAGCCTCCAAAAAGGCAATTCATTTGTAAGAACAAGGACCGAAAAGAAAAAATAATTCCTTAAAGAACAATAGGGCTTTCGCACGATTGGTGCTCGGGCCGTAATAAACTGCAATCAAACGGAAAAAGTCTGGTACTCATTTCATGGTCTGCGTAAGAACTTAAACCTACCTGTGAAGTAATGGTAAAAGGAAAACTGGAACAATGGATTACCATTACATTTAAGTGAGAACTGTGTGCTCTTCCCGTACCTGTGCCCACCCTTTCCTGTTTCCTGTGCCCTTTATATACAAAACCCACAAACCTCTGTGGATTACCATTACAATTTGGTTGATGCGAATCAGTGTTTCATGACATATATATCTCTGTGCTGCTCAGGTTTTACATCAAATCATTTGAATTCCTCTGTTTTGGCCTTTGAAAAAGAAATAGGAAGTGTACGTTGGTTGTGATTACAGGATTGGATTAGAGCATTTCTATCCTGCACATGGGTTATTGGGATTTAAATCTCATTAAACTGTTGCCTGTGATCGTCTGTGATCTGAATGACAGACTCAACCAGTAAAACAGAAATGGTGAGCCCAACGCCTCCTTTTTCTGAAAACTCAGCTTAGCAAACAGCAATATTTCATCACGTGGCTGCCAGTGATGTGCTAAAGTCAGTGGGGGATCAGTATGTTTAAAACTCCCTCATGTACATCATCACAGCATTATGACACAATTTAGCTGCACATTACATATCACACCTGCAATGTTTTCCAAGCGTTTTTGCAGTTCTTAAAGATGCTGTAAAGTAGAAATGAAAATTAGTTTTAAGTTAATCACACCACAGAAGTATGGGTTGTTAACTACCCATCCAAATTTGAATGAAAAAAAAAACACAGACAAGTATGTTAAATTAGGCTTTGAAATCGTGAGAAAATCAGCAGTCTTCTCTGCTCTGAGACTGTGGGGGCGTGCAAGCTGTTTGGCCACGCCCACTCACAAAACACATATCAGATGTATCATCTCACCGCGCCGGATGTATGTGCCACGTTTCATGAGGTTTTAACTATCTTTTGACGTTAAACATCAACTTCCTGTGTCACGCCGAAACGTCAGAATTTGCCGCATCGCAACGGCGACGCCCTTGGACAAAGTCGGACGATTTTCTAACTATATCATCAACCACATGTTTAGGCTATTCTGACCCAACTTTAGGTTCATGTGATCAACCAGCTCGACGTAGCATGTGAAAGTATGAAAAGTGTCATTTCCAGTTGCCACCAGGGGGCGCTATGACTATGAGCGAATATTACCACACAGGGGTCTCCAGGGCGGGGCTCTCGAGCCATTTGGCCACGCCCACTCGCGACTCCACTAGAATACTAAATTTTTCGCCAGGAGACATATGTGTATCCACTTTCATGAGTTTTTGAATATGATAAAGCCTCCAAAAAGGCAAATCGCTTTACGTAAGAACGACTAACGACTAAGAATAAGAACATTTTTACGAAAAACAATAGGGCTTTCGCTCCGATGCTTCGCACCGATGCTCGGTGCTCGGGCCCTAATTATAATTTATTTGTCCAATGAGTGAAACATACAGATGCAATCAAATCCAGCTTGTCCCCCTGATCTGTAACACAGGAGTAAAACTGGACACCAGAGACAGCAGACAGTGAGTCTCCAACTACTTCTAACACACCTGTATTACAATAGTGGAGATAATGAGAGCGGAGGAGTTGATTTAGTTCTGTAACGACTGCAACATGCACAACGCTGCATTACATCACATGTCAATTCATTACATCACGTCAATTCAAACCTTGAACCTGCTCAGGTCGAGCCGAAAGTCTTTCTCTTCCACTGATGTCCCTCCACCTCCACCTGCTCTCTGCAGCCTCCCGCACGTGTAGTCGGGCTCGTTTATCCGGACCGGTACCGGTACATGTAACCCAGCGGGTCGGTGATTGTAACGTTACACCGGAGTACAAAAACAACAACCCTCATTAATCGGGAGGACTAGATCTCCTCTGGTCTATGTTCACCATCACCCCGACATGTAAAATACAGAGTTACATATATTATAGTTCCTTATCGGAGCTAGATGGACACGCATACAAAAATCGGCAGTTATCAGAGCATTTTCCTCTGAACTCTGCTCGGCTACGAGCTCAATAGAAGCTAATTAGCACAGTAGCTACCATTTCACCAAAATACCGTTAATATTCAATATTCAATACTACTCAATATTAAAGGAGTAGTAAACATTATATTACATGCTTATACATTTTTCCTGTATGATTATGCAAATACTGATATAACTACATTATATTGAGCCGACAAAAAATAGGCTTCTCGGATGTATACTTGGCAGTTTGCATGTATTAGCCTTTAAACAAAAACTAATACTAATGACCATTTAGCAGTAACACACTGTCCATTGATTTGTTTTAAATTTATTGTAGCATATACAAATACTGACTTGCAGAAACTTGAAATTTGGGCTATGGATAATAACGTTTTTAAGCAATTTACGAATCAATTTCTTCCTTAGTGTGAGGTATTTTAGTGTACAGAAATATAATTTTAGTTCTGCGTTTGATTTTCCAGAGATATTAAATATTGCAGAATTCAAAGAAATGCTCTGTAGTTGACTGCCATGTCTCTGACTCAGCTTACTTGTTTTGCGGCATCTGTGAGGGTAGGGCATGTTGCACCTTTAGGATTGTTTTCTGTATTTGGAGACCGGTGACCTTGAAACACACCCAGGATAGCTCTGCATAATTTCAATCTAAATAATCTCTAACCCATCTAGAACAACAGAAAACACCAATGTGGATATGAATGGCCTTTAAAATCCATTCAAATCTATACAAAATGTTAAAACCCCAATTGCTCAATTTAGTCAGAACAAATTCAACAAAAACTATGCTGTTAAACTAGTTTAAATTGTTGTTTACCACTGTGATAGTTATCAACAGTGAGTGAAAGATAATTACATACAAACAGAGCTACTACTACAACTACAATGGACCCCAAATGACCTTACACAGCATAGGAGTGCGACCAAGATTCACCCACATCCTCAACCTCGAACATACACACACACACATCCACACGCAAACATACACTGGTTAGCACATAACCAGTTCATTGGCCCCGGGGGGGTTTCCTACCCTCTGCTTTCTCTGTCTGTGTTGTGGGACTGTGGACGGGGATCCAGGTTGTAGGCAGGCAGCTGACTCACTCGCAGGCTGCATGGTGGTGGTGTGTGGCTTGTTGCCAGTCCCCAGGGGAGTTCTCTTCTCTACCTACAAGAGGAAAGCATGCGAGGTTGCAATGACTGCGACTTCAGTGCAGCTTCAGACAGTTTGTCACAGAAAACAACACCTTTTTTTTTGTTGTATTCATTATTTGTGCGCATGTCAAATGGTGGTAAAGGGAGTTAAGCGTGTAAGTCAGATATGGCTTCATTAGATTGTGTTTGAATAATTTGTTAAACCATCCATTCATACAAATGATGCTATAACCTCCATGGTTAGATTTCAAACAATCATAGCCAGTATTATTACATTTCTACATTTTAGCCTTATTGCGAAGTAAAAGCTAGAGAAACTCATATCTATTTGAGCAACGAAGCACTCCTTTATTTCAAATATCCACAATTTTCTTTTGAGGATACTGCATTTAGTGATGTAACTCCCTCTGATTTACTTTGACACTGAGCCTCATAAAGCCCTTTCAAAAGCACATCTGCTTGGTTAACAGTATTTTGTATTTATTTGTATCAATTCAAACATTATGTTTTAGCATGTACAGCATGTAATGTTACCATACACAACCACCATATGAGTCATTGGTAAGGGTTGAATGAGAGAGATAAAACCTGCATGGTAGCTTTACTAGCATTAGCACTTAGCCACCTTCAGCAACTAAGCATATGACAATGCACTGCATGCCTTATGTTTTCAGAGCGACTGTACCTTTAAAACCCACAGACAGAAAGTACAGTATGTGATACTTAAAATGTAGATTCTACAGGAGTAAACAGTGGTCAGAGGCCTGATATACATTTCGGCCGGCTCTGCACAGCTTTCGAGTGACTGAAACACAAGCAGAGCCTTCGGTTGCGATCAGCAAGCAGAAGATGAGCACCAGTGCCATCACCATTCAGGATTTCCCCCGATAGACAAGTCTACTTCTTGCTAGACCTACTTAAGTGTTTTAAGTTTTACTATTTCCTTTGTCCCCCTGTGATAGTGTGATATCTCCTGTTTTTATGTGCACACGTATAATTGTGCTCCAACAAGGACAGTGACTTTCTTATGCGTTGCAAGTTCACAAAGTCTCTTGCACCCAGTCTTGCTGTCAATACTGTGCCTACTGAGGAATTACAACAGGCTACAGCCTCAGGCCTCAGACCTCATGCAGTACAATGTAGCATTTTTGTAAAATGCCTCAAATTAATTTATATGAATTATTGACATCCGCTTCACAATGCAGTTAGTCAATAATTCCTTATGAGATTGACATAACGTCAATCAGAAACTGTTTTGAAAGTCATGCATAAAGCACCAACGTGTGCGATTCCAGCTATTCTAAGTTTTACCCTATCGAAAATGTAATACATATGCATATATGTTAATATGTTTGGGCTGTTGGTCAGGCAGAAATATACACTTAAATCACCATAGGCTCTGTGTGCCTACTCAAAAAAATACATACATCACACTGAAGTGAGTGTAAACAGCTTTGCAAAAATGTCCTGCAGGAAATCTAACTTTTCTGCATTTGTTTAGAAAAAAAAAACGGATTATAACTAAAGTCAACACATCTGCTGTTCAGTGGACCGCGTCCATCTTCAAGACAGACTAAGCGTGATTCTCCTCTATCATCAAGTCGCTGAGATCTGTCCACCATCCACAGCACAATTCTCTGTCACTTCTTGTCTCCCAACATGACTTTGAAATAAATGAGAACCGGCTGGCTGCTTTGTGTACTGCCAGTGTAAGCTCCTTGTTTAAACAACACAGAAATCAGCCTGCTCAATGGCCTGGTGTTGTCTGTAGTTTGTTCTGTGCATATTTCTCCACAGAGTCTCCCTGAGTCTGAATATAAATGAAGTAATCTACTCCTTTTTCTGATTTAATTTGTTATCACCTTAGAGGACATTCATTACCCTTTGTAAGTAGCTACTATTCTGTGAAAATGAGCTCTTATGCATGGATGACGCTAGTTATATGTGCCATGTGCCATGCCGATTTACTGTTGTAATCAGAGTAAAGAGTGCCATAGTAAATGTTCTGTCATACTGAAATATTGCTTTAACTGTGTAGGCGGACAGGCTTGGATTCACCCTCTGGGATTATGTGGTGAGCTTGATGGGCCCAGATGTTTCAAGAGAAAAGAAATAAATGCTAATTACTCTGCATATCTCGAGGCATTGCACATAGAAACACAAGTTGTAAGCACCTAATATCCGCAGACACATAGGCGAAATATTTTACCTGCACTTTGACAGCCTGTTTGAGTCCACAATTAATATTCCCAAGCTTTGCACAAACCATGCATTGTAGCATTATGGAGAAGGACTGTATATATGTTCTAATGGCAGCTACATTTTGAATAATTTCAATAAAATGTAAGTGGCTTCATTGTGGGGATAAGCTGGATACTGTAGTTGCACTTCTTCCTGAGGCTTCTACAAGCTTATCTGTTCATGTGCTAATCATACATTAGTTTGAGCAGGGCAGACAGATCTAGGTGGGCCTGTAAGCTGTTGTATTTAGACACAACACACAGCTTAACTCTCAAGAGACCACAGGCTCGTTGTTCCCTTTCCATGTACAACAATCGAGGGCAGAGTTAAGGCAGTGTACTTTTCTGATTTATTTCAGCACGTGGTTTACAGCTGACAGGCTGCAAGGCCGGCAGAGAACAGTGTCTGTGGTCCAGGTGATTTGTCATTAGATGAGGTTCATTAAGGCTGGCAGTGTGTTGTTGGGCTAACTACCGATGTGGAACGAGGGTATGAATCAGGCACAGACACATCATTACTGCCACAGTTGTGGTAATAATGCTTATGGATCCGGTGAATGGATTATGGATTTTATTATGAAAGTCAGAATCGAAGCCGTTTCTTATTTCAGATAAGGGGAGTAAAGTACAGTGAGAAAAATATGGGGAGAGTTAATGCCAGTAGTGTGTTGTATTGAGGACAGTTGCATAGTCATGTTTAACATTAAAATAAGAAACTAAACATGTTCATTCCGTCTTTATGGAGAAACTAGTTGAACTTGAACTATCTCTGACTAAAAGTCAGTTTTGAAAACCTGCTCTTAAAGTCCAGCTAATCCAAAATATAAGCTGTCTGACCTAATTTCTGACATTAAGCAGGAAGATCTGATATGGATAAAAAAAAGGATTATAGCACATATGGCAATTTCTGTGTATATTCTAAGCTATGGGAACAATAACTGAGAATTGGCATAAGTATGACAACTTTTTGTTCTAAACTTATTAAGTATTGTACAGGTAGAATATTTGTGTAATGACTATATACAGTAAATGCAGACTTTTAAAACTGATGTGAGCATTGTTTTGAAAAAAAAAAAAAAAAAAAACGGTCTTATTTAACATTAATATCACCCATAAGAATCTTGCTACAGATTATAGGTGAACTGTGCAGCGAGAAGGCCATGAGTATGATCTGTGTCTGCAAGGGTTTCCCTCTGCCTATCCAGTTTCCTCCCACAGTCAATTGACATGCATGTTATGTGAACCGGTCCCTCTAAATTGCCTGTAGGTGTGAAAGTGGGTGTGAATGTGTGTGTCCGTCTCTATGTGTTAGCCCTGTGACAGACTGGCGACATGTCCAGGCTGTACCTCCCCTCTAACCCAACGTGTGCTGGGATAAACTCCAGAAACCCTGCGATCCTGAACAGGATAAGTGAGCAGAGAAAATGGATTGATGACTATAGGAAAAGGAAAAGCTCAGATACAGTATTGTATTTACCGCATATGGTGAAGATTGATTCAAAATTTGTAGGAGTAGGAAAATATCATTTTTTTTCTTCCCCGGCTCATGGTCCACATTTCAAGATTTTATTGATGGGATATTGGTCTAAAAAACCTGGAGGTAATAACCTCATATAATTAATAATAATATAAGTTTGATAATAAAAAGAATAACTTTTTCTCTGAAAAAGGAACAAAACATCTATACTTTCAGTGCTTCAAACTACAAGGTTATCCCACCAATTGTAGACTGGACATGCAAAGACAGCAGGATTTTTTTTTTTCTTCTAAACAAGCTGTGGAATTTGTTTTAAAAGATTATATTGGATGCCATGAGATACTTCTTCATAGGGACCTTTTAACATAAGAGAGTTTAATTTCAAGTGATATTTATTCCTCTGATAGGGTTTTAAGTTCAAGGGAAACATCTCTAAGCCACAGATTTTGAAGGATTTCATGCAGTGTTCTTATTAAGCAGTGACAAATGTATAGCACAAGATGTTTTCATGTCAGTGTGTTCAAGCAGGAGTGGTGCAATGAACTGTTGCGACACACTAAGTGGAGGAAAGGGTTCAGTGCTTGCTGGCCTCCTTGACTAAACAAAAGAAAACATGTGAATGATTAAACAGCAGTATGAATGCTCAGACAGTTCCCCTTCATTGTGTAACGTATATACTTGTGTACATGTACCGTATCTAGTGCACCAAAGACTGTAAAAAAAAAAAAACGGCTTTTACTCATTTCAATTAATGATATTTACAGAAACATGCTCACAAGATTGATGCCCTTTTTTTTTTTTATTCACAGTGATGATTGTCGTCCTCCAAAAGAATAACGTCATAGGTCTTTTGTAAAAGCGGTTTATTACAATTCACAGGTATGTTTCAAAGTTAAGGAATCTTTAGTGATCACATAAATAAACACAATCTTGGGCTCTGGACAAGTGCTGAAATTCAAATGATGTCTATGTAATGTGAGTTTTTCTACTGTTTGCTTCCCGTTTCCAATCTCGAGTCGAGACAGTTTTTTTTTTTATTTTTAAACCGCATTTACTGTTGCCATGACAACAAAGGTTGCACAGCTTTAAGAAAATTGTAACTTTAACACACAACAGGGTTCATGCGATCATTTTAACCCAAGCCATTATCTTTCCCGAGCCGAGTGTTTTGTGTGGCTAGACCTAACCAGGGAAGCTAATTTAGGGAAGACTCCTGTGGGTTTGATGATTGTTCGCCTACATGACTAAACAAAGCTATACAAAACCAGCTGTAACTGATTAAGCTCGGTGCAAATGGTCCAAAGGTTTCCCTTCACTATATAATGTATTTACTTGTGTACATGTACTGCATTTAATGTACTGTAACTAATGTTTTCTCTGTTTGCTCAAAATAAGCACGAGATGGGTACATTTCAAACATCTTGTTGCACTCATCTTCATACACGAGAGACAGAATGAGACAAAAAGAAAATACGCGAGATACCAGCCCTACTTACTGGCATGGATTTGGGACTGGTTGACCATGACTTTTCCTGACAGGTGGCCTTAAGTCGGCCAGGGAGCCCTGATGTTGAACAGACTGGATCTAAACAATCATTAATGTTTCCTTTTTCCACATATCAATGATTTGAGGCTTGCTTCTTTTTGATTTGCCTTTAATCATCCTCTCTTTTGTTTGTCTCTGCTCTGATCTTATTTAATTTCCTTCTCTATCCCTTAACCTTTCCATGCCTTCCTACTGCTCTAACCCTCTTCTACCCTTTCCTTCCCCGCCATCCTGGTACACTTTTCCTCTCCAGCTGGGTTTGTGAAGTCGCCACTGTCTGAGACTAAGCTAACGGGGGACACCTTTGAGCTGTACTGCGAGGTGGTCGGTAACCCCACTCCAGAGATCCAGTGGTGGTATGCTGAGGTCAACCGAGCCGAGTCCTTCAAGCAGCTGTGGGACGGAGCCCGCAAGCGCCGGGTATCCATCAACACAGCCTACGGCACCAATGGAGTCAGTGTGCTTGGCATCACGCGCCTCACACTGGAGGACTCTGGGACCTATGAGTGTCGGGCAAGCAACGACCCCAGGCGCAATGACCTCCGACAAAACCCAGCCATCACCTGGATCCGTGCCCAGGCCACCATTTCGGTGCTACAGAGTGAGTGGTCTATGTCCCGTAGTACCTAGATGGTGAACGAACTACAAATCCCCCTCTCCTAACCACTCCAACCTGTTAAAACCTCTCAACAGCCCACCCTCACCACTGGCCAGGCAAAAATAAAAACAAACACTAACCACATTATTTATTCATATTCATATTTTAAGTTGCTTTTTAACAGAAAACATATTCTAATTGTCTAAATCTCTTATGCCAGTGGTTGCCTTTTGTTTTGATTTCATTAATATTAAATTTGTTTGGTAACTATGTATGCTCTCTTCCACTGAATTCACTAAATATCGTCTCTCCCAAAACCCCTTGAGCATTTTGTTGTAAATGACCACAAACCCAGGAACTTGACTTGGTCTCTGTCTACATTTCCCTCTTTCCTCCCTTACCAAATCTTTGTTCTTACTGTCTCACGTGTCCTTTTTACAATATTCTGATCATTATCTTCTTCTCTGTATCCTAATTTCACCCCATCTCCTACTCCTAGGTTTATTTGTGATACTTACTCCTTTAACATTATGTTGTGTCTCTTGCGTTGCGTGGATTGTTTTATTTACTTCAAAGCCCTGCCTGCTAAACGCAGTGGAAACCTAGTGGTGCTTTGAAGTAATGGTGCTTTTGATTTGATTTGGCTTTCTCACTCTGGGCACAGCGTAAATGGGACTGTAAGAAGACACAAGGAGGGATCCGTTAAGGTGTAAAACAGTGATTTCTGCTGTCAACTCCTTCCTGATAAAAGCAAACATTTTCTGCTTTCAAATTTGTGTGTGGTAATCCAATAAAGGAAACGACCACGCGGGGGCCTTGAGTGTCTCATTTTCCGTTAAGAGGAGACAGAGATTTCACTTCAACACAACAACCCTCTCTGGGCCTGCCTGTGCAATGTGTTACCTTGTGCCTTCTCAGCCGTTAAGTGTGTGACTGTGAATCAGTAATGACATTATATCCTTTAACCCTCTGCTCTATGCACACAAACATTCAAACAAACTGAATTTCAACTGGACGCTTCTAATCTGTGCATGCTTCAGCGCTCTGCCCACTGGAGCACATGGAGATGTGGAATGTTGTTAGTCATAATGAAGCTCTCTGAGAAGTTTAGAGGAGTCTGGTTTTCACTGGCTCATCAGATTGGACTGACAAATTTAGTGCGAGTTCACTTTATTTGATTTTCTTTGCAATATCCATTCTTATAAAGGTTCCAAACGATAGCAGCTGTTTTTTTTTGTCTCATTTACATGTTACTTACTCTCCTACTTTTAGTCACACGATTCAGATCCTCACTAAACATATTCTGTCATTACTGAGGAGTAAATGTTCTTTGCATATACATGTACTATCGAAGTTATTACATGCATATTACAGGCTATGCACTATAGCCCTTTGATATGAATGTATAGTTTGTAGCTCGGGACACATGCTAAATTGTCTTGCTTTGACCCTCTATTTTAATCTGTGAATGTGAATCACTCTATATTAGTATACCTAAAATCAGTAAATATTTATGGATATACAAAATATGCAGTTTTTCATTTCCATTACAAAGTTTTTGAATTACTACTCTACTACTACTAATTTGGATTTTTAAGTAAATTCAATTTTAATGTGGAATTTAATGCGATCCTACTGGAGATCTTTTTTAATATGTACTTTCGACGTGTGCTTTAAGTGATACTGCATTCAAATCTATACTGACATTTTTTTTTTTTCATATTAAAGGAATAGTTCAATGTTTTGGGAAACGTTGACCCCACTCTCACGTGCCACCACTGAATGCTACAGCCAGCAGCTGGTTAGCTTATCTTAGCATGAAGACTAGAGACAAAGGCTGAAAAGCAGAAACAGCTACCCTGACTCTGTCCACAGGTAAAAACTAGTGCCTCTGAAGTTCACCAATTAACATGTTTGTGAAATCCATTAAAAAACGCTGGCCGTATTAATGTGGTTTAATGTGCCAGACTATTTCTTGGCTAGAAGCAGTGATTTCCTGCAGGCTAGGTATTTCCCTGCTAGTCTTTATGCACAGCCAAACTGCGAGGCAGCTGGCTGTAACTTTATATATTGCATCCTCTCATTTGATCCTCAACAAGAAAGCAAATGAGCACATTTCCCCAAATTTTGCGCTATTACTTTAACAAAGAACTGCAGCTGGTTTGCTTCATTCATGTCACAACTAACTTTGACGGTAAGTTTTCGTGCTGGAAAAAAGAAGCATTCAAAATGTCTGTAAAGACTTCTCCATTGGATCCTGCATCATTGCTGATTGTTACACCAAAATATGGCTAAGTACACAGCTTCTGCGTCAAACCTCTTTTCATCAACCTTCCTGAACATCCACAAAGTAAATGCGGAATGCTGGAAGTGGTTTGAGAGATTTTTGTGGATATTTCTTCCATTTTTTTTTTTTTCCAGCATGAAAACATTTCCCTTCTGGAATTCACTGTGTCCCACAAAGAATTCAGGCACAACGCAGCTGTTTTCTATGCTACAAATCTTTTACAGACATATTTCAGAGTGGTTAGTGTTTCGTACTCATACACATAGATTTTGAGTGGAGTATCATTTAAAGTAATTGTGCACAATAGTTCTTACTGGATTTTTGAAGTACAGAGATACTGTACACCTAAAAGCGAAGTAGAATTTTCAAAATAAGCACGTTTCTAAAACAGTTCTACTTATTGTACTGCAAAGTAACACAAATGTGTGCCAATTTAATTTAGACAAAAAAGGTGTTGAAAATTGCATATCCTTTTAAAGAGTGGTTCAAAGCATTTAGCTCAACCACATGCTCAGAAGGCCCACTATTCTCTACGAGGACAGTTACAGGCACATAGCATATAATGTGTTGTAAAGTGCTACAATGTTATGATTTGAGACCTGCCTTGCCTTGTAATTAATATATACACATATATATTATATTATTGCCAAGTTGGTCAGTATGTCTCACCTAGTTAGTGTAAATGAATTCATACAGCTTGGTCAAATTAATGCAACTTTGCTTAATATTCAAACAAAACTGTCAAATGTCAGTTAATTGGACATCAATATCAATGTAGTACTGTATTAGAGTACCAGCAAGAGAAAAGGGGGATCAGGTTTCAGGACATCTTGACTCATTAGAGCAACATTTTATCTTTGGTGAGACATAATCCAGCAGTTACAACATTTTAAGTTGTGACGATGTGTCCTACAAACAACCTTCTGGTTAAATTGCCTGTGGACCACTGTGCTGTGTTTGCTAAATGTTAATTTATGTACCTCATGTTGTGTGTGTGTATGCATGTCTCAAAGATACTATTAATAGTACATGTGGCTCTGCTTGGTGGGGGAGAGAGAGATGTAAGGGGGGAGGGGAGAGATATCCCTTCTGCTATTGAGTATACAGAATCACAGGAAGAGGGGGAGCCGTGAATGCCGAAAGAAGTCAATTGCTAGTCTCAGTAGCCCTTCTTTCCCCTCTCTCACCCCTTTTGCCTTGCTAGTGGACTTGCAGCAGCAGCAGTAGTAGGATTATGATGCTGCTCCTCTCTGCTCCTCCCCTCGGGGGCTCCATCGTTGCCATGGTTGGCCTGCCCTGGAGGAGGAGGAGGAGGAGGGGCAGTGTGGAGGAGGCTTCCTGCTCCCTGCTCAAGGCAAAGCAAAGGGCGCCTCGCTCTCAGATGACACCTCCTGCTCCCTGATCGTCCTTGAGAAATGGACCCCGGTATCGTTGAGTGTGTTTAGCAATCTAAAGGTTTACGCACTCTTTCAGCGCTAATGTAAAATGTCCAAGGTCAGTCCAGTGTTACGTTAATCGTCAGCCCAGGGGCCTCATTTATAAGACTATGTCACAATCAACCGAACAAGATGAGATTCATATTCCACCCACTACCCTCCCACAATTAACCATAAATGGTCAATGTGGATGGAGGCGGCTTTACACACACTACAAAGTTTGAGAGGCTGATGCCTGCAGCAGCTCTTAATGCAAAAAGCGGACAATTTCCCAAATTAAAGTTCAGAGTGATCCGACAGTCTGCTTCACTGCACCAGTTGTTTAAGGCATGGGGACACTCACTGCCTGGTATTTGTTAATCATGTGTACATAGCTTATGAAGCTGAACAAAACAAATTAAAAAAAAAAATCACACTCAGTTTCTATAAAACACTACCGTATTTAACTCCAAAATTAAGTATATAGGTGTTGCTCTTGTTTTCACAGTTGAGTTTAGGTGGTAAAGATTTGAAGGGTGAGAAGGGAGAGTGTGTGGCAGTCTGCCACTGCCAGTATCATCTCTGTGTGCCCTTGGCAGCACTGTCGCGTGTTAACGGAATTGAATTTGTACAAATGCTATCTGAAAAAGAAGTATAGCTGTAGTTGGTGAGAAGATTTTAATATTCAATTTTTTTTTAGAAATGTACCCTGCAGGAGTCTGCTCGGAAATCAACAGTCTGTTCTCCAACCCACAAGAAGTCCAATGCAACTTAATGTGGTTGAGCTGAAATTAAATCAGGAAATTCAGGGTTTGTATTGGAGAATGGCAAGTTGTAGTATAACACTAGGTTATTAATGAGGCAAAAACACATAAGACTATTGGCCTGACTGTTTAGCCCTTCGTGGAGGTACGATTATTTGTTTTCCAAGATAAAGTTTGCTCTATAAATATTAGCTTTTAAGTAGAACTTAGTCCATATTGTTTTGTATGTACACAATGGTTTTTATATGAGGCCCCTGATACCCAAGTACATGGCTTATGTGCTCTTTACATTCTGATGATGTTTATATGCACGGTTACAGTAGGACATCTCTAAGAGCCCATTCAGACTGAAATATTAAAATTACTGCAGATATCAGATGTTAAATATCCCCCTGGAGAATGTGCGACAGTCAAAATTCATATTTGATTAATAATTCGATGTAGCTTTAATGTATATCACTGTAGTTCATCAGTCAAAAGTACTAGACAAATGGTCAATAGAAGGCATTCCGGCGGTTTCATGTACTTATTACGCTTTTTGTTTATTTGTTGTGTGAACTTCCCGTCATAGAAACCCTCCTACACAGCATAAAACAGCATACAGCCTAGAGCTACAAGGATGAAGCATTAAGACATCTTTGAGCCCCAGTTCTGGGATAAGTTTTGACTGTCTCTGTCTTCCAGAACCAAAGATCAATGCCTCTGATCAGACCATCCTTTCAGCGGGCACCTCTAATAAGCCAGTTACCCTGCAGTGTAACCTCACTACTGCCCACACACCTCACAAGGAAAGCTTCTGGATGAAGAATGGACAGGAGATCTCCAACACACGGACAGAGCAGAGGAACACAGCGTACAGGTGACTAAATGGCTTTACCCCCATGGTGTGAGTGGGACACATTTTGGAAGAGGAGACAATGAATGCAGACAAGAAGTGCTCTGAGCAATGGAGAGTTGAATAAGAATTGTACAATTTATCTAAATGTTTCATGTGAAACTGAAGCAGTTATACAAGTGGAAACAGAACTGAGCTAATCTAGCAGAAATCTATCTCAGTGGGGGTTTGGTGAAACTCTTGGAGAACAGGACCTTGCAAAGAAAAAGGCTATGTACTAAAATTATCAGCTCTGAGGTGGAAAGGGGAGTGTTGCTCACATTTTCAGAAATTATAATACAGGTTTATTTTTCTGCTTTGCTAATTGATTGTAGTTGCTTGCTTCTAAAGCCTTGTTCAGACTGCCTGCCCAAATCCATTTGTTGTCATATTCAGATTGATTTTTGAAAGTCAAGACAATAAAAAAAAAAAAAAAACCATGTAATGCGACTTTTGCAAACCAGATCCAAACCACATGGTGGTTAGAAATGTGATTCCAATCAGATTTCTACAGATGTGTCTCAGTCCGGAAGCTTCGCTGGCTCAGATCAGATTCCTTGCATCACTCGCAACGCAACACGCAGGTGACAACGTCATTTTCAGAGTGAGCAGGATCTATGCCACCGCTCGCAAAGTGCTATTAGAGAGTGGAGATTTTGGCGCTATGGAGCACAACAACTACAAAAGTCTGTGGACAGATGCCCAAATAAATAGTCTGCTGGCACTTTGTTTCTGTGTTGGAAATCAGCGTTACTGGTGTCGCTGCGTTTTTGTTGTTTCCACAGCAACGCATGCAGAAAGGTTGGTGATGTCTGGACACACCAAATCCGATCCGCTCACTTTTAAATGACAGTGTGGACAGTCTGTCCTAAAGATCTGATTTGAGAAACAAATCCGATTTGCCTGCAGTCTGATCGTAGACTAAGTGTAGGTGATGTTTCCTTTTCTATAACATACACTCGGCGTGCTGATTTTTGCTCAGTTTCCACAGGTGCCGGAGAGACAACCACTTGCCAAAGCTAACTCGTACACACAGTCATCTTCAAGCAGTTACAGAAGCATTTAATAAACACATATTATTCGAAACTTTGATGGAACATTATTTGCTCGAGGCTTGAGTTCTTTTTCATGACAACGCATTTCTTGACCCTTGTTTTTGAGACTGACAGCGTATAATGAATTGATTTAAAAATGTCAAATAATGTATTTATATAGCAAATTTTATAACTGATGGTTTACTAGCGAGCCACTATGAATATCAATACATGTTCATTTAGTAGTAGCATTTTATGTTTTACAGCTTTATGGTTTTACATTATCAGTGATATATTGAAATAGTGCTAATTCAAAGTTTGTTACAAACTATAGTGTCTTAGGTAGTTGATAGGTACCTTTATTTATTATTTATTTTATTATATTTATTTTCTAAATATACTTACAGACCACCACTGATTGAAATCAGAATTGAGATAACTCCTGAATTCTCCCACGTCATTTTCAAAACGTGATGCTGCATCACTACCTCAACCCAGATCTGCAACTTTACCTATGCATCTGTCTTGAAATGAAAAAGTAAACTCTGTGATTGCCTTAAGTACCAACTACTTATTAGTTCCTGCTGTCACACAGCATAACCATTGGAGCACAAAGCTACTGTCGCCCCCATAGACATGCCACAGACTCTCACTAGCCACAAGATAAGACCAATTGGTCACTTCCTTGTCACATTACATCAGTGATACTCTGAAGATTACAGCTAAAATGCCTGTGGTGCCCTTCTCTGCAGAATCCAGAGCTGCTGTTCTGTAATATAACAACACAATGCCAACATTTTGTCTCCCATGGCCTTGTCGCTCCTTCAGGCTTTCACTGCTGTAGTCCAAACTAATTACCAGTGTTAAACTGAAATGAGTTGTCTTTATTTACTTGACTATTTACAGTGACTGAGTGACGGGTGGATTCAATTACAGAATAATTTGCTGTTTTGTATTTTGTTGCAGAATCAATAAACCTCGGGCAGACGACTCTGGGGAATACATGTGTGTTTACACATTTGAAACGGCACCAAATGCAAATGCAACAATCGAAGTAAAAGGTACGATTTCTCTGTGACATCATAACAACTGTACCTGTGTTACCTGATCTCCTCCCTGTTTATTCAAATTCGGAAAGAGCCCTTGCCTTAAATAGAGTTCATCACGTGATGACACGGTAAAGTCATCTGTGGTTTTCTGCTGAGAAACGGAGATAAAGGTGTCCTAGAAAAGTTAACCACCCAAAGCTCTGTGAAGAGAGTCCTTCTTGACAGAGCTGTTTGAATTCATCCGGTGCAGTGGTGATGACAGGGAGCATTCCTCAGGCTGTTGTCACTCTTGGCTTTCACTGAGACAACAGTCTAGCAAAATGGACAGGCGTTGCACACGCTCTCCAAAACGTGCAACACACAAGGCCCACTAGGAGGCATCCTTAGAGTCTTAGAAATGAAATTAGAATGGTGATTTAATGGGAGTTGATTGGTTTTTCATTTACTAGAATTAACAATGGTCAAAGTAGTGAAATTTAACTAGGGCACTGAATGTAAAAGCAGGAAACCCAACCAGAGAACTAGTGTGTTGGTTTCATTCAAACTGAGTGAAGCTTTTGACATGAATCAGGAATCTTCTCTGAGGAAGGGTAAGTGAAACCCTCTTCAAGAGAAGCTTGCCTGTGTGTAGTGCTTAAGCCAGTTTGCTGTGGCATTGCTATGGAGCATGCTGAGAATGCCCTACCTCTTACTCCGCGGCTGTCTTAAAGCGCTGCCTGATTGCGCAACGTGGGTGATGACCGTGTGTGCTCTGTTTTTGCTGGATTGTGAGATGACGGGACTCATCGCCATTCAAACTGAAGTGTCCGAGCCATAACGTGGCTGCAGGCCTCTGACTGTTGAGGCTTGCTATCTGCCCCCTGGAGGAAAAGTGAGACACTTAACTGATGATGCATGATTTTGTCCTTTAATTTTTTTTAGACATTCCATCTTAAAATAATAAAATAATGGTGTTTTGATGCTCGGAGTAGGCATCATCGCTGGATTTAAACAAAGCATTTTCTTCAGTACTTAAATGCTTTTGTAATTTATAGAGGTGTTTGAAATATTTTGTGACCCAGGTAGCAAGCCCACTGTTAAGCAAGCCAGTTTTGCACTGCGCTTCTGGCAGCAGTTCACTGAGATCCCTCGCCTACAGTGTCCTTGGCACACTCATCCTTGCAGGACTCAGCTCAGAGGCAACAGATGGACAGTTCTGTGATGTTGTAGGATTAAGGCTCTGAATCCGGTCCCAGCCATCTCTGTGGCAGGAGTGGAGTTTATTGTCTGTGATACTAAGCTTACCACAGATACATATTTGGTACCTCATATTCCTCAAAGTTTGGTAAATGCAGAGCACGTTTCTCTGTAAGAAACGTTAACTTGCATCCTGATAATTTCACATTTTTCTAAAGAAAAAATGTGATTGTCCAATTTTGCACAAATGAAAAACATGTGCTGCAGCTACATAAACACTAGTAAAATCCAGAAAGCAACCAAAGAAAGATTCAATTTAACAACTGTTTCACATCTGATGTCGCATTAATCAACTTTTTTTGTTATTTTCTTCTAACAGCTATGACCTTGCTCTCACCCCAGTCACATTCATGTCCCTTTACCACTGTCTAGCACAGAGATGAATAATCACAGTCAGGAGTGTGAAATGGAGGTTTCTGCCCGTTTTAGCTAGCGTCACTCGGGGGTCCGTCTTTGTGCTGTCAGTCACTGGCATAATACAGTCTGGATAAGGCACAAATGAGCTTGGCCACTCCCCTGCTCAGACAGCATGTGCACACCATAATTAGAGTGGAATGATGTCACTGAAGAGCTCAGACCCCTCCTGCTCTATTATCCAATGCGCAGCTGAAAAATGCTCACTCCAGGCCTCTCCCTTATCCTGCTTAATTGCATGGAAGGAATTATTGTAATTTTGAGGATTAGTGGAAAAGCAGGGACAGTTATCTTCTTGATGCAGCGCAGAGTTAAATTCAGAGTATGAGTCTCACCTTTGAGAGAGACTGCTCTATTGATGGATCAGTGTGATTTGGCATGTGTTGCAAAGCTTTATGACATATGGCTGAATTTTAATAAATGAATTATCTCTGTGCTTCATTTTCATTATCAGTTAATTCATTAATCAGAGCCAATTTACCCTGTTATTCTTTGGCTCAAAACCTCTTTTGTGGAATTCACTGTATAATTATTTTGAATGGGAACATCTGGAGGCTCTCGTATCATCCTGATACCCCTTTTCCATGACCTCATTATGAATTGTATTGAAATGCCTTTTATTCGTTGAAGAGTGATATTCCCCATGCAGGGATTGGGTGGGGGTGTATAGGGCATGCTCACAGAATGACTGCACATCCAAAATGTTAATTTTTAATTAAAGCCATAGTATCACCCTTCTCCTCAGAAAATCTCTGTTCTTCTAAATTCAATGCAGCTTTGCATAAAGAGTTCATCTTATCTGTTTGATAAGGTGAAATGTCATACTGGATTATGTGGTCTTAATTTTTAGGCAAAATGGGCATCAGTTTATAAAACATACTACTATTATCTACAATAAAATATTAAATGAAATAAAATAATAATAATTTTGCCATAGGTTTTATAAAATCTAACAACTACAGCCCCCATAAAGTTTTGACGGCATGCTTATGTCAACGATTCATGGAAGCTGTAATTTATCAGGGCTAAATCAGAGCTAAAATGATTGTGTTTTTAAAGTAAACTGTTTACTTACACATGAACATCCCACTATAAAAACCGTTAGTGGTAGCAATAAGTGGAAAAATTTAAGTCTGGAAATGTGCAATACATCACACACTCAATGACCTCTGTGTGAGATACTGAATGATGTCCTGACATGACTTTAACTAAATGACGCAAACCAATGTATGATTTCTGAAAATATCTGCCAAGAGCCAAGAGTGATTCTTCTCGCCTGCAATCACTCTAAAAAAACTCCAAAGAAACTGAGCCACTTCAGTGAATCAACCTTACCACAAAGACCCATAAATACACTCCACCTCTTACCGAGACACCTCAATAACACACATTATTACCACAGCCAACACAGCCAATCATGCTTTCCTTCTTCGTGCCATCTGGTAGGAGTTTAAACGCTCCTTTGACTGTCTGACTTCTGCCAACTCACCTAACGATGAGGACTTTATCTATGTATTTTACCTTTCCAGCAAGACCTGACGTCACTGGTCATAAGCGAAGTGAAAATAAAAACGAGGGAGAAAATGCAATGATGTACTGCAAGTCTGTTGGTTACCCACATCCCACCTGGACATGGCGTAAAGTGGATGGAACATCCTACACGGTAAATGTATATACTGTATATTCTGTACAATAAGACCTGAAAGACATGATAGAGGGCATGCTTCTGTACACTGTATATCTACTTTATAGTATATCTACTCTAAAATATTATTTTAATAACATTAACTTGTCATTGTGTTCCAGGACATTGACAACTCCACTGGACGCTTCTTCGTCACTAACAGAGACAACTACACACAGCTCAACATACTAAATCTGGATATAAACACAGATCCTGGACTATACGAATGCAATGCCACCAACACGATTGGAAACACTGCTGAGACCACCATACTACGAGTGCGCAGTCATCTCGCGCCGCTTTGGCCTTTCCTGGGTGTGCTCGCAGAAATTATAATCCTAGTAGTCATCATCGTTGTGTATGAGAAACGCAAGAGGCCGGACGACTTTATTGATGGTAAGAAAACTTTTCCTGTTACTAACAGTAGAGAATTGTAACTAATAAACTGTGATCGTATATATGTTATTTATGTTCAACATACAAATCAGTGAAGGTTTAAAAAAAAAAAAAAAAAAAAAAAAATTTCAACAGGTACAAAAATCCTCCAATAAGGTGATCAAAAGAGGAGTGCATCAGATTTTAGGGATGGCTATACATGCAAGTACACTTTGAACTATGAGGTTGCATCTGTAGTGACCAATTATCAAAGGATTTGCCTCCCTGTTCTTGGTGTGACAAAAGAAGAATGGAAGGAGCTTGTCACATATAAGTTACATGTTAGACGCGTGCAAATATGACCTTTATGGAGGCAAACTAGGTAAACAACAGGGGGGCTACAGCTCACCACTAGAGTTGGCTATTTGTAGAATACACTACAGGCAATGGAAATAGAGCATTTGTTTGTGATAGCAGAGTTTTCATAAACATGCCAGGTTCTCAGCCTTTATCGATAAAACCTATCAGTCCCAATACCTAACTTAATTGGTTACTATTTTTTCCCCCTTCTTTCCAAATGGCGACATATTCTTAATGGGTGGTAAGTGAGATCCTGCATGGTTTCGGAGATTATTTTTTTCCCCTTTCTGTCAATTTGTATGTTTTTGCAAGCCTACAGCCCATCCAAAACATTATGATCTTTGATTACATATTGTTGAGATATTAACACAGTATATTAGGTCTACTTTACACCAGCCATGGTGAAATGAAAACGTGACTCAATTCATTTCCATGAAGTCAAACCCATAAAATCTGACATGTATCTACAGATTAGAGTAAAATGTTTTGATTAATGGTGGAATCAATTTTGGAAATCTCCAAAGAGCCATCCTTTTTAGCCATTTTAAAGGACCAATCAGGATTTTTTTTTTTTTTTTTTTTTTTTTTTTTTTTTTTTTACCCATTCAATAATATTACAACAATATTTCGATATACAGTTTAATTGAGCTTGAATTATACATAATATAAAGAAATGTTGCGATTTGCTAATAACCATAGATTAAAAAGGCAATAAAATTAAAATACTGTACCAGTATGCTAGCCAGCTACCCCCAACTTCATCAATTGAGGAAACTAAAGGAACAAAACAATTATATCTTAAACATGTTTGAACCCATTGTTTGGGTATAGTAAATAAGGTTATCTGACCAAATTAGCAATGATGAACAAGTACTATTCTATATTCTATACTTTTACATATTGAAATCCAAACCACCAGCTTGTCTTGATTCATTTTCACAATTGTTTGAGAAACTATGGCCCCAACTTGCGAAATGTACCCAGTTCCTTAACATGCTATAGCACTGGGTGAACTGGTTAATGGTTAAATAGGTTATGGTGCTGCCTGTATGGGCCAGAAGACTCTTCTGAACTCAAATTACAAAGCTGGAGAGTAAGCCTTGCAACATTAGGGATGTAAACTGCCTATAAGACTTTGTTAAACTAACACACTCACTGTGTAACACACTGCTACCTGCTCCATTCAATAACATCTCCTGTTTCAGTGTGTAGTCCTCTATCGCAGGTTAAGTGTTACTTTTCAATGTGATCTACAGCCACTCTCCTCCATTCAGGCCAATATAGTTGTGGTGTCACAAAGGCACTTGACTGCTAAAGCACTAAAAAAAAAGAAGCTTCAATGGCTTCAGCTCTGCTGGTTAAGGTTACATCTAAGCATCTGTAGCCTGAGGCAGAAATGCCCAAATATCAAAACCACATTGAATGTTGACAAAGAAAAGGCAAAAGCAAACGCAGAATTAAAAAAAATAACTAAAAGTAAAACCGTAATTAATTTGGGGTTCATTTCTTATGCCCTTGCTCATCTAGCTCATTAGTTTGGTCAAATCCAGAACCCCTTAGACCAGATCTTTTTTTTTCTTCTATTTAACAAAGAAGTGGCCTGTGCTTTAGGAGGCAGACTGAATCACATGATAAGAATGTGACATGATGTAAATGTCTGGAGAGCCCAAAGGCATCTCCAGTCACCAAAGGTTCTTTCTGACCTCTGCTCATGTGGCTTCGCTTCATTTTTGAAAACAACATTAGAAGCAAAATACAAAGCCACGACAGTCGTGCCACTAATGTGAATCGCTCCAGCTGGGCAACAGTTGTACGCCACACTCTGATACAGACTAAACAAATACAGCTTCTTGGTCCAGCCTACTTTCATTTACTTAGTCAAAGCAATAATAAGTACATGAAATGTGCAAGGAATAATAAGTAAATAAACACATTTTCAGCTTCAATTCTGCATTCACACTTTGCTCTTACCACACTGTAAGGGTTAGGGTGACAGGCTAGACATTAATCATTTAATGGGGTACAGAGTAATATTTATTAATGCTTCACAAACCACTAATCATTTCATTAATGTAAACGTCAATTGAAACTACATAATATAAACTGATGTTTCAAATGATTTCATTGTCTAGATGTCAGATTATGTTAGCTAAAAGAATAGTCCTTTAAGTTTACAATATATTTATATATTTTCTTTACCAAATTAAGGACGCTATTGACCTGTATCTTTATTGGAATATAATAAATAATATTTTTCTTTCAAATGATATAAGGTAATCATAAAATGTTTGTGACCCGCCATATTTTCTTAACTACTTGATAACCAGATATAAAGCAAACAAAAACACTTTACTATGATATTTGCTTAAAATCCATGCACACATACACATATAAACATACCACATGGCTCAAGTAAGCTCTGTGCATGGCCTGTAGTTTGGTTTCATCTACCAGAAAAAATGAAGCGATTAAGGTAGATTATATTTGCCATGTTTATGCCATTCAAATCAGGAATGAGGACTCCCAGCTCATGATGCCCAGCCTCTCTAAAATCTCCTTTTAGCATCCCGCATTCCCGCAGGTTTTGGCCCGTCTGTGTGCATTATGAATTCTGGTCTCTCGATGGCTTAGCCGTGTTTGAACACTTTTATACTCTGCAGCCAAAGGCTCTGATGCAGAGGCTGACCTTTCTATCCTGTGTTTCAAAACCGGTTGCTAAAATTACAGATTTTGCTGTGTGACGATTTGCTAAAAAAAACAGCTCGCTTTATGTAATATAGCAAATGCTAAACTATGCAACTTGTACCCACATCTGTATTTTTTGGAAAAAGTACAATTACAACGGCTACAATGATTATCATCAAGTTCAAGTTCAAGTATTAATCTCACACAGTAACCATCTGTATGCTATTGTGCTTGCAAAGCCCTAATAGTAAACACAGCTTTTGTGGTGTATACATATGACAAACACAGATGTTCCTCTGAGTGATCACAGAACCATGTTTTTGTCTAACACTATAACTGCCATGAGCTGCTCCATTTTAATGCCATGGAATGCTGCTAATGCCGCTTCTCCTCGACTTATTACTGCATGGAAAATATCTCGCTGTGACTGGTTACTTACCTGTTGACACATTTCATCTGTATGCAAAACACCAACCACCTTGTCAACCCAGAGGCTGCGGAGCTTGGAACTGACCTTTCACCCGACGCAACAATATGCACTGTTATTCACCAGTTTCTCTTCCTCCAGTATTTCTTACTTTTACATTGTACTGTATGTTATTTATTGCACTGCTCTATAGTGAGACAGAATGACAATTTATATTCTTGTTCAACAAAGCAAAATATTACTTAAAAATGTGTATTTTTACAACGTTCGGTAGAAATGTTGGGAGTGGATACAACCTCCAGATGCCGAGTTACAGCTTCGAGGAAATGCGTGTTTTTATACCAAGTCAGTTACACTGTTAGTCACACCCATGAAGCAGGCTCTTTTAAAATCACTATGAAATTGCTGGGTGTAATTAAAAGATGGCTTTAAGTGAGCCATCTGTAACCCTCCTACACATGTGCTCAGTCTGAAATGAACAGAAACCCAATGAGATTCAGATAGTGTGTGAGGTCAAGTTTACAATATTCGGTGTTAAAGTTGCTCTTTAAGGGAACGGTCCACAGGTGTTTGTTTTTTTTTTTTGCACATTTCTGCCACTCTACTCCAAATATGTCACTTGTGAGCATTTCCTAAAAGCAAATAGTGTTTTTTGTTTTTTTTCCTGGATGGGTTTTTACCCGAGCAGCCATTAGTTTCTGTCCAGAGATGTTTTTAATGTAAGAAGCTGCCAGTTTCACATTCCTGTGCCTGCTCAGTGTTTTCCTTCTGATTCTGTTGATCAGACACAAACGAGCATATACACTATAATCTGTTCAGCAACTGACTCCCACGTCTGTGATGTCAGAGCATTCTACCAGTGCACGACTTTGCCACACCACTATGCCAAGTATTCAAAAAACCTGTGCTTTCAACTGCATTATTCAACAATTATAAGATTCACTGTAGATCATTTTCAAACTATTTGCTGTCTGTAGCTGATTTCAGGTTGTTTCGAGTTGATTTTCACTCCAAAGAAGAACTGTGCAAACAGCAAAGTATTATTTGCCGTAAATGTGCTGAAATATGCAACGCTATATCTCACATTTGACTTCTTTGTGCTATTTTTGTTCTGCTTTTGTTCTCTCTGCTCATGTCAAAGATGATGAACCAGTCGGACCCATGTAAGTCAATAAATATTTGTATTGCTGTACGTATAATTCATATTGAAATGTTGGCTAATGTGATTTGAATGTCTACTCTATTACCTTTAGGTCACTAAATCATAACTGCTTCTTTCCTAGGAAAACAAATTCAACAAACAACCATAAGGACAAAAACATTCGCCAGAGGAATACAAAATAAGCAATTTACTCAAGTAAGACACAGTTGTAGGGGATGTGGGCTAAATATAGAACTCACTGTGAAGATTATCCATAGTCACACCTTCTCTTGATTTTCTCTCCACAGATGAGATGGCTAAACTGCATTTTTTTGACTACATGAAGGTATCAGACGTGGATGGAGCTCCGGGCAGTTTTGAAAAAAAGCATATCCTGTCTCATTTTTTGAGAAACAATATCAGCATAACACTGGCAACAAAAAGAACATAATGGCTGTCTTAAGCATGCCTTATTCAGTCTTAAGTGGAGATTTCAGGATGACGAATAATGACTAAAACCACCACAAAGGTGTACACATTTTTAATGTGCTGTTGATGTCTCCTTTATTCATTTTATCATGTCCTCAAATGAGGTGATCCCTTTTGTATTACATATCATGTACAATGCATGCAAGATAATTACGCAATAGGATACTCAGAATAGACATTTTCTGTTGTTATCCCTCGTGTGGCTTTTTTTGCATCCAAAATGACCTATGTTTTTTATGGAGTCATCCTTATTAATATATATATAGTTTTATTCTTGAAAATTTGTACAGCATATCATGGTTCTTTAGTTCTATTTGATTTGTGACGAGAAGTCTACTTTTAACAGAACTTTTATTGTGAAGCAAGGGCTTCAATGACTGACAGTATTTACATTTAATTGAGAGTGCTTACAGAAAAAGACTACTGTGTGTTTAAATATCTTATCAAAAATGATGTGTATTATTTTTATTTTCTTTCCAGAGTAACTTAGGTGTCTTGTAAATGTTGAAGTATGAGTGTTCAAATGATAGGAAATCTGTAAAAAAATATTTTTTTTTTTTATATTTCCCAATTTCATCAATTGATTTTTATTTTCTATTTTTTCCCCCCCTCTCTTTAACTGTATAGCATGGCTATAATCCTATGCAATATGTATTCTTAAATAGATATATGGGGGGCAGTTTGTTTTACTCAGTGAAGCTTTAATATTGTGGGATCACTTGGAAGCTGGCATAGCAAAATTCACTGCTGTAGCTGCATGACTCCTCTTTCAATACAATGTATCCATGTGTGTTGCGGTGGAAACGGACCTGCGTTAAGATGGGAACTGAGGGACCAGAGTATATAGCCACGATCAAACATATGAGTGAGACCAATATTTTTTTTCGGAATAAAAAGTTTAAAAATGAACGCAGATTTTTGTTTTTGTTTGTTTGTTTGTTTATTTGCTTTGTAAATCCTTTAACCGCTTAAATTCAACACCGTTCAAAGCGTCCTCTTTGGCCTATATACCATAAGAACTAATGTGTAACAGCATTTCAAAGAACACCAGTGGCACAGCAAGAAACAGTCTACCACCAACAAGCACTGCCTACACAAACAGTATAAGAGGAAAAAAAAAAAGACACATTGCACTAATTTGACCTTTCTACCTTCAGCTGTTGTTAAAACTCTTTACTCCTTAAGCAGTTTCCTCAGCTCCCCCTCCACCTTCTCTACAAATGCATAAAAGCCAGGATCCAACAGACAAGCACGCAGGAAGGGCTCCAAGTCACCTTGTTCCAAAGAACTGTGACGATATACTTGAGGCAGAGTCACAGCGGTCTCGCCCAAGTAGTGCTGTGGGAGGTCCAGAGAGTATTTAAAAAAAAAAAAAAAATGAAAAGGGAGAAACTGATTGAGTAGGCTGAGTAGTAGCATTTACGATTTAAGTAAAATGTAAATGAAGTCATTGTGGTAAAGTGGTAAAAAGCAATAAAAGCACTGTGCTCAAACACAAAATTACAATTAACATGTTGCACAGTGGATGTTTAATTTTGTTGGTTGTTGCTTTAGATGAGCTGCTGTTTACTGGCTCTCACTTTTCACAAGCAATACCTGAGTAAGACGCCTGATGGACAAAGATTCTCGAACAACCTCGGGCTCAACTCCCGCAGCCTTTCCCTGGGAAGTCTGCTGACACCACCAAAGAAGAAAAGAAGATACGACAAACATGACACGACACCACAGGGTTAAGAGACCAATCAATGGCTTCATTACTAATTGAAAGATATCCACCCCTCAAAGCCCTTTCATCTTCACTGTGAACTCCTTCACTGTGTCTGTTCACTAAAGGTCAAATTCAGCCCCAGTGTTGGAGTCCGTTCCTTTCCAAGTCCTTCATGTTTAATGGTGTGAGGAACAGAAAGGACTGCATGCAGGTTTTACTCAAAATCCAATTTGTAATTAACCGTACGCTCCTGAGTGTTTTCAAGATGGAAAATAAATAAAAGAGGACTACTGCCGTGAGAAAAGACTTGAAGGATGAAACAACAACAATCTCGTCCCTAAAGCATGTCATTCATACAGTATAAATTTCTAATGCTTCAATGTTTTGTTGAAAGTGGTTTTTCGCTTTGGGACAAATGTTTGTTTTGATAATCAACAATTTGACTGTTAGGGGCAATATATTAAAAACTCATTTTCTCAGTGGCTGAAGGGCTACGTCACTTTAATAGTGGTGTTTATAAATGAATTATATTATTGCTCCACATTCCTGTCTGTGAATGTGTGTTTGGGGGGATGGGGTGGGTGGTGGTTGGGGGGGGGTGGGAGGGGTACGGTTTTCTACACCGTATCTTGTACAGTGATTGGCTGGTGATTCCTGTAAATTCAATAGTCTTTCTCACTCCACCTACTGTAGCTGTCTGTCACCTCTAAAAATAAGACTGTTGTAAATAGCACCATCTAGTGGGGACAACACTGAGGAACTACTACCCCTCTTGATAATACCTTCAATTATGTGAGTTTACATTATGCTGACATACATGTTAGATTTAACAAATATTGTACAATAAAAGATTGATCCTGCTCCAATTTAAACAAATAAACTCTACAGCAGGAAGGGAAAAAAAATGGTATGTACTGAAATGTGACCTGGGCAACCTGTATCGCTGGTGCAGGGACCTCAGTGGGGGTCTGATTAGGGTGCAGTGGGGCGTCTTCCTGAGTAGTGACAGGCACATACTCCATCAGTTTTTCCACAGCACTAGAACACTCATTTATGGCCTCTGCCCTGCTACTTCCATCAAACTGCATCTTCATTATGCGGCTCTGTCCCTGTGGAGATCCACAAATACACTCAGTCTGTATCTGTCAATCTAAACTGTGCCAATGAAAACACAATCTGTGGTTTGTGTGTTTCTTTTGTGAAATCAGCATAACATTCAGGAAAAAAAAAAAAAAAAAACCTCATGGTATACAAATATATTTGAATTTAATGTTCAGGCGACCGAAGTATGAGGACGCTGTTTGTCACATAAAAAATAAATAAATAAAATATAGTGTATTAGTACTTTTTATTTTTTGTTAAAGTGTAATGAACGTAATGGTCTTGATCTGGGAAGCGAGCCCAGGTATTAGGATGGACCTTGAGATAAATACTACCCGTTGTGGGATTGAAATGCATCTCATGACTCACCTCCACAGTAAATCGAAATATCAGGTTATCAGATTTCTGGTGTACTTTAAGAGAGTCCGAGCGACACAGCAAAGGTACTGCATCCTGCGAAAAGACAAAAAGACAAGAAAACAAAAAAACAAAATAACATCTTTAGCAGTCAGGACAGAAAACAGTATACGTTAATTCATAAAAAACACTTTTAGGAATCTGTGAAATCTTTTTTATTGGGCTATACCAATAAAAAAGAAATTGCTTGATTTCCACTAATTCATTAAAAAAAAAAAAAAAAAAAAAAAAAAAAACCTGCATTATAAGAAAATACAAAAGAGACGATTATAGTTTTCAGAGTCTGATATGGGAAAGAAAGTACCCAAAAATGCCTGCAGGGGTCTCTGTTTACTCAGAAACCTCAGAGATTCAGCTTTTGGGCTTATGAGAAGCATTTTTACAAAAGTAGGTAAACAACCAACAAGCAAACAATAGCCTTTTTTTTTGCAGTTATATCATGTAGGTTTTCCATCAAGCAGTTGCACTGCACTAGGCAGCAGAATGCTCTGAACTGCAGCACCATCAGTTCACATCAAATGTTAATAATCCGTATTTTTAAAACTGAAAGCTGTATCATGTTTAGTAATTTAGGTGAGACCCATCTCACTGTTGGCAGTGCGAAATCCATTGGTAAATAAATGTGATTAAGACGTGTCAATTCTGTGTCTAAGCTTGTTTTCTGTAGGACATCCAAATTGTTCAATATATACCAATTAGTGACACATTTCTTGGATATTGATATGAAGTTTCATTAAAATACAAACCTAGGTGACCAACTGTGCTGTTTCCAAATGATTAAAGGACAAACCTGAATAAATTTGTCAAAGAAATCTAACAAATGCAGATAGTTTCATACAGGGCATGAGAGGTCACTAACTGTTTTGATGAATATGAAAATGATGTGAATAATTTTCTGTCGTTTTCACAGTCACCAGCTCCAATCCAGTTTAATTTTTATGGGAAGTTTTAGACCAGACCATTTTTTTCCACAGGGCCATCCTCAAAGGTAACGGAAAAGAAGGGGCACATATTTGACATTCGAGTTGAAACTTGAAACTCATAATGCTCAATGTTATTTATATGTTATAATATGTTAAACTATAAATTTGGTAGACATGACAGATTGCTTTAAAATAGGCTAGTTGCTTTTTCTCGTCAGTGTGCAATCGCCTCAATCTCTCCTCTTGACTGGTATCCAAAGTCAGTGACGTAGGACACATGAACAGCACATTCACTTTAGCAGGAGAGATGGAGAATACCATCATTCTTCGTAGATAAGACGTAGGCCAATATAATTGAATAGAGAGGTTAACTGCACTATGTTGTACAATGCCATAAACCTCATATACTGTACTTTTTAGCTGTACAAAATTAACGGTTCGTAGTTATTACATATTTTACAACACTTAAGAATATGCATGAGCTTGTCAAATGCCCTGGTGGTTCAAAACAAAGAAGGTGTGGCCAGACTTGGCGTGAGGGCTCTAAACTGAGTTTTAATTCTCAAAATGAAATACTCACCATTGAGCTTAGTTCAGACCAGAGATTTACAACAAGGCGAAACCGTTTTAAAAGGTTGCAGTGAAAGTTGCAGCAGTGTGAACTGGCCCATCTCAGCTCGACTGAAGACAGCTGAAAGGCAGTTTTAGAATTTAAGGTACATTACCTCTTTTCATCAGCTAATCAGCTCTTAGCAAAGTCAGCCGGTCACAGTTACAAGCTCTCGGAGGATTAAAATGGCAGAATTTTGGATGGAAGAAAGAGAGAATTACCTTATTTATTTGAGGAACAGCTGTGTCTGCACGACACGAGTTGCAAGTAACTCACGGTCACTATCCTCATTTGTGTCATTAGACACTACAAATTATGTACATTTACAAAAAAGCCTGAAAAGCCTTCAGTTCAAGGAAAGTAGAGAGCCGTTGCTGTGGAGATGTTACACCATCAAGTTTAGCTGCTCTGGTGTAAACTGGCAGTGCCTGCATCAATACGTGCTCTGTTGGAATTAAGTAAAATAGCAGTACAGACTCACTGTATTCATTTGCATCAAGATTCATTAATGTGATGCTGCCTTTTATTGACTTATTAGGTTTTGTTTTCGTTTTTGTTTTTGTTCTTTGAGAACGTTGTGGGCTGAGATGGTCCGTGGGCCGGTTCTGTCCCTCGGGCTATATTTTGCCCGTGCGTGTTTAGACAAACAGAGACATTGCTTTCAGCATGCATAAAAGCATTTACAGCTGGTTTTACTTTTCCGGGTAATCCCCGTCTGGTGAAGAATATTTTGAGGCGACCACTGAAGCTCCTCAGTAACCCTTTGATTCTCTCCAATACGGCAAATATCAGTCATGTCCAAAGACAATTTGAAAAGTTTGCTTCAGACCTTGTCGTAGCCTACAGACCTAAGCTCTCTGTATTGAAAGTTCCTGAGCATTCACTGCACCAATCTATAATAGACCAGTCTATCATCCTCAGTGAAAGCAGTCTGACCTGAATATCTGTCTGGCTCGGCAACCTGGCACAGCAAGATAGCTGTGTCTCCTGCCAGGACACCATTAATGAGACATTGAGTAGTCCCTCAAATTTCTGTTGTCTGCAAGCGGGCGGTAACTTCTATGTCTGAATGCCCAACTTTAATAGCAAGTGAAATATTTCAAAATCTAAAATCAAAATGTCAACGCGGCCTGAACTGCATTTAGCTTTTTTGAGAGCCTGAACCTGAAAATGTTCCCAAAAGTGATTTTAAGTCTGTACCCAAAAACTTCTGAAGAATATTTGGCTTCAACCATCCAAAACAATGCCGTCAAACCCCTTCAGATTTGAGTAGAAATGCCAAGCTCTTCAGCAGAACATTTCATATAACCTTCATCGAAGCACTATATCGTGAAAACAGATTTCTGTTACAGGATTTAAAACCCAGAAATTCTGTTGACTTTTCTAAGCCTTTTATTGAACTATGAAAGGTATGATTAAAAATGATACCATTTTTACATTAACATTTAGATTTCTATTCTTTTCTTGATATGCACAAACAATCCTTGGTAAAAAACAAAGCATAAGTAAGATGTCAAAACCTCGTATATGGTTGGACTGTGAATGAAACTTTAGAGGGCTTGTAAATTAATACAATTGTGAGTTGAAAGAGATAGAAGTCAAAGCATTCAGCTTACCAACGGTGTACCTTTATCATTCAGGCAATCACTCAATATCGAATATTGACATTTATACAGCTGGCTCTGCTATTGCGGTTGGTAAAAAAAAGCAAAAAGCAACGATGTAGTGGTATATGATACATGTACTTTCTTTTAAGAGAGTGGTACAGTCGTAATGTCACACCAGAAATATTATTTTGGAACACCAATGCTGATAATTAAGAGAATGTGAGAGGACAACCAACAATACGAATTGTGACATACTACAGTGTCAGAGTTTGACATTGGCTGCAAACTTAAATTAATCCCAGTACACAGCACAGTACCTATGGCCACAATGTATTGTTTTTTGAGTTATAGAATTTAATTTAAAAGCACACTGCAAATCCTTTGCAAAATACTTTGTCATATACTGAAAACTGCTGCAGTTTATGGTGCATGAAATGGACATCAGACTGATGCATCCTGCAGAACAGCTACAACAAATCTGAACAGCTGATTTCTATGTATTCATTCATTTTCACTTTTGTCAACATCTAAAGAAGCTTCACATTTTGAGCTGGAATCTTTGCAGATTTTTTTTTTTTTTTTTTTTTTTTTTTTTTTTTTTTAATGTATAATAAAGATATTTCCAACCTGGGTCTGTTTTTTATTCTTTTTTCCTCGAGGGTCTAGTCACCATTCAAACCATTCATGCAGAAGACATGAAACTGTTGTGATTCCACTGTGTAATTGTATAATTTGAATCAACAATATAGTCAATCAAATGTAGGATATCAAATCACTTGACAATTGACACTTGTCAATGACTTGACAATTTTAAGACTTGGAAAAAAAAAAAAGAAGATCTTTACACTACCACTGCTGTGTGCATGCCATAAGCAACAATCAAGGGAAACAAAACAGAAAACAAGCAAACAATCAATCAATCCATAGCCACATAAGCTTCTTACCAAGCTGTCTTGTCCTTGCAACACCAACAGGTACCCAGATTCCACAATTGTGAGGACAATTTCAGGTGTATTGCTCTTTGCCTCAAATATCTGGTGAACAAAAAGAACAATAATGAATTAATGATTAGTTTCACTGACAATGGTGAAGTGTTCTATCCAAGGTAGATCATAGTATTTGGAATAATTAGTTATTATATCAGCAATCAGATAAAGTCTTGTAATTCCTTGCTCAAAAATTGCCTTTAACTATGTACTGTATTACACTCTCCAATGTGATAGTCTTACGGGTGGATTGTAAATGCACCTGCTCATTTTAAATAAATGGTTTTGAAATGATGCCTACTATTCAGTTTTTATGCAGCTTATTGTGTAATGTAGGTATATTTTGGTTTCACAGCCGCCCATCCCCTGTCTTCATACTAAATATACAGTTTCAGTTTGCCATCTAGAGACTGACACAATTAATGAGAGCCAAAGCCACAATCATGTGTTTCCTGATTTGCTACAGCACTCCAGATCTCCAATGTGTCTTCCAGGCTCAAGACTACTAATTTGAAACTTAACACAATTCACTGGCAAGTTTAAACTGAATGACAAAGTGTACAGAAAAAAAAATTATAACTGTAAAATCAGAACACCTGATTATGTGTGATATGATGAAGCAATATAGACTTGCACAAATCCTTCCACATATCACCATATTATCATGGCCAGTATAACACAGATTTACGTTTCGACTAATTTCCCACGACACCATCTTCTGGAATATAAATATTTTTCAATTTTACAACCAGTATTGTCTGATACGTATCGACATACATTACCTTTTATCAAACTTTCCAACAAGTTAGTTTTTCAGAAGGTCAAATGATACACGCAGACTCCAATAAGAGGCCTGCATTCATTTTCTCACTGATCTGATATTTTTTACAGCAATATATGATCTTTTTTGCTGCTATTGAAACTTGTACAGATATTTACCCCTTTCACATTGTTGTGATTAAGCTACTGTTGAATTTTCAATCTATTTCTGGAGATTTGTTTTTCTGTCTTAAAGCTCATGCCAGTATTTTGTTTTCATATCGGCCGCCATGTGTGTACCAAAACTGAATTTTAAACAGGACTGGGAATCACTGCAGAACTGAGTAAACCTTCAAACAAAGGTCTCATCACTCAACCTGCATTCGCTCCAACATACATCAGGAAGGAAACAGCTTTACACTCTTTTTTTTTCTTCTTACAAATAAAAGCATATTGTATGCTGCATTATGATCTTGTCCTAAATAATATCCTCCAACCCTTCTTTGCTCACTTTACTTTTAAACTCAGAGATCATTTGAGGTTGTAAACCTAATGTGCATTAACTAGGGATTTATTTCACTATATCTTTCTTTGTTTAAACAGCTTGTAGAAGAGAGGACTTTACATTTAATAGGAAGCCTTTCAAACCCTTCTTGTCGTGTTTTGTCCCATTTACAGTATCACTATGTCGGGAATTACAAGGCACTAAATAGTACTAATAAAAAAACAAAAAAAACATGATTATATTTATGTAGTAATATACGTAAAATCGTGTTTATTCTGCACTCCACATGCTATAAATCAACCCGGACGGAAGTGAAAGGATTATAGAAACACCTTTAAAAGGGCTGAAGCTAAAATGGTAGCTGCTAAAGCGAGGGGTTAACTAATGAACACGGAGTTTAGATACCTGACGTAACTCTGTTCAATTACTGTGAAGTCAAATCACAAAAAAAAAACAAAAACAGGCTCGGTTACCTTCCAGGGTTTCCCCTGTGTCTCTCCTGGGATGAAACGTCCATAGCGTTTTAATGTCCATGTCTGACTTGAGGCCATTTTCTGGGGAAAACAAACAAAACCTTCTTCCTTGATATTTTCCAGCTAACCAACATCCGACCTGTTAACTTCCGGTCCGCGGAGCCAGGCCACGAGTTGTCCCATAAAAAAAATTAAACAATTATTTTGACCCTGCGATTGTCACACAGACCGAAAGATAAATTAGATAAATATATGCTGCTTCCTGTTGGGAGACTGATGCCTACTGATCCCGACCCAGATGATGCTGTGACCGGTTTTGAACAAGTGCATTTCCCTCATCTTTAGGAATGTAGGCCACCAGAAGAAACCTGAAGTGTTAGATTGGTGTTTGTTAATTGCTGACTTATTTTGACCTTAAGACTGAGGTTAACATGTTCTAGTGCTGCTCATTATAATGCCGGCTAATGAGTGGCTGCACTGTAGGTTGCAGGGCTGAGGTACTTTGAATGCAGGCTGGTTGACTGGGAAACATCCTCATGCTGGTACTGCTTTTCCAGGCTATGTGAGTGTACGTGAATACAAACGAGCGTTTGGCTGTTTCTGGTTTGAATTTGCCTCCAGGAGTCAACCAATAAACTTTATTCATGTGCAGATTCACATGAGCAATGTTGAGATTGGGAGGCTGTGTCCATCAACTGATCTGCAAGCATTTGTGACCTGCAGTTACCTGCAACATAAGTTCACAGAGACTTTGCATGTATCTTCAAAGAAGCATAATTTCACTTTGAGACAAAACTATATAATATGCCAGATATTCTTTACCTGCTCTAAATAAAAATGTATATTGTGACTTGGTCAGCGATGTCCTACTGACCATACTGCCTTCATAGTGACATGTCAGGCTTATATACTGTAGATATCTCTTCGTAGGACACACCACTGGGTTTATTAATCTATGTCACTATTTATTAATACGTTTATAGCTATATCTTTTTTCATATTTTAAATACAAAACAAACAGCTAGCTGCCATCTTGTGATTCTAATGTGGTGATGAGTGAAAAGTCTCAAATGTACAAATATGATTGTAATGACAATCTACAGTATATTCTGATTGATGGATTTTTGAGGCTGATACAAATATTGATATTTGGTATCTGATAGCATCACATGGATCCCTTTGAATTTTGTGTGACCAAGTTACCTAATGACCGGGTAATGGCAGTTAAAAAAAAAATATGTTGTGCTCCCTGGTGGATAAACTGTGTAAAGGTAAGAGTGCCACTGTTTCTAAATTACATCAAACCGGGTTTGCCCTCTCTTTTCTCCAATACCTCATTCACACTGATACCAATATATCTGCAGTAGGCTAATATTGGCTCATATGGATGATTTATTAGTTCAGATCTATTGCATAACTGTTGTTCCATGTCTTATGTTTGCCCATCCACATCCAGACTGGTCTTGCCACTGGTTTTCTTTTCTCCCAGTTCCAGCAGCTGACTTGACTAACGAGAGAAACCCCGCACAGCACGGGCAGTATAGAAGATAGAAGATAGAAGATGGAAAGAAAAAGTATGGAGGCTCTCATTTCACAGCAAACTGAATAAGTTAAAACTGTGACCACTGACAGCACCTTTAGTCCTGTCCTGAAGGAAGGGACTGAAGTACAGAATACTGACATCAGGTTGTATCTGTTATAAAGACACAACCAGCACATTTTAGAAGGCTGCCAAGCATGGCACATTCACTGAAGAGGCAATGTAATCCTACTTTGACCAAAATGGATCTTGAATTTGTTGTGCTTCATTTCTGCTGCATCAACATTGGTAGTGTTGCAGTTGGGAATTTTCTAAATGGGATCAATATCATCTGTTACTTATTACTTTCTAATTTACAGTTTTGTTTAGGCAAAAGGAAAAATACTTTTCAAATCTCACTCTGGTCTGGTGATAAGGACAAGGAAACGTATTGTGGTTCAAAATTCTCCCACGTGTCTCTTATCCATTGAGCCCAAATTTCGACAAATAGCCCAACTGGTTAACAACATTGTGAACATAACATATTGAATAATACAGAAGTCCTGCAATTCTATAAATCAAGTTGAATGTCCTTAAAAATGAGGCTAGGTTTTGTAGGTTTGAATTTTTGCATTAGATCCAGTGTGTAGAGGGAAGTGTTTCTGACACATGCTATACACACAGAGCATTTTCAGTTTTGTGATTGTTTCACGAATACAGTCCTCTCATTCTCTCGCATGCCTTTTCTTAAACTAAAATGGCAAAAAGGGTTGTTTGATACATGGAGTTCACATGCTTTTATTAAACCATATGCAAAAGGAACCAACTGAACTCTAAATTTTCTTCTTTTGGAATCAAGATGAATTTTTTAATTGAACTATTCACCTTGATGAAGTGTTAATCGACATCCATCATCTCTCTCTTCCACTTTGATTGTATAAAATGACTGACACTGGATTTTGGGGTCCAATGCTGATATGATGTCATATATTTTCCACATAAATGTGTATCATAAACCAAGACTTTTGAAAATGATCCCTTGATTATTTTGTTTTAATTGAAATTAAGATGTGCTCTGAGCAGGAAATGAAACTTGTCAGTGCACTCAGGTGAACAGACTTAATGACAACAATATTTCTAAATTACCATATACCTTATATGTCAAGGTACCTTAACAAATTGGAACTCAGAGGATTTTAACTGCTTTCAGGTTTGTATTTATTTCTCTCTTTCTACCTTGAAATTGAAATTAGCCAGCAAGTGGGTTCATTAATAAAACTCTAGGAGGAACTACTTAGAATATGTGTTTTAATTTTCATTAAACAACTGGGAGGACTTTAACTTAGTGCGATGTTTTTATTTGTGGCCAGAATTCAATTCAATTAATTTCTTTTATGGCAGGAGGTAACACCACAGAAAATACATCCTGAATTTAGTGCTACATTTTTAACCATAATAGATTTTAAAAGTCTTTGTCTATAATCTGTTCAAAGCTCTGGCTGACCTGTGAAAATCTGTTGGCAAAAATATTTAATCTGTTGATGGCATTCTTTTATATGTCAGTGTGAACTTTCCAATTTTGGTGTCACTTGTGAGTGAATCACTTTAATTTAAAGCAAAGATGATTGGTGAAGTTAGTTTGGTTTAGTTAAGGGTGCATCATACAAATCCATGAATGCTTTTGCCACTTTTCCCCATGTTCTTGTGGATTTTTGCCCAAGTTTCTATGAAAGATAAAATGAGCTTTGACTAACAAGCACGTGTACTAATTTTCTTGGCTTGTCTAGGAATATGTAGGCTGTAATGTAATGTTAAAACTAAAAGGATGCATTTTCATTAAAATGCTCAGAATGCATTAAGGTGTAGATAATACAGAATTGTGCTTAATTGAGCCAAATGATTAGATAAACTGTAAAGGAGTGACGAGGTAAAGTAAATGATTGCAATCATGTGTCATGATAGCTTTATTCTGAAGATAATATGCCTTAGTTTTTGTTTATCACCAGCTGATACAGGAATAAAATATTTTAAATTTGGAAAATCTATTCATTTTCAGACAAAGTGGTGTGACATCGGCTGTAAAAAAAACAAAAAAATGAATAATGTACAATTACATCCTACGTGTGTTTATGTTTTTTTTTCTCCATACGAGAACTCGCAACCCAACAGTTCTAAATGAGCCTGTTGCCAATTAGAGAGCTTATAGCTTCGGCTTTGTTTGCTTGCGCAAATTACGCAGTAGATGAGACCGATAATGGAGACGACGAACGGGCTACTTGGTTTCTCCAAGTGAAGCCCACAGCAGGCTTTAACAGTGTGATCGCGTTGCTACCTGTAGCCTTAACTTGAGAGAACGGGAGAGCGTTTTAAGAATGGGAAGAGCATTCCCCTTTAAACAAGGTGGGCTGAGCTTATTTGCAGTGTCGCTCCTATGGCAACCCAATAGATCAGCATCATGAATATTCACAATTCACCAAAACGCACCCTGACTATGGATCAGTGATGTCAGCGGTCCCTGGAATGCTTTACTGTATTTTGCATGATTATGTCGCGTTGTTTGATGGCAGCTGGCAAGACATCTGATGAAAAGAGCATCCTTCGTCGTGCATGACCTTTCCTCGGTCTCCATATCACAGTCCGTCGGCACGTCTCTCACATGTCACGCTAAGGTGACTTTCAAGCAGTTTTTTCCACTTTTGCGCACAATGTCGGAATGGCACAAAGATGTACATCGGGGACACAGTGGCCAAGCGGACCACCCAGACTGTGCGTGAGGACATATGCAAACTGTCAGGTAGTCTACTTATGAAAAAGAGTATCTCTCATCTGTTTCAGTTGAGCAACGGCGGTCCATGTCATGTGTAGCAGGCTTTCAGGGATTCAGATTAGCTCCAGACTGATCGCTCTCATAAACAGATAGGGAGCGCGGGGCTGGTGACAATAACCGTTGCAATACAGCCTAACAATCTGGTTTTATTCAATTTTCTCCACTGTGTCTCAATGTCATAATGGACAGGTTGCACTCCTCCATGCGTAAAAGGCTCTACAGCTTGCCACAGCACATTGGACAGAAAGCATCTATAATGGGCGAAGGAGAAGATGCAGACAAGGACACCCGGAGGAAGAGTATTAGGATGAAACCTCTGCCGTCACCGTCGCCGACCTCTGGGGGAAGCTGCAAAGGCATCGGCGAGACCAAAAGTGGGGAGTCTGTGATCATGGAGACGGACATAGGGAGACCGATGAAGACCAGTTCAAATGGAGATTGCCGGAGATTCCGCGGCAGCCTTTCGTCCATCACAAGTCGGCATGTGCACGACTCGGACTCGGCGGAGGAGAGACGCCTCATTACCGAGGGGGATGTCACCCCGAGCGAGGAGAGCCCCCCTGGAGCCATCGGTGATGGGCAGCCGGATCAAGGTGCGCAGGGGGCCAGCGGCGGCGGTGGCGCCCCAAATGATTCAACAGACCAGCAGTCAGGGTTTATAAAGTTGGATGGCATTGATCAAATTCTGCCGGACGACGAGAGATTATATCAGGCGGGGTTCATACACAGACAGTTGGGAGCAATGCTTCAACCAGGGGTCAACAAGTTCTCCCTGAGGATGTTTGGAAGTGAGAAGGCGGTTGAACGGGAGCAAGAGCGGGTTAAATCCGCCGGATTTTGGATAATTCACCCCTACAGTGATTTCAGGTAAATGTAGACACCTTACACTTGCTCCTCTGTAAACAACAAAGGTTCAGAATGAGGCGTCACGATGCCTCGCACAGGCCCAGATGTGTCTCATTTATTGGGGCATTCATTCTCAGGAGAAGCCCATTCATTGTTCTATTCAGTTTTGTACCAACTCCATCACTTATCTTACTCCTCCATGTTAAAACATATTTTTTTTCCAAAGTCAATGATAATAAATATAGTTAAATGTTTGATAATAATTCTTAGAATTTACTGATCTTTTTTTTTTTTTTTTATAGATTAATGAGGGATTTTTATTGCAGTAACACAAGTGGAAAAAAATATCCATTAGTTTCAATGTATGAACATATTACTCAAGAGGCCTGTAGACACACTGTGTTGTCATGGAACAACCCACAGATGACACAACCTTTGCTAATTAGGACGATGTAGCCTACCTATCCTGGGCAGCTGCTTTCCAAATTGACAAATAATTTAATCTTTTAGAGGATGTCTTCTCCTGTTTTTGAGCAGATCTGTGCTCAGGGCACATCATTGACAAGAGTTAGTGATGAGGCCTTCACTTCATATAAACTGTAACAAGCGTATATATTGATTTTCTTATCATTCTCTTCTCCTATACATTTTTTTTTTTTTTTAAAAAGCAACAGAATCACATCATTTTATTTAAATAAAATCTGAGTAAGGGTTCAAGAGCAACTTTGAAATGATCAGCATATTTCGTCTTCATTTGAGTTGTCCACTAGTGACAAACTATAGCAGTAAACCTAAACAGAGAAAGTCAGAGAAAGTACTCTTTTGTTAGCCTGCAGATTCTTCTCTGTTGTTTGTGCCCTTGAGTTTGTTATTGACCATATGCCTCTGATTCATGGCCCCATGGAAGCTCTTAACTGACAAGAAAGATTGGCTTTAAGATCCTCCTTGCTTTCTAGATGTTATGCTGGTAGTCATACAATTCTTTTGCAGAGAACTATACCACACATATTATAGTATACGCTGGTGTGTATGCAGTGTTTTCTCATTAATGTTGAATTGGCTTCTTGAGATCATGCTTTCGACTGAAGAGGGCTCACATAATCGGATTCCCTCAACCCTGATAAATACATTTTGACAAAATACATCTGTTCTGACTACTCCAAAGCTGATATTGTATGAACGTCGTGAACCTTTTATTATTTTTTATTTATTTTACATTGAATTCTGTAGTTTAATAATTCATGCAAAATTATTGCATTACAAGCTGTGTCAACCTTGTAGACATGTAGGCATTAAAGTTGTTGTGCATACTGTTACATTTCTCCTTTTCTATGATACTGCATGTTGTCTCGCCTGCTGTGTGTTTGATTGGCTGTGATGGTGTAGTGGCATGTGATATAGAAACTTGCCATCAAAAGTGTGTTTTTCAACCTCAGGAACAAGATGTCTGACTTGGAGGGACATGCAAGCTGTATAGTGCGACTTGCTCACGGACTTGAGGTGTCAGTGGAAAAAGCTAAAAAATACTCCCAGAATAGAAAAGAGACATTTATCTGACTACACTGGATGTTGTCTGGCGAAATATGTATTTAAGATTGACGATTAAGTCACCTGCTTAAAGTTGTCATGAATTTCTTTTTCTTTTAATAAAACTGTGTGTGTGAGAGGGAGGTCGATACACACAGTAAAACGAGAGAGGAGAGATGTCTGTCCAACAACAAAAAAAGACATTTTAGCCAACCTTTCCATGGAATCTGCCCCATTGTTTAATGTTTGCAGTCCCTGATTAGTTTATTCTGCTTGAACAATCTGACTGTCTCTGTACATTATTCTACTAATATCTCCTCACTTGAAACCATTAAACAAGTCCAACCTCTCGAGGACACTTGTCGCTAGAGAACTATTTGCAGGTATAATTAAACCTTACACTGTTTCGTGATCACTTCTTCTGAGTCCGCACACAGTTTGGACAGGCCATCATTAGGAAGTGAGATATGGATGAGACAGTTTGCCATTTTTGTTATATTCCTCCCAGCTGGTTGTGTTTCCTCTGACCCCCTCTGCTGTCTTACTCACTGTGTTAAATGTCACGAGGAAGGGTGATTTGGGGCTCGGGGAGACTGTCCTGATACAGAAAGGTCAGAGAATTGGCACCAGCCATCAGATTTGAAGTGTCTTCGAGCAAGATGCCAAAACAGGGGCTCTGTTGCACGCTGCATTTAGTGAAATAGATGCGACTCTCTCTGTGAGCTGCACCAAAATAGATAAATAAATAAAAATGTGCTGAGAAAGAAGTGATTTCAAAAATGAGGTTGGCCACCCACTTGTTTTAGGTCTGAGGGTGGATACTGTATATTACCATAATTAAACATTTTGGTGATCTTTTGCATGTGTGGAACGCAACAGTATGATTTTGTAATCACTCAACTCTGCAATTAAAACCACAGATGTGGCATTCAATCAAGAAAGAAAATATGAGCCTTGGCTTTAGTTAAATGTGCATGTGATATCTTAAAAGCACACATACATGCATTAATTTGTGTCGTATTTAAATGAATTAAAGGATAATGACCTTACTGAAGGAAGTAAAGATTGATCTGTAAAACCTATTTATTAGTATTAACATGCCTCAAAGCTTATTTGTAACCCATGTGATTGTGAGATGGAATACATCCTACCAGTGAGTTAACACAGCCGATTGCAGTGCATTGGAGCTAGTATTATATTTTTGAGAAAATGAAGGAAAAACATGATACCCGGTCACCAACATCCTCCAAAATCAGGATCAGAGACAGGACTGTAATTAAAGTACACAAGGAAATGAGTGGGACCTTTTAATGGGCCTGGAGAAGAGAAGGGTCTCTGTGACTAAAAGTTTTATTCCCATGTCTGCATCAAAGCTGCTGGCCCTATAAACTCAAATTAGAGTGTCACAAGGAATCACATAGTCATCACTGCGCCGGAATTGAGCAAAATCTCTTCTTGTCAAGTTTTGTATAAAGCTAAGAAGCAGGGGAGGAGCAATATCTTGCAAGGGAAAAAGGCAGATTAAAAATGGCATCATAATCCAATCTACAGCCTCACTTCCAGAGCCAAAGCCGAACAGCCTCCTTATATTTTGAACAAGCATTTCGCAGTGAGCAGATGTGGTCAGTTAACCAGAGGGTGACACCCACAACCCTTCAATATAAAAGGAGACAAGAACAAAATAACTAAACGATATATATATATAAGGATTCTTTTAAATACGAAATGTAATACTCTCCTTAAGCACCAGATGATCATAAAATATTTGTGAGGGCTTTGATAGGATTGTTGTACAATACATGTGATTGGTGCTGAGATTACTGACTCCTCTGCCATGTTTCATATTGCATGGTATTGTTAGATATTTGCTCTGCAAGCTTACTCATCTCAGTTTTGAAAATGTGACGTTATGTTTGTTTTGTTTTTCAAAGCTCTTGTGCCATAAACTGTGCTGAGACCTATCAGTGCTGCATGTCCTTGGTCGTAAATAGAGCCTGGTAAAAGTCCTGGAATGCTTGCAGATGGAAGATGTCAGTGCTTGACTGGCAGCGTGATACCCCTCTCACTGAATGGGTCCTCTATTATCGTAAGATGAAAACTGGGTGATTATTATTTTCTTACCTGTTTGCATAGAGCCATTTGAATGCATTCTGTCAATGCAGCTGCATTGTGCAGGGTTCTAGACAAATGATGAGGCGCAATATTAGGATGCAGGCCTCTGATCGTGAAGAGCCTTTTAATTATCTTGTGATTCAGATCCCAGAGGACACATCTGTTGGAAAGTCATCCACATTTCCCTAGAGAAATAGAAAAGATGTCGCACATTAGAACTTTTTTTTTGTATTAAATTTTTTTGCAGTGAAGGCTCTATTAAGCTTTGGAACTGTGTTGCCAACACTATCAGAGAGGGGGGGGGGGGGGGGGGGGGGGTCAGCTGTCCTGCAGTTTCTGTCAATCAGTTAAATCCCTTTGCAACAGTTAGGCGGATCCTTCCATCCCCTCTGCAAAGTCCACTTTTGCAACAGCCTTTTATTCCTCCCGCACATCCACTTCTGTTCCCCAAAAGACACTTACCAAGACCGTGGCAAAAATAAATCCTCTGAACAGACATCTTACAATTCTGCCCCTGTTATTTTATTTTATTTTTTTTTTTACAGAGAATACATTAAAGAAAAGTAGAGCAGATGTAGTCACCAATCTGCACATAATGGCTGATATAGTTGAAGGAAGATAACTTTTAGTCAAAGTGTTGACTAAAGGAAAATGTGCACTGAAGGCATTCATGTTACCTATGAATTTAACCCGTTTCTGATTTGATGTTTTCACTCTCTTGCTAAAGTGAGTCACAGCATTTGTAATGTCAGCCATCAGCCTGACTATAATTTTTTTTTTTTGAACAGTTTCTTACAGCATTTGCATAGCAATGCTGACTGTCTTCTGCAAGGGAAAATTTGCTGTACTTGATATGAATAAATTGAGAATAGTAGTTGTGCCACCTGGACTGAGACTATCCTTTTACTTTGTAAGACATCAGTGGGAAATATTTCCCATTTTTACCTTTCTCTTTATGAATTCTGAGATATTTTAGAAATGGTGCTCCTTAGCTATACAGCCCTTATCAAGCATTAGCAACCACTAATAGCTATACGCGTTTTGTCGAAGATACGGTATGCTGCAGCGTGTGCACTCGCGTGTGTATTATGTTTGTAAGCGTACGGGATTAGATTGAATAACGGCCTTCTCTGTTTCAGTCAGGTTGATTACTGTTGATTTGAGTGTACGTTTTGCTATTGATTTGTTTGGGTCTCGAGGGGTGTCCAGCTTTCCGTTGTTGGATTTATTGAAAAATGAGATGGAGCAACATGCATATCTGCAACAAGGGTGATTCCCCTTCATGTGGCAGTGGCAGGTCTGGTGAGAGTTACACAAAGGTCAAGATGAGGTGCTGGAGAGGCAGTAGAGGAATGTAAAGCCTTACATATCTAGAGCCTCATTTAACATGTTTTTGACAGTTTTATTGCGGTTTGACGATAAGATCGGTAAGCCATCAAAATGTTTTAACTAATAGATGCATGTATTAATTACAGAGTGTTAGCATGTGCCCTTATGGACAATATCTAATTGTCTTACATTGCTAATCTACATTGTAAGGTAAGGTGGAATGCTGCTTGAGACTACATCGGATGAATGACACTCTTTGCCTTTCAGTCTCCATTAAATAATTCATTCTTTAATGTAGTGAGGGTAAAACATGGGGATTACAGATGGTTCTGGCTGGGCCTGAAAGTGGGGTAATCAAAATAGGTTGCTGTGCTCATCCACCAATATTAGGAGCCAAGAGATTATTACAGCACAATTTATTTAATGGAGGGAGCCCAGGGAGGATGTACGTGGCCGGTAGGTGAAAGGTTGCCTGTCAGAGTGGCACAATGATCGAACGGCACTGCGTGACCTCACCAGGCACACTTGTGTGGGAGTGTGAAATCAGGACACATGATCACAACTATTAAATAATGGCCTTTTTTACATTTATTATTATTATTAAAATTATTTTTTGGGTATTTCCGTGATCACCCACACCTTCCACCCGATATATCAGTTATTTCAGCTTCAAGTATAAGGCGGAGAGCTGAGTTTAACCTTGGCAACGTGATGGTAATCTCAAGTTAAGAATATATTGATTGATTGGACATCATATACATTTTCAAAATGGGAAAGCCTGCTGGAAACATTTTCTGTAAAGTGCCGCATGTCAGCCAGCTGGTATGTTTGATGTGTTTTGATCACCTGACAAATGTGATGTTGTATTATCTTAGCATCTCTGCGTGGTTAATGGAGAAAATGCGCATTTATTTTAACAATTTACCACCCTACAGTCAAGTCATATTTGAAGTGTCTTGTGTATGACCAAAACCTCTGCAGACCTGTCTATAATCCTGTTGACACATTTTGCTTCTGGCAATGCTTCAGCATGATTTTTACCTCTGCATACTGTTTTAGAAAAGAAAATCTGAGTACAAAAACAAAATAATACAGATGCCTGCTATACCCGCACATTTGATTGTCATCCCTTTTTGACTTCACCTATCACTTATAGTTATGCAGGGGAGAGTAGTAGAGAAGGGGAGGAAAAAGCCTTTTTCAACCTCGTGACACATGACCTATGAATTGTGTAAAAGGGGCTTCAACTTGCAGTCTTACGGGGAAGTGATGATAACTTTGAATTTGACAGTGATGACTTAGTGTATGCTTCATTTGTTCATGGCACAGTGATAACTATTCTCCATCTGAATAGTGGTGGTTATAAATCTCACTTTACACGTTTAGATTTAACATCAATCTGACATTCAACATTCAATGAGTGCTGGTCAAAAACATGATATTAGGTGTAATCTCCCAATGATACCCAAGAGGGCATTCTTTACTTGAAGTATGGACACTACAGTGATTCATCCTAATTGATAACCAGAGTAAAGAATATTCTCTTTGGTATTATCTCTTTCACTATAACCTGAATCAAGATTTTAATGCAGATAAAAAAGAAAACTTTGAAAACAAGAAATCACTTCTCTAGCAATCAAAAAAGCACCGCATGGTGTGTTTTATGGGAATTGTCAGCCTGGGTGGAATGAATAATTAAGACTGCTTGGGTGAAAATACCTCCTGTAGGCTATCACTTCTCTCTGATGTCTCCCTATTCAGCATTCAGGCACGCTATTCACACAGACCTGGGTGAAGTACTATTCACAACTACTCTTTGTGGTCTGCTTTTGCCTATTTAAGAGCCACATGGCTCTGATTTAATAATTTAACAATGCAAAAAGTCTTCAAAACAAAACAGCCCATCCTTTTGCACCCCAGGCATGTTAAAATAATTGTAAGCATTAATTGTCAACTGAATTTGACCCTGATTTGTCCTTCACATGCTCAGAGACTTCCTAGTGTTTCATTTCCCCCCAAAATAACTATGATTTCATGCATAGTTTGTATAGTAACCATACTATGACTTCCGTTGTGTTGACCTCTATATGCATGCTGCAGCCGCAACACACTCTTTCCTCCTCACAGAAATTCTGCTGTATGTAGTACATACAGGTTGACCTTTTCTGTCCCAGGTGGATTCTCTCACCCCTTGTCTTTCTGAAATTGGATTGCTATTTTTTTTCTCCTATCCACCTCGATAGGAAATGGCCAAGATGTGAAATTGGCACCAATAACCTGCTCCAGAGGTTGGACACAATTTAAGAACCATTATATTAAAAAGCATTCAAATTGTATGTAAGATTACAATTTCCATTAACTTCAGAACCAATTAGCAGAATGTGCCAGAAACAAAAAGTGTAAGTGGATCAGGTGGACGACCTTGTGTGAGCCAACACAGTCAATGCATTGTCTTCTCTGTCTTTCTGTTTTTCTTACCTTTGGATTCTCAGGAATTAAGTAAAATGCTAGAAATGTGAGCAACAAACATAACAGTTTGAATGTTTGTTTTTTTTCTCTTGTGGGAGGTTTATCTTGCAGTGTGTATGGCTTTTACAAGGAATTACTTTGTACTGGGATTAGTCATTAATGCAGTCTCAACATTTACTGTGTGTGCTTTCAGTGCAACTATATAATGATAATAAGATCATATTTTATTTTACCAAATGATTCAATTCAAGCTAACTAGTAAAGAACAAACAAAACACCAAACAATCAAGAGCATGTCATGGAAAGCGTGAGTTCTACACATTTATATACCAGATCAAATCATGACACTTCGCATTAGCTCTTCATAATTCACCTATGATTTACAATATTACTTTCCTGAACACATGGCAGCAGTGTGGCCTTTCCATTTGGTGACCTCTCCACGGTTTAGTCTTCATAAATGTACAGAAAGTTAAAGCACTTTGGAAACAGTGGGGTTTCCACTCAGGGAGGACCACAGACCAGTGCGCTGAATAAAGACCTCTGTGTGTGGCTGGCGTGTTTCACAGGAAATACTTCCCTGGATCAATGTGTTTGGCCTGACCCTGCCACACGCTGGGTGTCTCCAAGACTCAGACAAATGGCTGGATTATGAGACATGCACTGGTGAGAGACAGATTGTTCACTCTCCTCTGCTATCGGGTGGTGTGTGTGTGTGTGTGTGTGTGTGTGTGTGTGTGTGTGTGTGTGTGTGTGTGTGTGTGTGTGTGCGGGGAGTGTGTCCACCGCAGTTTTTGGTCCAATAAGTCACTCAGGTTTTGATTGAATAGGGATCTAGATTCTGTCCACGTTTACCGTGTACAATTGAGAAATTAGAGAGCTAACAGATAAACACGATAAATCCTGCACTGTTTAACAGTCACATAAGCCTTCACTTTTGCTTACTCACGCAGACCAGTCAAAATCAGATAAACTGTATCTCCTCTCCAATTTAATTTAATTTCATGCTCAGTGTCATCTTAGTGAGGGTTTTCCATCAGCTTTTAAGCTGTATTAACTTTGGTCTTATTTACCTCTACTTTTTTTTCTTCACATCTTTAGTTAAAGAGATGGTGATTCTAGTGAAATGTTTGTTTTCAAAACATTATGGAAAGAAAAAGAGCCTTGGTCTGTGTCCAGAAGACCATACTGACATTAATCTCTCCTTCTACCCTCTTTCTCTTGATGGCCCATCAGTCTTAATGTGTTGTTGTACAGAGTCTTATTTTCTCTCACTGTTTCCACATTTTCTCACCCCTATTTTTACCTTGCCCCTATTCTTCCTCTCACCCTCTGACCTCAGATCACCGTTTTGGAGATGGATAGAAAGGACTTTCATTGTGGCTGCTCCATGGGCTGATTTGCGGCACCTGAAGTGGTGACGATAATGGCCCAGCACTGGTGCAGCCCAGAGCAAGGGCATGAGGTGATGGTGTACACTGTGACCAGTAACAGACAGTACATTATCTTAGTACTTCATCCGTGTTGCGAGAAAGCCCATTACTCCATCTCTCTTTGTCTCGCACTCCTCTATCCAGCAGAGGTGCGTGCTGGTGGGGGGGGAGGGGCAGTTGAATTCACTTGGGAGGGGGCACTGGACAGTGTTTCTTCTGCCACACTGGGTTTGGCTGTCAGGATACCCCTTTGACATGACCCTAAAGACCTTGTGTGGAGATAACAAGGCATCATGATAAAACACAGATGCAATTAGTGGCAGGATGACAGTCTATAAAGCAGATACTAGCACATGCTAGTAGGATAAGTGCATGCTCGTGGCACTGACTAGAACGCTTTCTGTCCTCTCGTGTCTACTACAGCCTTGTCACTCACTATCTCTCTATTTTGTCCCCACTGAGGGTACATTTATTTGCTGATTGTAGACTACCCATGTACCATTTTTGTTCCACTGAGCAGATAGATAGCAGGTTGTGCTCTGAGGAGCTGTGAAGGACTCTGCTGGGCTGTAAAGCCTCTTCTTAAACAGCAAAAAAAAGAAAAAAAAGGTAAAAGAAAATCCCAATGGGACAAAAAGAGGAGAGGAAACACAGACTTGGCTACTTCTGAACATTCTTCTCAGTGGGCTCCCTGATTACATATGGTCAGTTTGTAAAGTGGCAACTTTACCCACTCTCATCCCAGGACATGAAATACGGCTGTTTTGTTGCATCCTGCTGGCATCTTATGTGCAAGGCACCTTTACGCACCAAAACTACTTTGTTAGAGTTCGGAAAAGATAATGGTTTGGGTTAACATGTCATATACTTTTGAGCGCCTTGAGTTTGTTAATCTGTTTTTGTGATAGATGCGTCTCTGATTCATCAGCAACTTTGTTATGTTTGCATTTACAATGCCGTCCCTCATCGTCCCAGTCGTCTGCTTCTTGATCTCTTTCTTACTATGCATGGCAAGGAGCACCCATGCTTTAGAATCCTTGTTGATTAGATCGTCACTCACAACCAATGTATTTCATAGTATTCCTACCACCATTACACTTTTATGGGCAATTGCAACTTGTCTCAGGACTGTACGAATGTAACTCAACACTGAATACCATGCTAAAATGACTCTGTCCTCCTCCAAAAAAATCTCTCATAGGTCTTTAGTACATGCAGTTTATGACAAGCCACAGTTACGATATAAACTTAAGCAACTTCTAACGGGCGTATCAATAATGATGTAATAGTAATAATCTGGGAAGTGATGCAGATCAGATGACATCTATGAGTTTTTACGTATTAGGAGATTGTGTGTTGGGTGATTTGGGTCGGAGACTGATGTTTGTTTCATGGACATTTAAAAAAGAAATCACATTTACTGTTGTCATGACGATTGCATAACTTTAAGTCATCATTTTAACCTAAACCATTAACTTTCTCTAACCCTGATCAACTGGGTTTTGTGCCTAAACCTAACGAGGGATGCTAATTTAGGATACATTCCTGTGGGTCGTACCTGAGACTGGGAACAAAAGACATAGACATAGATGGGTTGAAGGACATGTTGGACAACCACAGGTGAGGACAAAGGAAATTTTTTCAAGTTAAAAAGCATCTTCTGGACACATATGTGTAACTTTCAAGAGTTTGACCTATAACCACAAAAGTTAATTTTCAGTTTTTCAGCTGGTCATAATTGTTAAGATCGGCTGTTTTTCCCAACTAATGGATATTATTAAATTGTGTTGTCAAGTGGTGCTGTGGATTAATTTCAGAGTGAGAGCAGCTTCCACTGTTGTTGGCAAAATTTTGGAGGTTAGGCAGCTTCTTTGCTTACATTTATCAGTGCCTATGAGTAAAGGGTCATACTTCTTATCTTTTAGAAACCGTTTTCTGCTGCAGCAGTCATGACATTATCTATGGCATTGTTTTGCTCTTGGCTCTGTTGAATAACAGTCCCAGACAGCGCTTTAGAGGTGAATGAAAAATCACACCCTGTACTCTTACCTTGATGTCCTACCAGCAGAACTACTTGTATTCTTATTTATGGATCTCTTTTAGCAGCGTTAGGTAAGGTTGACTCCATTCAGTTGATTATGCGTCTCCTCTACCCTCTGTTGGTATTTAGTAAATCCCTCTGTGTTCTCTTAGCCTAAGGTTGGGGAGATTTGCCTCTACCTCTGATGAAATCTTCTTAGCCTAGGTTTGATAAAACAGCGTACCTCACCTAAATATAGCCACCTGCGACTGCACAGCCCCAGTGTCAATGATGTGCTTGCAGTGTGCCTGCTGGCTGTGCTTAGCAAAGACAGCGTCATTATGACAGTTCATTGGAGCGGATGACAACAAAAATAGCATTAACCCTTTTAACCAGATTTTTCTTTTTCTTACTCCTAGACACAAATCTTGCTGTGTTTGCCAACTGGCTTGTGTAAAACCAACAATCTGCTCTTTTATGGGCAGTACACTGTGTTTAGCTTACATGTAAAATTAGGTGATTTCTTTAAGAGCCTTTCATGGCCAATTTCCATTCAATCCTCCTTATTGGTTTATTCAGAAACGACTATGTAATTAATGAAGCTGTTTCTCTGTCAGTTATCATTTGAGTTTAACTGCAATTTACAACTTGATCTGTTAAATTGGTCCCAAGCTGTTCACAGCTAAAATGCAGCTCCAGGAAGTTAGCTCTAAACAGGTGTTTCAATGACTCTGAATTCAAATATGTAATATACTTTTCTTTATTGAGGCCTTTTCATTGAGGCAGATATGATACCTTTCAAATGAAATTGTACAACACTGTATTAGGTTTAAATTTAAACAAGGTTAGCCTTACCAAAAGTCTGACAGCATTGTTGGTCAGATTGACAGTCAACTCTAGGTCATTTGAATAATGGTGTTATGACCCATGACCAGAAGCAAAAACATAGGCTTGATAACACATTTAAATATTTTACAACCATAACAAATATTTTAGGCAAGCGATTGGAGGGCATGACTATTGGTGTTGAAATCATGTGGCTTGGACTATGGACACCCTGATTCAACTCCCGTCTCCTATACCAGCATTTATGGTTTGTCACCATCAGAATAATTTTCCTTCACCTTAACCAAGCAGTTTTAGTTGACTAAATTCAAGCAAACCTCAAAACGGAAATTACTTTGGAACTGTCATTTGGGTGATGGGAACCAGTTTTTTATCAATATACTGTGGGACTAGTTGGTTTAATTTGTTACTAAACACAAACTGTCATTGCTACACTGAAGAAAAACCCTCATCCTCCCGAGCAACTGAAGTTTGGGTATTAAAAGTGACTTATTGCAGCTCTGTGTAGAGCCCTGGAGATCAAACTGAAACTTGGGGGTTTGTACTGCTAATTTTTAACATGAGCCAGAATTCCCAGGCACCGTGAGACAGTACTTCTTTGCATGACAAAACCAAATCTTCAAAGAGAAAATTGGAGCAAGCATGCTCACATACTGTACATGCACACACATGTACATGTACTCAAAAAAACAACTCAATGAGAAAACTACACTGTTTTTCAAATGCATTCAATGTTGGATGGTGCCCTCATGAAAGTCTCAAAGTACCTTCTCTTCTTGTCCTGTTCCCATTCAGTCAGTGCGGTACAATAAAGGTAGGCACTGTTAAATGCTGTCTGCCACCTGTAACTGACATGACAGATGATCTGCTTGCATGTTGTCCCATCAGTCTCACAGCAAGGTAGCCAACAGATAGACCTCTCTATAAGGGAAATGTAAAAAAGTGCACACACACATGCATGCACAAATCCAAATATTTGCTCCCTGTATATCCCCTGCTTGTGGTGACTCTCACGGTCCCTTTCAGGTAGCCTGGCTGGCAGGTTAAGGAGAATGAGAGAGGCTTATCATGTAGTCAGATGCACTCTGAGGGTGACAACATGTTCCCGCTGTCCCTGGTCACCCCACTGGAGAGCAGAGTGGGCTGTGGCTCCATTCCTCCAGACAGTGAAATGTCAGGGCTCCCTTCATCATTACCGTGAGCTCTCAGCATCATAACAAGTTAGGTGTGAGCTACTCGGCTTCTTCTCTTTCTCAATGCCTTCAATGTTTCTCTGCTATTCTGGATCCTCACTTTTTTAAAAGTTTGTTTCATGCACACCCTGCAGACCAGCCTTCCTGCAGTCTGCCATTCACCTCCTTATCATGCGGGCTGCTCTGATCTTCCTCTGTGATCACATAATTACACAAACACACACATGAGCTCTGGTCACCTTTTCTTTCCTGTGTTTGTGATATAGAGTGTATGGTATCTTTTATTTCTTGGAAAACACTTTGTGAAACAGTTTATTCTTTGTGTTTTACAGACAAGACCAAAAATTGTTGTATGTAATGTAGAGCAAATGTCATAGAATCAATACTTTTCATGTGTTAGACATAAAAGTGGTATTCAATGGCAATCATTGCTTTATTGGACAGAAACTGCACTCAACATGTTTCCACTTTGAAATTTTGTATGTACTGGCTCACGAGGGATGCCTACAACAAAAAAAAATATAAAACACAATAAGACTAAAGGCAGAAAAATAAGGATAGATGCATAGATAGACAGTTTTGTTTCAAATGCAGTGTCTCTCTCCCACACTTGGGAATATCACCTTCATTTCACCACAACTGCTAGGTCGCAGCATTTTGCTTTCATTTTCTTTCAAGACAGGTGGTATCCCACCACACAGCTTGAGTCTGCGATTTGGTTATGCACACAGAGATATGGGATTGTTTAATGCCTTTGAAATGTCCGCCAAACATCCCGCTCTCGCCCAACTGTATTTATAGAACAATGTTCTTCTATGTCAGGTTCCCAGTGCATAATAAAACACAGTAAATGGATCCCTGCTATGTTTAGGTGGCCTGACCTCCATTAGGAGGCAACCACAAGAGTGAAAAGGAGAAATCATGAGCATTTATACATGCACGCAAACACACACACACACACACACACACACACACACATGCATTTACCCGACACATGCATGCACACACATATGCTCACATGCATGTGTAACCACGGTCCACAGGTACACAAAACAATAACACACGGAATGAGATTCCTCCACAGCACTTTGAAATTTCTGCGTACTTATCTCAAAATATTGTGGCGGCTTTATCACAATAATCAGGAGTATCCTCAAACGTCCTTTGATTAATAATACTATGGATAGCTGTTACATTTATCTATTTGGAAAAAAAAAAAATATACCACTGTGAAAAAGTACCATGATTTGAAGTATTTCCTTTTATTGTGGTGGGACACCGATCATGAATTTCCCATCACATTTGGAAAGATGCATTTGTAGAATGAGCATAGAGCCGCTGTTGTTAATCTTACCAATCCCCACACTTTCATTACAAATGAGGCTTGCTCAAACAGGTGGCAGCAGTAGCTGTGTTGTGCCAGAGTGACGCCCAGTAGTCTTAAACAGCATTCTGTCTTATTAATCTTTCTCCAGTGATGTTACGGCGCTCTCTTCTGTCATATCCTCACACTACCTCCTCACTCTTGTCATTCATACAGGATCATATAACTGCTGGCAGAGATTTGTTCTGAATGGTTTGATTTTTTTTTTTTTCAAGTCAAACATATTTGTCAGGTCCTCAGCTCCATGGCTTGTCTTACGTTTGTTTGTTTGTTTTTTCTGGTGTTGAAAGATGCCTAGTTGTTGAACTCCGACTCCATTTATTGGATGTCAATATTATTAGCCCTAAGTTTACATTCGTCCAATACTCTTATTTATGACCAAATATCAGCAAGACTATAATGATATTCCCATCAGCCTCAGATTTACCTGCTTTACCTCTGCTGAAGTGTGTTTGCAATGTCATTTCAAGCATTGTAGCATGCTAATCTTAGCATTTAACTCAAAGCACTACTGAGCTTTATTGGATCTTTATAGAGCCACTAATATTCACTGGGATGGATTACCTAACTAAAACAAGTTTCAAATGCATTTGGGCATATTTTTCCAATTATGAAGTAAATGAAAAACAATGTCTTCCTGGGAGAATCAAACACTGTGGGATGCTTTGGGAAATGGCTGCTAGTTGCGATAGTATTTTGTCGTTTGTTGTCAAGAAGTTTCTCAAATGTAAAAATGCCAGCTCTGTTTTTTAACAGTGAAAAGACATGTTATGCGTGGCTGAATCATCATGACTGAAACACATAGCAAAATTAAAGGCAAGGATTTGCAGCCGTTCCAGATATTTTAAGACACAGATCATCTCAGTTCAGTACTGGTCAAGTGCAGGAAGCAGCTTTTACAAATGCACAGACTTAAATTTATAGTATTAGGAAACATGGCAATATGAAGAACAAATGTCATTACCTATGTTTGCATTTCTTTCTTTGAAGTTTTACTTGTCCTCCTGGGCTTTCAATCTTAATGTGAGCAAGCACACAAGGTCTGTCTAAATATAACTCCACTTGACAACAAGCTGGATTGATACTATTTCACTTTGAAGAATTCCAATTACTGTCACTGTTTCCTCAGAGTATGTGTGTGCAATACACATGAAACTGAGATGTGTGTCTGTGTATAATGTATATTTGTGTATGCATGCACGAGTGCAGGGTGCCCTTGTAAACTGTAATCCAAGCACATGACAGCTCCAGCGTGCACTAGATAGCAGCCTGTGTAGTTTTTTGTAGAAACATTTGAGCATTTATAATGTAAAGACTGTCCAAACGTTTATGCATCAGGGGCAATGTATTCAGAGGCCGCAGTGACAATCAGTTTGGTGCAATGTGGGCAACATTGATGTCCAGGGTTTTGCAACTATACTGCATTAGTAAATGAGGATAGCCGAGCACACAGCTAGAAAATTCTTTAAATTATTAGCTGTAATGTGTCACATCAGTGATTGCCATAGCATTAATTGTGTGGTGTACAGTGTTAAGACTACTTCAAGTTCAAGCTCATGTATTGCTTCATTATATACATGCCTCAAAGGGGCTTAAAGAAAAAAGGCTTCTTTAGATCAAACTAATCATCAATAACATAATAAACTGTACATGCTCAGAAAGAAACAAGGGTAAAAAATGGGAGGGGAAAGGATCAATGTTTTTGCTGAGGCTGACAGTGGGTACTGAACTGTCTATAAAAAAAATAACATAAAATTTTGTATTCGACTTGGACCAGAGTTCTTTTTGGATCAGGCTGTGGGATTCTGCAGAGCAGCAGTTCCATGTAAACCCGAGTTATTTACTTCAACACACCGTGAACGAACCATGAAATCAATAGACATCAGCTGCAACAAGGAAGTGAAACAGCAGTAATTACTTTCTGTAGTCTGGCTAGCTTGCGGTAAAATGTATCCCCTGCCATGGTTCGGTATGAAGCATCCATTCCTCCTTATTTCTTATGACCCTGCTTGATATTGGTTTTGCGTAGAGACAGATGTTTATGGCCCAGTTAAAGGGTGGTAGTTAAATCACCCAGGATCACTGGACCAGTGCACAATGCAGCAATCTTCATAGTGCAATCTGTGGAGTTTCCAGGATACATCACAAAAGAGCAAATCTGGATTCAATTACCAAGCCAGCAGAGAGTGCAATTTATATCCAAACTCCCAGGCTTGGAAGATGGACGAGGTCACAGTACAGTTTGTAATTAACAGTTAACCCTCACTGACCTTTGAGTTGTGATTTACAGTCCAAACATAAATAGCTTTCACATCAAGATGCCTTTTTACATGGTGCGGCGGTTACTTATTATGTATGAAGGTTATAAAGGCAGATATATTATTATATCATCATTACTTGTCTGTGAGGTTACTTCCACCAAACATGCTCAATACTCAAAGGCACTTAAGGTTGAAATAGGCCAGTGATGAGATTGAGGTGGATGGTTGTTTATAGTAACAACAACAATGGCTGCATGCATAAACAATATATTCACTGTTCTTGTCTGATGTTTGTCTAGAAGTTGTGCAAACATTGGAAAAGATGAATATTTATACATCTCAATCAAGAAAATGCAGTCTGCAATCTAATGCAAATAATGATAAACACTTGATTAGATAAATCAAACTATTAGAAACAATGTCGATTTTAGTTCTATTAATCCATGCCTGTTTAAAAATGTGATCTTTTATATTATTTAAACACACGATGATAACTCCAGATTAAAGGTAAATAATTAAACAACTTTTGCTTCATTATGCCATATGAAATGGACTCTCAATTAGTTCAATTAAGGCATACATAAATCATATTGTATACAGTATGTATGATTTATGTATGCCTTAATTGAACTAATTGAGAGTCCATTTCATGACTTTACAACAGTTAGAACAAAGCATCACAGAGTAACATATAACACAGAATAAGCCACTTTATTAAATCCCACACTATAGATTTTACCAATGGTAGTAGCCCAAGCCCAGTAAGGAGAAAGTTAGGCCAGCTGTGAGTGTTGTCCCATTATGTCCGATGGCCAGTACACCATTGTGGAGCACTGTAGGACAGTGGTTTCACAGGGGAGAACTGAAAACAGTATAGTTATAATTTCGCCACAATTGTAAACAATCCATACATAGTGGTTGCGAATGTAGATTTACATATCATAAAACCTCTCTGTGCCAGAGTGCCCTGCTTCTTACAAATTAATTTTATCTTTTACCTTTTTTGTGTGTGTGTAAGCAGTTAATAGTGTAATTTATAGCAAAGCTTTTCTGTCTCCATATACTTCAACTAGAACAAAGTGCCCTTGGGCGCTGCAACCTTTTTCCTTGACCCTCCCCTGACCCTTGAGACTTTAGCGTCTTATTAATAATAATATAGTACATTTGTATATTAGTCATAGTACTAATCTATCATATAGAAGATTGGAGGAAATGTGGAGCACAAACACATAAAAAACAAGCACAAACCACTCTCTTATTATAGTAGAAGGACTTGCTGGATTAGTATGATAAACATAGACAACAGATATGACATACAGTTATATTTTGCAGACATGTTGAAATAGCAATGTGTTGTCTTGGTAATGTGTTCATTCTGCCCTCTGTGAGGAGAGATGCACAAACAGTGTGTTTGCGACATGCAGTGAGTTCTTTAAGTGCATACAACAAAATATTTCACTAAATTGCTAAGAATATTATCAGTCATTTTTTAGATGAAGAATTTTACTATGTGTTAATTATTCTATTCATCACATTTTCCTCCGTCCATGCCTCTTTGTCTCTAACAAGGTTTTACTGGGATTTGACCATGCTGCTGCTGATGGTTGGCAACCTCATCATCATCCCTGTGGGCATCACATTCTTCAAGGACGAGCACACACCACCCTGGATCGTGTTCAACGTGGTCTCCGACACCTTCTTCCTCATGGACCTGGTCCTCAACTTTAGGACGGGTATCGTCAAGGAGGACAACACGGAGATCATCCTGGATCCGCAGCAAATCAAGATCAAGTACTTGCGGAGCTGGTTTGTTGTAGACTTCATATCCTCCATCCCTGTGGACTACATCTTCCTCATCGTGGAGACGCGCATTGACTCAGATTTCTACAAGACGGCGCGCGCCTTGCGGATTGTCCGCTTTACCAAGATCCTCAGCTTGTTGCGACTCCTGCGCCTCTCAAGACTCATTCGCTACATCCACCAGTGGGAAGAGGTACGAAACTATATCTCAATATGTTTAACTGTATGCGTACAGTTGTGGCGAATGTTGCCCAGCATGATGTGAATGCTGTGAGCTGTTTTTTATTGTCTTTATGAAACAGGAATCCCTTGATGTCCAAAAAGGGATTCACACAGTGGAAAAGACAAAGAAAATACCAAGGAAATAACAATGATAATCATATAAGCATACTATTTGATGAAGCTATTCAAACACATAGGGTTTCACTTCCAAAATCCAATTATAGTCCAAATGGTATTCCCATCCGGGGGAGCTACTGCAAGTATGTTTGCAGAACTCTGTACCTCCTCCCCAGGCAGAAAATATGGATAGATGCTGCGTCTGATTGCATCCACCCTTGAAAGGAGTGAAGAGGCTCTTTTCCTGTACACTAGTCACCAATAAGTTGATGAAGCAGGGACGTTGATTAGCATTTTCTCTGTGTGCCCATCCAGCTAGCGGTGGGACCACAGAGCCCCAAGAGGCACTGCTGCAGCACAAGCATGATTATAATTGCGGCAATAATTAGAAAAGTTCCCATTGCTCCTGCTGGATTAATCTTGTTGTTTAGTCTCAGAGGTAAAATGTGCAAAGTGAAGCATCAGAATCTCAGCATGGAGTCAACAACAAGACACTCCCCCAGAGGGTTATATGGTCAGCACTGGCTGGTTGTGAGGTTATAAAAGAAGACGTTTTCATGCTGAGACTAGCAAACAGTCATGTGGTCCGGCCAGTCGAGAGTTTGGTCAACTAGACAGTTTCTTTTTATTAAGAAATGTCACTTCTAAAACTATGAAAGCATTAAATAGAAATCTGTCTCGGACAATTAGTAGAAAAAATAATATTTGTATTTTGTTGTCATTTCTTCATAGAGCTTTATCGGGCTTCATTATTATGGAAGGTCTTTATCAAAACAATAATTTTAACAGCTAATTAAGAGTCCTTTCATTTTGTTTATTAAACACATACCCATAAACATAAGTTAGGGTCTTACGGACAAATTTAGGCAAAATTTCAATGAATTAAATCAAGAACAATGCAATCATAACAGATAATGTGCATTACGTTGCTGGTCACAGGAACAGTAATTTTCTTTTAGTGTGGATTTTTGCCCTAATTTGACATTGAACTGAGATCACAAGCACAAGAATACATACTAACAACACTTTAATACTGTTCATTCATTAGCCTGTTTGTACAACATTGTCAAAATGCAGCGGTACTCAGTTAGTTGGAAGGTGAGTCCACCTGCGTGCACTGCATTACATGGACAATTGGAGAGGTTCAATAGCGAACTGATTGCCAATCAAACCACAGTATATCCAGACCTGCCCTCCGGCATTCAGTGAAGCTCCTGGTTTTCAAATATTCAGCTGGTACTCTGGGCAGAACAGTGTATATAAGTGTGGTGACATTAATCATGCAAGGCCTCTGTGATGCCATTTCAAAGAGAGGAAAAGTTCAAATGAATCACTGGGGTAGAATCCCTTGGCTGCCCTGTGTCCATGCAAACCTGCTGCTGTACTTCTGAGCCTAAAATGAAGGCAAGGGATATATGTAGTTCAGGCCAACCTTCGTTTGAAAGGAGTGGACTAACTGACAGTGGGGCTGTCACATGTTCAGCCTGTGCAAAAAGGAAGGAGGGAAAGAGGAAGATATGAGATGAGAAAAGGAAGGAAAAAAAGAGATAGATAAAGAAAAAGCAGTAGTGCCAGCTGAACTAGCTTATAGCCGCACGGCCCTTTTTCGGATGTAATCGACCACCACTCCAGACTAGCATTCCTTTTTGTAAAAGTCAAGGAAAATAAAAGGATGCGAGGAAAAAGAACAAACAATGATTAACATTCACGTCATTAAAGAAAACTTGCAAGGACATTTCAGGACATCAATGACTGCAGCATCCAAAAAAATACCGCGACAATACGACAAAGATAGGGGACATTACACTCACGAAGCCAGCTGCCATTTACATGTCCCGTCCCCGTGTGGGTGGTGTATGTGTATGTGAGGCTGGGTGTGTGTGAGGGTTTGCTGATGAATGCTAGTTAGGCAGACAGAGTGAAAGGCCAGCTTTGCCTCAGCGCCAGAGTACTCCAGATGCAACCTCACAGAAATGTCATCTGTCACCGCAGAATAACTTGTCGCCAAGATCTCACCACCTGACTGACTTTTTGACTTTTCCTGTTGACAGCTACACTTCAGACATCGTGTCTACAGCTCATTGCCATTTGAATATTTTGGAACTCTTCACACTGACCTTACTTCAGTGTAGTCACCTAGATATTGAGCTCTGGAGAGAAAATAATGGAGAGAAACTACTGCCCCAAAATTGTGTTCCTACTTTCCCAAGGATAAATATGCAGTAACACACTACAAAGCAACCGTAAAATGGTATTATTTCTCCTTGTTTTCACGGAATTGCGGCAGGATCTGTGTGATCCCTAAGCTGTGCAATGTTCAGCCTCCATAACATCTCTGAATGCCATTCAGCGTTGCTTGCCACTCTAAATATGGCGCTGCGATGAGACGTGTGCCTCTCTGACATGGCAGAAGCTGCGGACCTGTAATGTCCCGATGTCCTCCAAAAGGCAAAGCTGATTTATTTGACTCGTACTTCACAAGTATACGGAAGCTATGAATAATCCTGCACAAATTTATTTGGTTTGTTATTGTTTGAGTTGTATTCCCTCCTCTGTAAGAAGTCACTCTGAGGACACTTCTTCTGGGAAGTGTTGAACACAGCTCAGTGAACTCCACTGCATGGTTTAACACCATGTGGAGTGATACTGGGAACACATTTTTAAAATTTGAATCTTTTCCCATGTACTGTTATGCAGTGAATAAAGCTTTTTAGGAATTTGGGACAAGACAAAGGAATATAATATTGCACCAAATACACAGAGATGCAATTTATACCCAGAACAAAACAGAGCTTAAATGCATTACAGGCAAAGTGACTAAGGAGGGTTGTCAGATTTCAGGGATGGACACAATGTGTGCTTTAAAGACATCAAAAATAGATTAAATTACATTTATATACTTAGCCAAATTACTTCTGCGGTAATCCTATAAGGAAACCATTCAAAAGGTGACCAGGCTAATCATTTTCTGCCTCACATCCTCACTCAAAAACAAATTGCGCCAGTGCGACCTGCACACTCTCAGCAATAGGCTGGTCCAACACGTCATAAATCTGTTTCATAATCCTTTGGGGACGGTTAGCTAACTCCCGTGATTAGTAATGTCCCCTGTCATAGAGTCAGTATGTTGTAAGTTAAATAACAATTTGTCTGAGAGATATAAAGTTGCTAAATCGAACTGATGGATCCAAAGAGGGAAAAATAAAATGTTATTTTGAGGGGTCACCTCAGCTTTGGTTTAATGAAACTGACAGACAACGAAGCAGTTCAGACATGCAAAACAGATAATTGTGCCGTGCGCTGCAGTCAATATGCATATACAGTACATTCAGTGTAATACATGTGTGCATGTTAGTTGTTTTTTTTTCTTCCTCTGTGTTTGCATGTTTTTGCTGGCTTCGGGGACACAGACTATAATTGCATAACCTTTGGAGAATATACTGCGCTAGTACCCTGAAGCTCAGACATGTTGGCACATAAGCACAAACTGTTGAAGTGTCCTTGAGTGTGATTCTTGACCCCTAAACTACTCCACCGGGTCTTCCCGGAAAAGACAGCAGAGGGGATTGTGGGTCAACGCAGAGCTCATACATTTATGAATTGTCATTGTGCATTCAGCAGTTCAACGAATGTTGGTGATACTGAGCATCTGCTCTTCAAAACTGAAAGGAAAGCTTAAAATGCACCCAGGATGTTCCAGCAAGTAAAATGAGGTTTGAAACTGCAGTCATCATCAATCAATCATCATCCTCAGCCCCTCAAAGACTCTAATCCAAACACCACAAACACCATCAGTAGCCTTTTGCATAAGCAATGCCCTAATCCCCCGCCAGCTCCTGAAACCTCCTTCTTATATGTCCTTTTTTTTTTTTTATCTCAGCTGTCATAAATTAGCTCTGATTGCCTCCATTTCCCTCCAGACACTCCAAATATATGACGGCTTTTACAATCGCCATGTTGACAGTATGTTGTTTGCAAACAAGGAGGTTTGGGTGGTGGGTGGCTACATGCCAGTGATATCACTGTCATGCATAATGACGTTCAACACGATGTGCAGATATCCATCACTCTCGCACACATAGAGCAGACTGTCGTTATGCGACTACCCTGTCTCCCTCTTGTCAGTTTCCTCTTGTCACTTTTCATCGGGATAAAACTAAAACTGTGACCGGATATTCTCCTCGTTGGACTTGTCTCCTGTTGACAAACCAATGACTTGAATGAGATTAGTCATCCTGTTAAATCAGATTCAAGGCAGTGCACTAATGACTAAGCTCTGAGGGCTTCCTCTCGTCGTGCCTGATGCCTACAACATCACCGTCTTGACTGGCCGACCCAGTAAACGTTGCTTTTAGCGTGGATGGAGACGTGTTCGTGAGACGAGAGCTGAGGCTCCTTTTTGATTGATGCAATGTAACAAAGCAAAAGAAACACGATAGAGTTCAACAAAGGTGGTGGACATGTATGGACATAGAGACACCAACACAAGACAACAGAAGAGTGTATGGCATCAAACAGTGCAGTTAAAGTGAAAGTGTGGGAGGTTAAGTTTGCCTAATTTTATCAAATGCAAGATAAATAGTGACGATGTATGGTTGGGGTAAGTAAGAAAAGACACATATAGTTTTAGGTAGGTAGGAGCAGTGGCCTTCACTTGAAGACAGAGGAGAGGATAGTTTAGAAGTAGTAAAAATGACGTGTAAGAGGTGACGGGACCACCTGTTTTTATTTATTGCAAAGTAACAAAACGTCTATCTCTATTAATATTGGTGTCTTGGGTTGTTAAGATTTATGGGCCTGTCTACCCAGGTGTCTTTTTGAATCAGTTATTGAGAAACAAAACGAGACGTCAGGCGCTTTGATAGAAGTCAGTTGTGTGGCTGCCCCGTGGGTCCAGAGAAGGAGAGAGGCGTCTTTCATTTCCAGCCAGTAAGTTTATACAAAAATATTTAAATAAGGTAAAATCAACTAATCAGCTCCCCACTCAGTGACCCATTACCTTAGCCTAGGACTGGTCTTTCAGAGATAAGAAAAGCAGGAAGAATAGATTTAATGGGCTATTATTGAATGCACAATGAAGCTTGCCAGCAACAGTGACAGGTCCTCAACACTCTGAATGAGCCTTGTGTGATATGAATACCCACGGTGGATTTGCTTAAAAAACTATTACAAATGTGTAATCCAGCGCAAACCCAATGGTGCATCTTGGTAGGGAGCAGAGTCAGAGTGGTTTTTGTGATCCGAGCACTGCAGGCCTGTTTAGACAGATGATGGAAGGGTGTTCCCTGTGGTCCATTCCCAGGCATACTTCTCATTCTCCACATGTGCTTTGTCCACCATGACATTGTGCATGAGCATGACATTTTGGTCGAGGCATTTACAGTGAGAAATCGAACCTCTGCCCACAGCCCACTCCCTGAATCTGCCGTCATGCTGGATGATTAAAAATAACACCGAGGCTTGGATGGGTTGATTTTGTTGATAAACTTCGTTACTCATCACAGTGAAATTGTGTCTCAGACGAACACAGGGAGATGCAGAATTCCATCCAGTACTTGTACAAACGTAGCACAATTTACAGAGAAAAGACAGATTACAATAAAATAACGAGTATATTTGTCAAAAATCAGTACTCATGTATTTGTAAAATAAAACATGTTCAAATATGTTGCTAAAATTGCTTTAGAAACTGATCAATGCAATTCAGCTCATGCTTTCATATTTACATGTAATAAAATATCTTTGAAGAACAAACAAATGATGAATCAGTATTCTGTGCTTCACTGTATGGTGCTGAATCATCAAAGCCAAGGCTCTTAAATCAAGTGATTTATTAGGGCATTAAATCAAAATTAAGGATTAGATTGGAGAAGCACTCTGTCCTTGATAATTTTTGCATTGAACGTTAGAAAATGTTCACTGTGCTTATAATTATAAAACAACTGCTGCAGAAATCTAGTTTTTACAATTCAACCTCCATGAATTATACAAAATCAGTTGAAATAAATTCAATTTCAAGCATCTCACACTGTGTAAAGCAGTAAAACTTGAAAGCAAACTGGTTTCCTGCGAAGGTCTGTGGCTGGCGAGACACATGTTGAAGTTCAGTCTGCAAAACAGACGGCATCTGAAAAAAACAATGTGAGTGCAGAATTTTGTTTTTTCTCTTATGTGTCGAGTCGCCATCATGGTAAACATTCATCATCATTAGCGGTGCGAGCAGCAAACACCAGATGCCTCGCTATAGTGCTACATTGACTGTGTCTGGGCAGCCACCGTCAGCACCATAGGACATATGCATCTATTCTCTCACCTGGATCACGCTCGTCTCAGTCCATCTGTTTGAGATGACTCGGCAGCTGCCTGCATCCACTCTCTGCCTGTTTGGCCCTGACTGCTGGATGACACCAGGATACAAATTAGTTTATGATTAGAGCATATAACTAAATTGTTGACCCCTGTCTGGCATATCGTTTTTTATTTTTTTTATTGGTTTTATTTGGTAGCAGAAGTGTCGCAATACTGACAATACTAGTAGTAAATGTCAGTTTGTTGTCAAATTTGGGATGTGCAGCATTTCACAACTGTAGTATTCCTGGTAATAATTTAGTAATAGTAATTTTCTTGTGTTAATTGTTCGCCTTGCAACACTGAATTTAGTTAAAGTGGCTTTCCTCACACAATTACAGCCTCTATCTCAGAGTGCTTACAACCATATAATTGTCATTTTATTAGCTGTATTTATAAAACAGTTACACTAAGGCTGATTTACTATATGGCACGTGATCCATTCCAGTTTTTCATAAAAAATGGACAGGCAAAAAAAAATTAAAATGCAGGCATATATCAGCATGGCCTGTCATATGAACAAGCCCCTGTAAGAAACTGTTGTGTTGTGTCTTCACACCCTCATCAATCAAAACTCTCCTGTTTATGTTGCTGCTAATACTGCCAGGCTCCCTCTGTGTTCCTATCAATTAAAAGAAAGTGGTCAGCCATCCATCATCCTCCATGTAACACGCCATGTTGTGCAAAGCTCTGCATGCAAACAGTGTGCGTATGCATATTATTGTGACTGTGTAAATACTGTATGTGTGCACGCGCACAGTGCAGGTTTTTGTTTTCTTTTTAAACTATACACAGAACGCAGACATACACTTGTGACTTGCTTCTTCTTTTTTTTTTTTTTTTACTTTCCACTAGAAGTGAAAAGAGGTGGACAGAGGAGATGCACAGACCTCGTTCCATTGCCTCAGAATATATATATATATATTTTTTAACAACCTTCTAACAGAACCAATCTTAGGAATAATTTTTGGTATTTGAAAAGTCTGTTCCTGCTTGGCATGGACGTGTTTGAATTGATTACAGCTGTGAAGAGAGATACGGGAATCACCTTCCTGCAGTGACAGTACAGTTTAGGTTACAAACTGGAGATTTGCATGGCATTACCCGTCACAGTCCTCATAGGCTTTATTCTCCATGCGGTGGTTAAGTGCCAGAGGTCTTTTGAGGGCACATCTACAGTAGGAACGTAGCGGGAGTTATTGTTAAACAGTAATGAGTCATTCAGGCTGTGCCACAAGCTATTGAAAGGAATTTATCCTGCTTCAGAAACATGCTGACACTGTACAGAGTTTGATAATATGCAGTATATTGACAGGTTCAAGGACAACCCACACAATACAAAGAGATGTGGCCCAAAATGAACAATTTTAGACACTTACAGTAGTTGATCAAACTTAAGGCAATAACAGTATAGGTGTTGAACAATTGACTATTGTACTTCTATATGTTTAGGGGAATGGTCAAAGTCAAGCCTTCGATAATCTGACTTTGTGTTCCCATGTGCAACAAAAGTGCTGGATCCTACATTTCCCACAATGCAACACCAAAGAGCCTCTCACCATAGTAAACCTCTGGGACTTACATGACAGGCTTAAAAAGTCAAAAATATCTCCAAATCCAAACTGAGATAACCTTGATGACTTCATTATGACATCATCAGAGCTACTTTCTCTGACTATTTCTCTGTCCCAAAATGACAGATCTGGAAAAGCTTTGTAGTTCTCACCACACAAAATGAGCCCAAATGCTAGTTTTCTTTTTTTAGGATGAACCTCAAGATTACTCTAACATATGCACACTGAACTGCTCAAACTAATGTGGTTACAAAAGTACAGTTTGGGTGTTTGTGAATCAAGTCTGCAGATTTGAATCTTCCAATCTAAAGGTCTAAAATCAGTTGAATGGCCCTTTAATGTTTTCCCTTTATTAGAACAAGTTGAAAATGAAAATTTGGAAGAGGGCAAATCCATTAGGGCATTTGACATCTCATATCTGTCTCTTTCCTTACACAAACATACCTGCTACTTCAGTGTAGCATTTTTTAAAAAGATGCTTCCATTGACATAAGTATGCTTTCTTTTGCTGCTAGCCTGAGGGTAAATGTAATATTGGAATAGTATGTTGGACTTAACAATTTAAGATGTAAACAAAACATTGGAAGCTGGTATAATTTATATCTCTGTCAGTCCTTAATGTCCCAGGAGTGGCTGTTTTTGATTTTACACATTTCTTAGCAACTTTTTATAGATTCAAAAGCAGCCAGAATTTTATGACGCTTCCCTTTCCTGTCTGGAAATATGATTTCACAAATGATAAATGTATCAGACTCAATGCAGGAGATGGAAAAGGTTACCTCTTAATTTTTTCATCCGCCACCTAGTAAATTTAACATTTTAATGTTATGGAACGCCATTACAGCTCCAGCAGGAGATTTAACATCACACAACACTGCATATTAGCTAACGTAACTTATTTATCACTGTAGTTAAAGAAAAGCTCCTTAAAAAAAGCAAAACAACAGCTCACATTTGACATGCAGCTGTGAACAGAAAGAGGCGAAAACGAGGATATTTGGAGGGTTGAGCGAGAAAAGGTGCAGCTGGGCGAATGATTCAGCTTAGGTGATGTATAAGCGCCCAAGGCTAAACATTTTGAACAAGAGCCCAAAGAGAGAAGGGACAGAGTTGGATAGGGACGCATTGAGTTTTCAGTGTGTATCTCTGTGTGTGAAGACTGATACGAGGGCGTGTGAGCGAGGATGTCTCCATCCACTCCGATGGGCACATTTTCCTGGGCATACGTCTGGCTTAATGCTAGCTTGTTGACAGAACTAAATTGATGTGATTTGATGGTGCATCAGCACCCACACTGACAAACACAACACCAGTCCCTGCCAGCCTCTTTCTCAACACAAGCGCAGAAAAAAAAAATGCCTGCAGGCACACTCGCATTTGTATGAATTCAAATACAGAAAAACAGAAAAAAATAAACAAGCCCAGTGCTTTAGGAACAATATTTAAGATTGAACTTTATGTGACAAGGATGTCTTCATCTTTCCTCCTCCTCATCACCTAATGCTGAACAACAAAGTGAAGATGGAATATCCCCTCTCAGTCACAAGCCCTTTTAAGGCACTGAGTGGATTTTAATAAGGAGCGGAGCAGTTAGCAGTGCACACCGTGGTCTTCAATGGGATTAAGAGGCTTTGAATGGTTGAGGCCATTAAAATCTACACCAGCCCAGAAGTCCTGGAGCGCTTTATGAGTATATTTATCATTAGGATTAACAAACCCAGCCAGAGAATGCTCTCACCCCAGGAGCACAGCCACCTCTACCCTTTTAGCATTATTGTGTTTGGCTGAGTGGCTGATGATAAGAGTGATGCAGCAGAATAGGAGGTAAAGCTCTGGTCTCAGTCTGATGACCATCCCCAGCGGAGTACTGCCACAACAGCAACATCTGCATCAACCCGCTCATCTGTGTGCAATATAAAATGCTATGGTTTCTACAGGCTAAGTGCGCTGTCGTCTAATTCCAATACCACAAAACCCTGAGCATGATGCGAGCAAAGAATAGGCCCAGAAGTCATTGGAGTGCTTGTGGAGGAGGAAAATCTCCCTCTAGGACGTTTGTGCGTGCACGCTTTGCAATTTAGAGATTTCAAGGATTTCACCATGAGTGTGTTGAGTCATCACACCCTAACCCGTTTTCCTGCTTGCTTCCTTTCCCTCCTCTCAGATCTTCCACATGACCTATGACCTAGCCAGTGCCATGGTGCGTATAGTCAACCTGATCGGCATGATGCTGCTGCTGTGTCACTGGGATGGTTGCCTGCAGTTCCTGGTGCCCATGCTGCAGGACTTCCCCGCCGACTGCTGGGTGTCCAAAAATAAGATGGTGGTAAGTGCTTCTCCTGCGCAGAGTCCTCCTGCCTGTTTGAATCAGATTATGCTTGGTCTTATCTCTTCCGTCAGCTTCAGTAATTACTGTACTAAAACCCTTTAGCTTCCTGGGAAAGATTGCCTTGCATATCTGTCATTTTAAACCCTAAATCAAATATATTTATCCGCTGCATTTGTCCACATTTATTCAATTTGCTGATTATTTTTATTTATTTGTAGCTCCTGACATCTGTCTTATTGTGAAAGGAGGCTGTGCGAGGAACATTGATTTTCTGAGGGGGACAGACAGCCTCCTATCCAATATCGGTTGAATATTGACAATTTCCAGTGAGTGCTCATGCTGTGCTTTAATTTTTTTGTATTATTACAACAGCTGCTGGAGTGGAGCCTGACTTATTACGGAGTTCTCTTTTATTAGCTTATGGAAGCGGACTGCGTCACACCTGATGTGCAATTCACCCGCAGCTGATGGCCCCGCGTTAACTCGCGCATGTTATAAAAGAATGTGGCTCCAAAGGAATCTGAGTTTTTGTCAGGTTTTATGGTGGGAATCGATCGCACACGAGTGAATGCTCATCTCTTCAGTATAACATACCAATAAATCAACATATATTTAAACCTTTAAACAGTACAGCTGAGGAAAGTGGTTTCCTAACTGATGGCTTATACGTACATATGCCAATGTAAGTGTCAATAGGGCAATAGCTTTTGTGTCATGGAATAAAAGCTTTGCCAGATTGAATAAATTCACTGGTGACAAGCGGTCGTTCCTCTATTAGCTTATTACATTCAGCTGTTTGCTGTAGTGTCAATTATAATAATCACAGCCGTTCTTAATTCATAATTCTCTTTGTCACAAAAATACACATTATTTTCATCAGAATTTAATGCTTTTATACAGATTAACATTCAGTTTTTTTGTAGTCATTTAATAATCCGAATCAGTGGCGGGAGGGATTACTAAAGTTTGAGTAGCAGAAAGAGGGCAGATTAGGAACCCAGAATAAACATATAATTAGACATTGACATCAGAACAACACATTGAAGGCAGCCCACTTTTGAGACACACCTAAACCAGCTTCTAGTCAGCTGGACACCCAGCTCTTCATGCCAGAACAGATGTCACACATCGCTCAAGGTATGATGTATTCGCTTCGTCATGCCTCACTGCCGCCCTGACGTGCTCACTTGTTTCATTGAATCTGCCCCTCTTTATTTAAGCACAAGAAACGACAGATGTTGCTAACCACTGTCCCTTGAGATGTTTCATACTTTAGCTAATTTTAGCTCATTTGACATACCTGTTTCTGTGCAGAGATAAGCACTCTAGTGAGGGGGTTCTGTTCATGGTCGATGGCTGGACTTGGGATCAAACCAACAACCGACCTCTTTATCTTTTATTTATGTTGATTATTCAGACAAAAGCTAAAGATGTATATTCAGACTTCTGTGTCAGATACCTTGTCGTCTTCCTGTTTCATGTTTCTATTCCCTTTGCCACCATGAAACATGCATTTTACCCCTGGTTTGATATGCATTGGGCCAATTTTCAAAGGGATTATCTTAAATTACATAAGGCTGAGCTGTCAGGCAACATAATGTAAACTGTGGCTCATGATGAAGGTGCAGTAAAGTATGCATGGATTAAGATTGGATTTAATGTCTTACTTTGTTGCACTGAAGACAAGGATATGATTGCTTTACAAATGTCTGTGTTTTGTTTTGAGAAACATATTTGAACCTTATGCACATTGCAGATTCAGTAATAATACTGCATGATACATAAAGCCACAACAAAGCGAGGCATATTTAAATAGTCCTGCAGAGAGCATGAGACATTTGCCATCCCTTATTTTCTACAGAACAATCCAATTTCCCTGGTATATGTTAGTATATGTTGCCTCTGCTTTTATGTCCCAAATCTTATTTTACCTAAACACAACCTAAAATTCTAGTCTTCCATTTCTTTAAATGTTTTAATATCTTCACCTCAGCTGCACTGGAATATGGTCTCACAGGCCAAGTGCCTTGTCACAAGATAATTTCATGCAGTTATGACTAGATTATATTTATGCATCTTTTACTTCTCATGTTGTTTCAGCTCAGTCGTGTTTCCATAAGTTCCACTGGCTTTTTCCTCTGACTGCAGCACCCAAAAAACAGCCCTTTTTGCATGGAGGGGTGCAAAGAGGCCGTGAGATGTGAGGGAGAACATTCATAATATAGTTACTTTAAATTCCCATGTGATGGATGTAGCCTCTCATTAACATCAAAATGGAGTTTGTTTTGTTACACACAGTAAACACTGTCTAATTAATTGCATTACGTAGAAGAAAGGTTCTCAGTGTGACAGAATAACAAATATATCTTTCCGAATTAATTCGAGCCTCAGGGGCAGGCACCTCTGATGGAAAACTCACATTTTGCTCACATTACCTGGTAGAAAAAGAAGTGGTTAGTATCGATAGACTCCGCCACAGTTGGTTTGACTCTGATTAGAATCATTAGAAGACATTTTTTTGTCTTCTTTTACAGTAGCTGTCCCATTATCTTGCTGGGTCATCGCTCCTTACCTTTTCAGTGGGCCACTAATAAAATTGCTATCTGCCTCGGCTTTTCCCACTGTGGAAATGAGTTTGAAAGCAATTTGGACATGTCACCCCCAGGAGAGAGTTGATATTGATTTGCCATGAACCACCACTAGGATCTAAAGGAAAAGGGGCAATTTATCTACAAATGAGAAAACTCACAGAGAAATCACATTTTTCTAAATAGCTGACCTACTTTCTGTCATGCAAGCCTCCAGTGTCTCACGCTCTTTCCGCCCATTCTCAGGGCTCTGTTTCAGGCTTCTGCCCAAATGTCTGCTTGCTCCAAATGTTTGCATATTGAAAATTGTGTTTTACCCTGCCAGCTGCTCTGTGTTGAACTAAGACAGTTTAAAATGGACATCTGCCATTAGTTTTTGTCTTAGATAACCGAATGCGTGTGTGTATGTGTGTGAGCTGTCAGGGTGCTCATTGACCTTTAATGGGCCATCAACACCCTTATTTAAGAGAGCGAGAGTGAGCGAGCCAGAAACCGTTCCAGTGCGCTCACCCTAACTCACCCCGTCTCCTGTGTTTCATGCAGAATGACACGTGGGGACAGCAGTACTCCTACGCACTTTTCAAAGCTATGAGCCACATGCTGTGTATTGGGTATGGCATGTACCCCCCGGTGGGCATGACAGATGTGTGGCTGACCATCCTCAGCATGATTGTGGGCGCTACCTGCTACGCCATGTTCGTGGGCCACGCCACAGCCCTGATCCAGTCTCTGGACTCATCTCGACGGCAGTACCAGGAGAAGGTGAGTCAACATGATGTGTCACTAATGGGTGTGTTGTCTTGATTTATTTTAAAGAGAGGACAGTGGTGGGGAGGTTGGATGTTGACCTGTTCTCATGGTTTTGTTTTGCCATGTATTGCAGCAGGTCAATCCAGAATAGAGCTTTGTTAATCTATGATCAGGCACAGAACTAAAAGAGTTTAAAAGTTTGATAATATGGACAAATTTAAATAATTGTGCCCCCAACACCCCCGATCTACACTAATGTCAAGAAATATTGATGGAGATAATGAGATCCTTGGAAAGTGTTACATCACACAGAATCAAAAAATTATGTCTGTGGTGTCTTTTCATGAATACTGCATGACTCAGAGGACGAGTATGAATTGTGACCTCTCCCTGTATTGCTTTTCACCCCATGCTGTACAGTATCTTCCCATCACTTAACATCTCTCCTCTTTAATTTTGTGTGCCACCACCACTCTCTGTGGTGTTGAGCCCCATAGTTGTTAAAAAAATCTGCGGTCTTACCTGTGAATATTAAAACCTATGACTGTGCGGTTGAGTCCAAATGCCGAAGCATCATTCTGCATTTTTATTGGCTGGTGAAATTGAATATCCTCTCTGTTTTGAAAAACAGCCCTTTTTTTTTTTATTCTCAGCCAACCGAATGGGTTGCAAATTGTTCATCTAGCTAAAGAAGTTTATTAGAAATAAATTAAATCACTAAATTCAGAGATACACAATTTTCTTTGGACAGCATCAAACAGAGAAAACACAATGGCTAAAAACCATCTCCTCCAAACCAATGCTTTATACGGATGGGTTTTTGCCGTTCAGTTCAGGGAGAGGAAAGCCCTGATGGCAGGCTGTGAAGGCCGAGACGTGCTCCACACTGCCGGGCCCTCTGTGGGCCCAGCGTGGGCGATAATGAGCTGAGCTGCTCGGCTGCCACATTGCCCACCGTCTGTAGTGAGGAGGAGACAGGAGAGGATGACCTCCAGGGAATGGAGGCAGAGGCTCAGGAGATCGCACCCTAATGAAAGCAGGAGAGTGGGAATAAAAGAGGGCAGAGGAAAAGAAGCAGGCAGACAGGCAGAGTACCAGATTAGCTGACGTAATGGGTGTGTGGTGCCTCATCTTCAAAAGAACTCACTGAAAGCACTGGACAAATTAACACCTCACAATTCAAGGGGTGAGTAACAAAGACTTTTTTTTTTTTTAACCAATTTCTCAACAGCTAAAAAGTAAAGCGTGTTTGAGACTAATGCTCCTGATCTGAGTAGCTATTTAATGAAAGGGGAGCAAAGCAGCCCACGGCTCAACACTCTCCACATGTCGGCTGCTCTGCTTTAGAGATGCCTTGCTGCCAAGTAGACTGAACAGCTGGCATGTCTCAGTACCAGTCAGCATGTGCTACCGAAGCCATTGGCTGCCATTTCTGGGATCACCCCCTAAGGCGCCTTAAGAATCCCCCAGCCAGCTGAAAAGGCTCCCCTGTGTTCCCACAGCTTCCCACAGTGCTTGCCTGCAGAAAGGTTATTACTGCAGACTGCAATTAATTTTGTGCAGATTCTCTCATTTATCTTTCCACAAGGCTCAGTGATAATACACACTCAGGGTACACTGTCACAGCGTGCTCATCTGGCTGTGGGAGCCATATATATATATATATATATATATATATATATATATATATATATATATATATATATATATATTTGGTCATTTGTATGACACCGTGCTATAACCACTCATCCCTTCTGCTTATCAGGGTTATTTCCTTCAAAGACATAAACTTTTTTTTCTTTTCCTTCCACTGGCCTTTGCATCAGTTGTGTGACAATGGGATCAGCTTCTTGGAGATTTCACTCTGCTTTTCCATGCTAGACTAATGCCATAATCCACGCACTCAAGAAGTAGATCATCCATTGGTCAATCCCTGGAGTTTTGAGAAGACAGGTGGCTGTTTTCAGATGGCCATTGGGCTGCCATGACAGGGACAGCTGTTCCTGAGTGATGGGACTGAGACTGCAGAAAACAAACTGTGAACTGAGCCGCCTCAGCCAACAGCAAATCTACAATCACAGACCAAGTTATCTCACACACGTGTTTTTTAGACAGAGTAAGTCTGCACTGTCTTATTAGTCGCATCTCTTTAAACAGTCAAGCTCGGATGGGATGGAAGGGCGTTTGTAGTTTGCACATGGGAATACGATTATTTGACCTTCAATGAGCACAGTGTGTGGATGGTAGTAATATGACAGGAAGGAGTTAAATACAAAATACTTGATGATCAAATTGGGACAGAACAAATCAAACAGAAAAATGTATATGAGAAGAAAACATAATTGTAATTATAGATAACACCTCACTTTGCATTTTAAATGGTACATTCTTTCAATAATAGTGTACTGTATTGTTTGCATTGATCTGTACTCTCCTCACAGGTCACTTTTATGAACATTGAACTGACAAACTCCGTCTCAGAGTGGATGTTCAAAGTACAAGGACACTGCAAAGCTTTAATCCTCATAAGTAGTGTATATTTGTAACACCAAATAAGCAACAAGATTACATAAAGTGATTGTTTGGGTTTTCAGTGTGTCGTGGAAATTAAGAGGAATTAAAGGAAAATAAAGAGGAAAAATGCAACATAATTCATGGGAATCTTATGGGAGCTTAGAAACGTGAAGCATCTGCAAATTGTACAAGACGACAAGTATGTCATTCAAACATACTTATTTTGATTTGATTTTAATCCGTACTTTATTCATTTTTAATAAAAAAAATATATAATATACCCTCATCAAAATACCACATAACTATGAAGTATATCACTTAAAATACACATTTCTGAACTATTTAGAAATCAAGTAAGGACCTGTTTTACGCAGATGTTTACAAAGATTAGTGATCCAACAAATATTTAGCAATATTTGTCAACATTAATAATCCAGTTTAACAGAATAGTTTGTAGCTAAAGATCTTGCAATTCAATTTAAAGTTACAGCATTTTGCAGGCTTGTGTGTTTGCTTTGATAGCTGATTTAGATTTTCTTTACTTCTGGATCACAGACTGGGCCACCTTTGATACAAAAAGTCGTTATTGTTTCATCAGATATCTTGATATCTTCAAAGATGTTTGATGTTGGGTTTTAAACACATTCGTATTTCCACTCTCATGAATGTGTTTACCCACAAATACGTAGTTTTTGATTGCCTAACGACATCACACTGTTTTAATCCCTAATTTGGCATGCTGACTCAATGCATGCATGGTTGATTTTGCAGATTACTTGCTGTGAAATATATAAACGAGACATTTTGACTCATTAGTAAATGTTAGAAATGCCCCTAGTTTACGTCTGTGGGCTGCTTGCCAGCTGAAAAGGATCTATGTAGTTTGCAGTTTCAAGTTTTTGTGTTTGGTAGCCAAATATGCCCATATTGACACTACAAAGATGATGTCAGCAAGACTACAAAACTGCACCATTTCCATACACCAACAGTCTGTGAAGTAGCGTGAAATGTACCTTAGTTAACTGCAATGCAGACGTCATGCAGTCACATAAACCGTAATATGCAGTCTGGACAATCATTCTTATTCCAGAGTTGTGCTATCATGGAGCAGGATGCATGCAACAGTGAACAGATGTCTTGTATGATCTTTATTGTGGTTGTGTTGTGTGAGACATTGGATGGCAGCACAAACTAACTCCCACTACTGTCACAGTGGGATGGAGGGTAGATACTGAACCCTGTTTATTGAGGGAAAGAAGTGCGATAGTGAATCAGTACTGAGCTAAGCAGCCCCAATGCCACATTTTCCTGCTTCACGATGGTTTTAATGTGACACAGGCTCACCGTAAAAAAGGCTCTAGAAAATAGAGCACACGGCTCTAAAACACATGGCTATACGGCCAAGATGAGAGGCCATCTGTCCAGTTGGCGTGCAGAGGTGACATCCAGGTAACTTTTATATTTAGACGGGAAACAAATCAGTGAAACCCCTCTGAGGGACTTTGATGAAGAAAACCAGCCTGTGAAGGATTCTCAGAAGTGTACAGATGAGAAAGAGGAAAGAAGGGGGTGAAAAAAAAAGGCTGCGCTCTCAAAGATGGTAAAAATTATCATCAGAAAGCCCGGGTATAATCTTTTCTGAATAGAATTCTATTACAATGTGGCACCATGTGATAAATGCCTGGGCTGTCAGAAGCTAGCAAGCAGACTTAAATTAGCTCTTAGGAATCAGGCGGGATGTTAACTGTTACACAAAGTAGAGAGCCCAGCAATCACGTTAAATTTTAGGGGGGTTGAAGTGTGGCCCCCACGGAGATGAAAAATAGCTTTATTAGATTTATTTTCACTGCTAAAAACATATTCCTGCTGCCAGTTGTTTGTTGTGTGTGAAAGGGAGCGTGAATGCAGATTAATAAAGCACGTGCATTTTCTACCTGTTTGCTACTCTGCTTTTTGCAGATGTGTCTCAGTGCATGTATTAAGTGATGTCAGATCTTTTGATTTTGATTTTTGATTTTATACACTTTATTAATCCCCGAGGGGAAATTTCTTCACTACAGCAGGGGGGCTCTCAGGGGGGAGATGCTGCAGCAGGCTGCCATTAGCGCGGCGCCAGGTAACCTGACCTGAGGTGCATGTTTTTGGATCTTAAAGCAGTTGATGTAAAAGCTTTGACTCAGTGCTACCTTTTGTACTCAGCACCTCCTGGTCCTATTTACTAAGTACTTTGATCATGTCATCGTACATAAAATGAGTTTTGTTTTAGATTGTGAGACATACTGTGGTGTCTCTATTTGAACTCTATACTCTGTATTTCTTTTGATATATTTTACTTTCATAAAGGTCTGTAGGGCTGCAACAGTGAATTTTAATATTGTTTTACAAATTAAAAGCTCAGCCATTAATTCTATAAAACAGGAAAATGATAATGATAAAAAACAAAAATAAATCAATAGCAAAATATTCATGTTGATAATTTCATCAAAATAGATTCTAAACATTTTTAATTTACAATGGCAATAAATAGAAAAATAATTAAAATACTCCCATTTAAAAATCTGGAACTATTTGTTGTTTGACAAGTGTTGTCAAATGTAATATTGACTTTATGTTTTTCATGAAAATTGTTTCAGCTTCAGATATCTATAACTGAAAAATGATCCAAGGTTTTTATGAAATTATTTTAAAAAGGATTAAGTGGATGAGCTGTTCGGTGCAAAAGTGACTTTCTTTTCTTCATATTTTCTCTTTGTTTCTCTTTCTATATTAACCTTAGTTTCTTCAGGGACTATAGTGTACTGTGTAAAAGTACAGAGCTGTGGCATTTATTTGAATATTTTACACTCTGAACAGCTCTGTTTCACCGCACATGAAATAGTGTGAGTGGGAATGGGTCAAGCATTTGCTAAATTCTCCCAATAATTATTTCCTCTTGTCTCAGGCATGTTGAGAAACATTATCACACAAAGAGAATTACATCTCTCCAGATTGAGGGCACAAGATGGCTGCACATGTGACTGTGCATGGAGGGTATGCCTGCCACTCCAGCTCTCTCTAAGCCGCTGCTTATCTGTCACTATGGCTCTCTACTGTGGTAATTTATACAGTACACGGAGATGGAGATGGGGACACCAAGCAAAATAAATGTATGTGATTTGTGATCCTTGTTGTCTTACTTAACGTACAGAAGCTTTCTGGTTTTCTGTTCCTTTATCATTTATTCTTAGGTTTTTATTTAAAAAAATATTATTCAGCATGAGAAAACAGTGTGATATGCTGCTTGGTGTTGGCACGTGGTGATGAAATCAAGAATGCCCTGGAGATAGCGTGTTGTGGCATGCCAGTCCCAAATGGCTTTACAAGCAAATGACAGTGGGATGATGCAGCCCCTCCCCATTAAATCTCTAATTAACACTTGGCAATTAAACATAGCTCTTTGGGGAATAATTAATAAGGGGCCCAATGCTAACTATTTGTGGGTGAAGAGGCTCAAGAGATCTTTTGTTCCCCTACTTCAACCCCCCAATCAAGACCTTTGGAAATGCAGTGAACAATCGTCAGTGGGAGTCTGTGTTTTTACTTGATGGAGTTGTCCCTTTCTTTGCAAGAAAGGAAAAGCAGATTAATGCTGTCAGGGAAGTAGTAAAACATGGAGGTTTAGTGTTTTCCTTATTTCGGCTAAATATTTACCTGGTTATCTGCCTTTTGTCTGATTTTGAAGGCCTTAAAAAAAAAACCTCGTGTGAAGGAGCTGTAGATTTCCTCCAACAAAAGCAGTAACTTGGTCGTGCCCTGTGGAGGTTCACTCATGATTTCCCCGTACAATCAACCCAAGGACACAGCTGTCAACAAGTTGAGGAGCTTAAGTCTGAATGTTTTCTGCCTTACAGTAAGAGCTGTTCTCATTAGTCTGGACCTGACTGATGGCATTAATATGAACCCTGTTACATTCCCTTTTCCTCTCTGTCTGCCACACAACTTTTACTGCTGAGTCGAGGACTGTTGACATGCCTCAGAGGTGCTCTGTAAAACACTGTTTGAGTGGATGACCGAAGCCAAAATCAAACCAATGTCAATATACTGTATTTTGTGTTTGCAGGTGTTCATGTCAAAGATGTCATTTATCCAGATGTACAGCATTTTATTAGGTTTGTGGTACATAATGGGCCTGATTTACTAAATGTTTGCATGTGTAAAATCACGTGCAAACTCCACACCACCTGCAAAAAAATGTCCAAGCAGATTTACTAACGACGTGCAGTGAGTCTTTCAAATGTACAATTTAACATGTCCATTTTGCCTGTTTGCCTGCATACATATGTCATTTTGGGCGTTTCTACCTGAAGGTGCAAAATACAGGGAGGGAACATGCAAATCGAACAATTTAGCACCCGCAATGATATTTACTAGACCTGAGAAATGGTTTCGTGTGTATTTTAGTACGACTGAAAGGCCTGTATTAATCAGGTGCACAAATCTGGAGAGACAGCTGCTCTTATTATTGTGGTGAGAAGGAGACGCAGAGAGACCAAAGAATATGTAGAGAACGTGGTTTTACACCCATGGAAACATTTTTGAGATGACAGAGGGAAAAATTATTCAGACATATCATTTGTCCAGCGATGACATTTCTGAATTATTGAATGAACTGAATGATGATTGACAGCCAACAACAAAGTGAAGCCACATAATACCAGCAATTAAAAAACTTCTTACGATTCAGCATTTTCCTGCCTCTGGATCATTCCAGCGTATAGCTGCTTGGATATCCCGCCCAGTCCCGTTATTCAGGTGTGCTGTCACAGGTCCTGATTGTGTCCCGCAGAATTCACAGGTAGCTTGATAAGGTTCACGAGCACTCGCGAGGCACTGAATGAAAAGTCACCTGTTCGTCACAGAGAGCTGGACCGGCTGATCGTAGTTTGTTAGAGGATCTCATCCACCTGTTTTATTTGCCGACATTTTATTATGAAGCCCTTTTTTTTTTGCCTTTTTGTTTTCCCCACAGTATTGACTTTCTTGCTGATATTCTACTATATAGCATTTTGCTCTTGTTATATTTATATTTCTTAATTTCAATGGAATCATATTTCCTTTTCCTTTTGCGGTCGCTCTGTTTTCCATTGCTGGAATCACTTTAACACACACAAACTCCTCATTTAAATACAGCGATTTGCACCTGATTTTAATGACGCAATTACTTTTAGTAAATCAACAGCAAAATGGGTGCAAACATTTTTTTCAAACTTTTGGAAGGAACACACAATTTAGTCCCCGTTATTTGAGATCTCAGTAAATCATGCCCAATGTTTGGAGTTTGGAGTTGGCTGCGATGAACCATAGTGACCAATAACCAATCATACCTTCTTAACTAACAAGGGTAGACAGTGTGGCGAGTCCAACACAATAATACACTGAACTGTTGGTGCTAAGAATGATTGTGTTTTAGTACCACCTGGTCAGAGCAGGTCAACCTTTCCATCATATATTGCTCACCTATCCATCTGTAGCCTAAAATACACAAATGCCTTTATTCACATTTTGCTGTTACATTTTACAATGAACTGTCATGATAACACAGACAAAAAGTAATATTCTGATTGTGTCATCAATGCCAGTGAGACATAATAAAGGTGAATTTACCAGTTACGATGAGTACCAACATTAAGTCGTCTATCCTTGTAGGTCTTTCCTTCTCTTAAGGTGTCTGTTCCATCTGCAGTTGTCAGGAGTGATGTTGCACACTGTCAAGCCACAGGGGTCCTGACTCCACTGGTGGTGGGTGGAGTTGGGGTGGAGCTGGGGTGGCAGAGGGTTCCTGCGAGATGAAGAACAGGGACAATGACGACATAATTGGATGGCACTTGATGTGATAGATAATCTGACGCATGCAGTGTGGAGAAATGTGTGAATGATTTTGGCTCAGTCTCATCATTGAATGGCACAAAAGTTTAATCCGCGATGCCACATTTTTAGTCATAATTACATTTTCTAGGATGTTTCCTAGAAACAAAATAGTGTTGTTTTAAAGATTCTTATTTCAAGACTGAATTCAATATCCACTTTCTACTTCTTTCAATTGTTGTCATAGTGATAAGAAATTAAATGAAGTGCATCCAAAGTAAATTCAAAAGTAAATTCAACGTAAAATAGACATTATCCTCTCCTGGCAGTACATTTAAACGGCTGCATTCCCATTTGGAAGCTCTGTATGTCTCAGCCAGCAACAAGTTTTCTCTGAGACAAAGCAGAGCTGTTGGGGTATTCTCTGCAGCGGGATTTACTCATTTCTCTGTTGGCCATTTTCCATGCTTACATACTGTATATAAGTGCAAATATTCAGGACGTCAGTTAGCCAAATATGACCCATACCTTTTGCCCATGCAACACAAGATAGGGAGAAGGAGAGAGCGTGGTGACAGTGGTGGAGAAAAAAAAAATGTTTAGAAAGTATAATTAAGTGGCTGACATGTCTTTTGAGAAATGAATAATTCATGCTTTATTTGGTAAAAAATTTGCATCTGCAAGGAAAGCTGCGTAAGCCAGAAGGGAATTGAAAGAAAAAATAAGAGGCAGAGTGAAAGAGTAGAGGGACAGAGAGGAAAAGAAAAGTACGAATGGGAAACAGACCAAAGAATGGCCATGTGGAAAGAGATCAAAACTGAGAAGAGAAAATTATTTGTGATACAAAATAGAATGAAGATGCAGTTCTGTGCAGCTCAATGGGCAGAGTATGCTACTTCTGCAATATTTCCAAGGCTGAAAGATAATAGACTCATGCACACATGGAAAAAAAAAATATAACGTGTCTACAGTCATGTACTCAAAAGACAGTACACAATATATAGAAAGGCACAGTTCAACCTTGACAGGTTATCAGTTAGTAGTGTGGATGCTTTGTGTACTAACCTAGCTAGAAAAACAATCCACCGGCAAGAGATAGAGAAGACAACTTTTTCATATAAAATGGTTGTGTCGTTTACAGAAAAAAAAAATATTTAAAAAATCTGTATCATTGCCTTTGTGCCGGAAAATAAATTCAGCCAAACACTGCTGCGTTAAATCAACCAGAGTGGTGATGGAGTTTTTGCAGACTTCTCATTTAAAGGAATAATTTGACATTTAAACAAAAAATGTTACCAACTTTCTTTTCAAGAGTAGGCTGAGATCATGGATGCTACTCTCTTTTTTGTAGACTAAATATGAAGTTACCGCCAGCGGCTGGTCAGCTTTGCACAGAGACTACAAAAAAGAGGAAATAGCGATGAAATACCCGAATCTGTGCAAAATATATGATCAAGCACAGACAAAGCAAACCGACATTATACCTATAAAAACAATTGTTTCATGCAAATATTTGATTTGGTCGGGTGCAGTAAATTTCTAGCATCTTGTCGGCACCATGAGGTTGTCAGACGCTGATTGCACAGCAAGGCGAGTGGAGTTGGAGGAGCTGGTGAGTGGATTTTTCCACCTTTGGACAAAGCCAAACTAGCTGTTTTCCTGTGCTAAATGAACTGGCAGCAGCTACTGTGCAGACATCCTTTCATCTGTTTATTTCTCAAAATGTTAAATTAAAGAAAGGAAGAAGGGGAGAATGAGTTTCGTTGGCTTCTCTTAAATTTTAAAGGGCTCTGCAGCAGCCAAAAAAAACCTCCCTCCTCTTTCCCTGCCCCGCAGTTTTCAGAGAGCAGCGAGGAAATCTGACGATGAAATGATTACCTCCTTAATGCTGACTATGATTTGATTTGGCCAAGTAGAGCAGGAGAGCGGGGGATCTTCCTGGTGGCAGTGTGATGGCCGCTGTGCAGCAATAAGATAATTTCCTGTCACAGAGGTTTTTGTCAGCCCATCTCAGTGTCAGGGGAGCGCTGCCCTCCTCCTCTCCCCTCACCCACCCACCTGTCAGCTCCTCCTCTGAAACTCAGCAGTGGTTTGTAAATATGAAATGCCTTTGAGTGCAATCCTGAGCTGCTGTATGTAGTACAGTTGTACTCATCAAAACAACAACAGAAGTAGAACATCATCTCACATTTGTTCACTTAACTAAAACCCTTTCATGCTCAGACAATCAAACTGTAATATTATCTGAAGCTGAGGAAAAATGGATGTATTAGATGTTGACAGTATTCTTCTCTTTTTTTCTTTATGAAAGTAAAAAAAATAAAAAGGTTGGAAGACATTCTGAAGCAGATGATAATCCATGCCTTTGAAACAGAACACCATACTGTGGCATGTCTAATGCAGGAGACATAAAGACATTAGACAACATTCAAAATGTGGGTTACACCTGTCATCTTCACCCTGACGTCACATGCAGACAAGTCATCTTCGCTGTACTCAGCAGCCAGTGGAACCACGCATGGAGATGTCTGCGGTCGTTTTCCAGAGTTTTCCCTCTCGTGAAGGAGACGAACAAAAAGTTGCTCTCTGTGGAAGGATTCTATTTCATCGTCAGATCAGTAAACGCTCCATTTTATGCCAAAGGGATTGTGAGGATAAAGACTGAAACCCTTACCACATGACAGAACTCATTCATCTCCCCACAGAGACGCAGAGACCGGATATCTAAAAGCCTCTTTCCTCATCTTGCTCTTGTTTGTGCAAGTATTTAAATTTCCAGGTCACTTTACAGTGTCGACACTTGAAATTGTCAAAAACTTTGCTTGACATTCCCATGAGGTGAGCGGATATTTGAAGTATATACGTATATATACATACGTTTCAACCAGTCTGCCTTATCTGCTGAATTTATTGTTACACTAACAATACATTAAGGGGAATGCAACATAGCTCACTGGTCACAGTCGAGGGAGATGTATCATCAATATGCTCAGAGTGAATCCAGATGTTTTCTCTGTCTGTAAGGGACTCAAACAGCTCTTGTCAAACACACTCACTAAAAGTAATCTAAATAAGGAAAAGGGGAAAAGGTGAATATGAGCATTGTAGAAAGTGAAAGAAGGGCTGCAAATGTTGCAAGATGTTACCTGCAGACCCTTGTTGGTCCCCCATCAGACTCAACCAAAGTCATTTTGTCTTCTTATGTTTTATATTACTGGATTCTTATTCTTTGGTCTGTGTCCTTTTCTCCTGATTTTCAGAAAGTCTGACAGAGCCTCTGCTTTCACAAAAATGATCTCACTTTCATGAGACAGTTGTGCTATACTTTCACAAGACTGGCCTTTTGATGATTTCCTCCAAGATTAGTGGTGACTAGAGTAGTGTCAGATAACAAAGAGGGAGACATCTAAGGTCAGTCGTGTCTTTTAGTGGTAAGGCTGTTGGCAGCGTAGAAACAGTGATCAAAGAGCACCTCCAGCATCGCCCTATGAATGGTTAATTTCTTTTTTTTCTTCCTTGTTTTATTTCACTGCGGGTCAAGGATTCGACCTCTTATTATTCCTATGGGGCTCTCAGTGTGCTTTGATCTGCAGCTATGCTTCCGATACTATGGAATCAATGAAAGGCTATCTGACACACATTTTAATAGTTTCATTTCACAAACAACAGAAAGACTGGAGAGCTGAGACCCACACAGTCTTCACTGTTAAACAGAAAAAACTCTGGATAGTCTTTTGACGTTCATCAGGACTATTTAACTCGTGGTCCGTGGACCAGATATGTCCCTTCTGAATTTTTCTATGGCCCACAAGAGACTGCCTGCAAATCAGGCTGGACCCAAAACATGGGTGAAGTGTGCATCTTGAATTATAGACAATCTAAGTGGGTAATCTTGGCAACAGTATAGCGTAGGGACAGGTAGGATCAGGGAAACCCTGTTTGTGTGTATCTGTTAGCTACAGCATGTGCTGTGATTCAGCAATATATTTGCTCTGCATCTGCCATTCACTCAGTCAAACCTGACCTGGCTACTCACGTTAGTTAAGCTTCAAAATGTCTCTCTCAAAGCCAAAGAGACGTAAAGTTGATTGGGAAAATTGAAAATTCCAGAGCGAATATTTACTCTGCCAGCTTCAACTAATAATTAACCAGTGTACTGGCTGCTGTCTGGAATTGAAAATATATTTAAATATAAATATACCAAAAAAGTGAAAGAAAAGGGATGAATGTGACTTGTTTTTTCAATGGAGTTATATATCTGTTAACATTATACTGTAAGAGTGATATGAAGTCATATTATTTATTTGAAATTTAGAGTGTAATGTTCAGCTTTAATCCTTTGAACCTCTCTGATTTATTGGATCCTAATACAGCTTAAATTCATGTGAGCAGGTTCTAGTCTGCAACTATCCAAAGACAACCTAAAACTGCTTTTGGTTGTACAGTAATTATAAATAACCTTTGATAAATAGTGGAGTGAAACATTTATATTGGACTAAGCATTTTCCATATTGGCCAATGTGGTGCATTGGCCAATGCAAGTCAGCTTGACTTTGCACTTGATAACAGTACAGTACATTTCCTCTGTTCGGCAGCCTGTATTCAGGACACCTTGACTTTTGGGAGGGAAACAGAGACTGTAAGAGACCTAACCAAAGATGGGAAAAGTGTTATCTTGTTGGGTGTAACCTGCAAGAGACCGGATGCCCTGCACGTATCCGTCTCCATTTCCTTGTGTGTTTGACCTCAGTGCCAGCTGCTCCCCGTGGCTTTGTATTTGTGCTGCAGCACTCTGGCCTTTGAGTAACGTGATTGTTGTGTGTCTTCTGTTTCCCTGCAGTACAAACAGGTGGAACAGTACATGTCCTTCCACAAGCTGCCTGCAGATATGAGGCAGAGAATCCACGACTACTACGAGCACCGTTACCAGGGAAAGATGTTCGACGAGGAGAGCATCCTGGGAGAGCTGAACGAGCCCCTCCGAGAGGTGGGAGGAGTGTTTCTGTCTTGGTTTGAAACGGCTGCACGTGCGACCGTGATGCATTCAAAAGCTTGTATACTGCTTGACATTCCCCTCAGTTCAGTTCACATTCACTGACATTTTACCCTTACACTTTTACCCTTACACAAGCACACAGTGGGGGGAAAAAAGTTGTTTTCTTTTTTCTTGAGGCCAAATCTAAACAAGAGTAAAACTGAGAGGGGCTCAGAAAAGAAATGTCTGCACAACTGACATTTTCCCTGTTATGTTAATATCCCTGTTGTCTGAAATTGTGACAGGTCAATGCATTTTGTAAAGCTCCAGCTCTGCTCTGCTGTTCTTACTCACTCCTTTTTTTTTTTTTTTTTCAATGTCTCTCCTTCCATTCAAACAGGAAATCATCAACTTTAACTGTCGAAAGTTGGTGGCGTCCATGCCTCTATTTGCCAACGCGGACCCAAACTTCGTGACCTCCATGCTCACCAAGTTGAAGTTCGAGGTGTTCCAGCCGGGGGATTACATCATCCGGGAGGGCACCATTGGCAAGAAAATGTACTTCATACAACACGGGGTTGTCAGCGTACTAACCAAAGGCAATAAAGAGACCAAGCTTTCAGACGGCTCCTACTTTGGGGGTAAGATGAGCTGGTGCTGGCACCAGAAACTGAAACTCAAAGGTCACACACACGCACACACATCTTTCTGTGGAGCTTAAATCTGTGCTGTTTTAATATTAATAATGGTGTCCTTTAGCACCTCCAGAAGCTGGCCTGGGTTTGAATTTTGATTGATGAGGCAACAGCGTTTTGAAGGCGCTATTCTGGCTCTAATATAAGCTCCTTGTGAGTGTGAAGTGGTATGTTGTGCATTGCTTGTCACCTCACTTAAAATTCAGCTTCATGGTTTATGCAGGACTTTTTCCTTAATTCACATCATGAGCTGTCTCTAAAATGTAGGCCAAATCCAATTTACAAAAACAGCACTCGCTGTAGGGTAAATTAAGAAATATGCATCCAAATGTCAAGGAGGTCAGGAAGCTGTGAAATTATATACTGTATGAATGCTTAAGACTTGTGTGATAACCCAGACTTGTTATGTACTTAACTCGTGTTACATTCTTAATCAGGGTCAGATAATGCATAGCCGTCTCATGGTCCCACAGAGCCTATGACACATGTAGGAGACAATGCTGCCATACTGCCCTCACCAAATACCAATTAATTTGCCCAGTGACAGCGTATCATTTGGACTACACTGTTAAGTAATTAGAAGTGGTGGCAAAGCATTTAACAGCACATGACCTGCCTGTGGAAGTTTAATTGCGCCTTGCCTGCTCAAGTCCATCTCCATGCCCTCTCTCCGGGGGGGTTCTGGAGAAATAATGAAAAGATGGCAGGCAATCTATCTCTACACATGCCAAAACTAATCAACATTTCAGACAACATGGCCCCGGCTCTCTCTAAGGCCATTTGGTCTCCAATGTTGTCCAAAATGTTCCCTCCTTCGGTCCCTCCTCAGCAAGGCAGACTTCAGATTCAGAGAAAGTTTCAGTGTGCTTTCAGGCTTGTTTCCAGCACATGGATCCTGGTAATGGCGCAGTTTGTGTGACAGCTTGGACATAGTGCCACTCAAAGACGCTGAACCGAATGTACTCTGGACGACAGTGTCATCAAAATGCCTTAGAGTGAATGCATCTACATTTGATTTCCTTCTTCCATGACTAAACATGAGCAGCGTGTCCCACAAATCTGCAAAGGCACTGATTCTGGAACCAAAACTGGCAAGCTCACTTTAATCTTAAGCCTTGGGTCTGTAATTATTTTCCCTCTTGCGCAATATAGGCACAAGGCTTTTGACTCCATTATCCTGTGACTATTACTGGTGGTGCCACTTCTCTGGGGGTGTAAGGGGGGGGGGGGGGGGGGGGCTAGTGAGGTAAGCCTAGAGCTACTGGGAGTTTGTTACCAAACATGAGTTAGTCATTCATGAAATTAATTGGTGCAGGATCAGCATGGGGAGTGTGTGGCACATGCGGATTTCAGTGTGGCTGTCAGTATCAGCAAGCAGGAATTTAGAAGAATGATAAAAAAAATAATTCTGTGTGATTGTACAGGAATATGGAGCTCTGCTCTGCTTGATTTTCTATGTTGTGTGATATGTGCGAGAATGTGAGCGAGGAACAGTGGCCGTCCAGTCGTTGAAGAGCTTTTCTTTTTTTCAAACACTCTCAGTGTCAGCAGGCCCTAGTTTACAGTACAACAAATGGTGTGTGAGTATTTGCTCATCAGCATCACGCCACGTAACTCGTTCATTCATAGACGACCTGAATTATGTACAATTATATACTCAGCAGTCTGCTCCAGTTTGTTTGCTGTTGGATTAGCTCGAGCCAGGGAACCTAAAGTCTAAAGTGGACACGACATGTCCTGGATGGGAGCGTCGGCTGGGCACACAGCGATCCAGTGGAGAGGGGAAATGTAATGTGACTGCAGTACTAACGCCAAGGGACACATGGATCGCTGCCAAGGCTGCTCTCTGGACGCTGCTCTGGGCTGAGAAAGAAAACATGCACCCTCCATCCCCGCCCTCCACTTGCCTCTTTGTCTCCTTATAGTTCAGTATTGAAACACTTATCTGAACAGCATCTCCGCTACACTCTCAGTGCCCTGACTGAGGAGGTTATTGTGTTGTTATAGTTCATCCTTTGTTGCCTGCAGTAATTGACGTGTTGCCAGTGCCGACACGGGGCTCTGTCTTGGTCGGAATCGGGCTCAGTGACCTTGTGGTGGCCACGCATGCCAGTCAGAGGTGCTTATCAAAAGCTGCCTTTGATTGCACATCCAAGATGGCTCGCGTTGCCTCAGAGTGAGTGGTTCGTAGAAGCTCTGTGAGTGGGGCGGGGAAAAAAAGGAAGTAAGACAGAGTCACAGAGAGAGGAAGGGGATCGACGAGGGGAGTGGAGTTGACTACACGTTTTGCAATCTCCTGTGTCATCTTCTCAGCTTTACTCATCCTCTGACTGGTTGTCTGTGAGTGGTGCCCTCTAAATCCGAAGTCTTGTGAAATCCTAGGTTAGGAGACTAATACTCCCTCCATCTGTGCTCTCTTTTACCTCTTTTTGCCATTTCCCCCGTTCACTCTGTGCAGACTGGCTCTGCTACTAAATGGCCAGCCTGACTTAGTGAGTCAGTGAGAGGCTGGCAGCAGCAGAGGCCCAGGTTAATCCTCCCAGTCCTTAACCCAGTTAACACCTCTGCATCTCTTATTCTGGAGGAGCTTCAGTCGACTGAGTGACAGAATGGGGGATAAGATGATATATAGAGCAGTCTTATATAATGTGACAGCTTGAACAGGATAGCATGAGATCTGATATAATGCTGTGTTTTGATATGTTGTATGACGTGATGCGACACAATGCGTTGTGAGACATCATCCAAACACTAAAGGCGCCATGCAGTGAGCTGGGAATATGACATGATGCCACATAATACACAACATTATACATATACATGAATATATTACATGTTCTTTTTAGAGAGGGCAGTCATGTGTTACTTCAAAATGACATGAATACAATAGGAGGATATGATCAAAATGTATAATTTACTGGTCAAAATGGTGCTTACAGAAGTAATTTTATCAGCTCCAATATACAGTATTTACATTTTTTTTCATAATAGTTCCAGTTTTGCCATTGTCAGCTGTTCTTCAATAAATACACAGGAAATGAGAGACTCATGCATTTCTGGGGATTTTTGTCACCGAACCACTAATACTGTCCTTCCATCAGATGGTAGAGTCTGCTCCACAAAACCAAAGTTAAAACATTGGACAGTGCAAATATTTGGGACACACATATTAAACCAAAAATGAGTCGATTTGTAGATTTGCATTTGTAAGCATACATCTTCTGGTTCTTGAATGTGGCTTTATTGTGTCTTTTATCCCTCGCCAACATAAACATCACTCAGCCTCTGTCTGGGGGGTGAAAAAGAGACGACGAGATGTGACGGGACCTCAGCGTCGGCCATGTTGCTGGAAAAACACCACATATCCCCTATCTGTCTGCGCATGCTAGCCATAACGCAAGGTGTTTGTGCAGCTATGCTAATGCTGTGAGGGAGTGAGCATGGCATGTCACAGGGAATCAGGCAGCCCGCTGCGGATGTTTCAAAGGTTAGCGAGTGGCCGCTCCGTGGGCTGGGGGGCAGTGTCGGGGAGGGAGATGGGAGCTGACAGCAGGACTCAGAGTCCAGGTGAGCTTTGCCAGACCAGGCTGCGGGACACAAATACTTCATCACAGACCAAGCAGCCCTGCTCATATTCATTAATTCACATCCGCGCACACTCACGAGCATGAAGGAAGGCAGGTACAGCCGTACGCACGTAAAATCACATGTCGAGAGATGCACACGCAGACTTCAACTTCTTTAAACGCTCATTCAAAGGCCAGCATTTGCATTCACTCGCATTTCATGCACCGCAGTTTTCAGGTACCTCATGTGGATATGCACACATGCAGCCTACGCGTGCAGTTTGCTAAACAATCTAATTTGTTTAAAGCTGTCAAGGCTGTGCAAAGAAAGTTATGATTGGCTACTTTTCAGTGACCCAGAAATATAGAAAGAGGCCTTGAGCAGAATGTTCTGTTCTTTGCTCAATTTTAACTTGCCATGTATCTGAAAAATTAGTACTGTTCAACACATTCATTACCAAAAAACATATTAAGATGTGATTGTGCCTTTGTTTTAGCTTCATCCTTCCCTTTTCTGCTCTGTTCACGACAAATTAACTCAAATTCATTCAAGTTTAATGCTTTGCCCGCAGATGCTTTGTCTTTTGCAGAGATTTAGGAACTACACATCTCTCGAGTATTCATAATTTTTGTCTCCAGTTAAAATTTTATAAAGGTTTGTATTTTCATGCAACAGCTTTTCTTGCACCAGTCTCACCTTGTACATTTTTTTTTATTGACTGTATTTTGCTCGGCTCCCTGCTCCCAGAGTGGATGTAGCCGAGGGGTCAAGGGAAAGGGAAAACCTCATAAAGAGCATAGTTTCTAACGCTCTATTTGTCTGTACAACAAAGTAGACATGTTACTGAACAGTGAGTATACTGTATTCAAAAAGGAGATTTATGTGCTTATTTTTCTTCAAATTGTAACGTTTTAAATGCGGTTGTAAAAGGGGGGGGAAACATAGTGTTACGGCCTGGGTGACATGTTAGGTTAACTGTTAAAAATATTACAGTGTTCATGCTTGTTGTTGCTGTATTTAGATAAGCTGTGAGACCTGTCAGTCATTCCTACACCTATGACAGTGAACAGGGTGGGACAGCCACCTGTGATTGGTCAGGAGCTAAGGGGGGATGTGTCCTGTTCTCCTTGCTTGTTGTGAGTAGTTCAAGTGTGTGTGCGACGAGGACATGCGGTGTAGAGCGACCGGTAAGAATTAGCCGTAATGTTGGCGTTGGCTACGGCCCACAGTAGCCTGTTTATTGTTCCAAATAAAGTTCCAGAAAACCGAGTACCGTCTGGCGGCTTCCTTAAGCAGGGACTCTACAATAATTGTCTAAGTCTGAGATCAAAAAACAACAACCCATCCTTTAATTATTTCAAAGATTTATTTATATTTTGCACTAGAACACCAAATTCATCATCAAATTAGTATTACTATTAGAGTTCCCTGAGTTGGAGCAGAGAGGGGCTTTCTCAGCATCAAATCATGGTTAGACTGAAGGTTTGTAAAGGGGGCAGTGCATGGTCTAAAACACTTTGTGGAAAAGTGACCACACAATTAAAAGATCAATACATCAAAATTTGTTCACTGAGAGTTAGAAAAGCAACTTCATTGAAGACAGGAATAAATGGACTACAATAAAGATGCCAATCAGCAAAACTAGTGTCAAAAGAAGGCTATTTACTTGTAGTCTCAGAGGACGAGTCGCATCCCTAAACTATATATCAGGAGGGGCAACAAGGCCAGGCACTTGGGGTGGGTTAGGACAAACCTGTAGGCAGTAACAACAGAGTGTACAGTATGTAAGGAGATGAACAGGAAAGAGAAAGATAACATAGTGTATTGAACCAAATCGGCTCCACCCTGATTGAGAAGTACCGCTCCATTCTTCAAAGATATGCTCCACCCTCTGGTTTGCATCTTCGTGGAGGAGAATTCATACTGCAGCAGGAAAATGAGTTCAAACTTACTTCAAAACTTTACACGAACCACTTGAAGACCAAGAAGACCAAGTACAGCTGACTGTCATGGACTCTCCTCCACAGTCACCTGACCTCAACTCCATTCAACATTTATGGTTCACTGACAGACTGAGAAAGCCAAACATCCCTGACATCACGAGAAGCTCTTTGGAAAATTGTCAGATCAAACTGGTATAACATGAGCTGTCAGATTTAAACAAACTGGGGGAGTCCATGCAGCTCGAGTGCTGCTGTCATTAAAGAAAAAGGCAAACAAATACTAAAATATCCTGAAATTCTTTAATATTTTCAGAAAGTCAGCTTTTCACCCAAATTCTTAAGCTGATATGATCATATGTAATGACAAATTCGTATAAAATGTAAACAAATGCAAATTAAAAGCATCATTATTAGTGATCTTAGATTTTTGAATCCCACTGTCTATAAATGAAATAATTTTCATTCAATAATTTCCCTGTCTTGCTTTATCATCCCCCCCTCCTCCCACACACACACACACACACACACACACACACACACACACACACACACACACACACACACACACACACACACACATCCGCAGTAATATTCTACTCTCCACATTGAGAGCAGGTGCAGGGACTCGGGGGAAGCATCTCTCCAGTAAGAGCCCAGGACACGTGGGCACACCATCTAGCAGAAGACACATCATGTGTGTTCTCACCAAGGTCACAGCACATGATATCTCATTCCTCCTCTACCAGAACAACATCCAATTTTAATTGGTGTCATTCAATTTTTATGACTGCATTGTCACTTAAGTGGAGGGAAGTTAATTACATTGTGCCAATGGTAGAAACAATGTGCATACAGCAGTCACTTGGTAAATACAGTTTTGGGAACCAATAGCTGCTGGGCCTGAAAACAGAAAAGGACGGCAGGTTGACAGAACAGGAAGGTTATGAAGTTAGTCCTTTTCAGTTTATTGACAGAGTAGCGACCTTTTGCCTATTTTGTTGCTTTTATTTTTCACTCACTCTTTTTCTTAAATGCTGTATTTAGTCAGTCAAACAATATTACGATGAGTACAACAACATATTTGATTCACAGACAGCCAATTATTTTGTCTCACGATGATATTATAGCTTTGCAAATTTGAGCTGACAAGGCCCACGATTTTAGGCTGATGATGAATCACCCCATTGTTAGCAAGGACCACACAGAGATGGGTTATTGTATAAGTCAGTTTGAGGAAAAAACACACGCCCCTTGCAGAAGACATGCAGAGCGCCACCAACTAAGCCTGTTCTATGATTTCATGCTGGATTTGCGGAGTATTGTGATGAGTCACAGGAGATGTGAGTAAGCAGTGGGGGTAAAGCATTCATACATAAATTGCATGTAACTCACGAACCATCCATAAAAGCAGTCTCGAAGTAAACAGTGCAGTGCATAAGTTTACTTGTTGCTCAGCAGTATAAGATTGTGGCTTCTGGGGATCCCAATAGTGTTCAGTATAACATAAATTAATACAAAATATATTTATAAAAAGATAAAAAAAATATGTAAATGTACCTATATATTATGAAATAATCAACAGTGATACTTTTATTTCATGTCATATTTGTGACTTTTCATCACAGGGAAGTTCGCATGGCTCAGCTGCCCAATAGGCTGCTGCCAGCTAGACAGAGGCTAGCTGTTGTTGGACACTAGAGCGACTATAAAGTTGTTTTTTAATGTTCTGTTCATGTGCTCGTCACAGCTTTGTGAGTCTTTCACTGAGGGACATCCTCAGAATCAAAATGGCGATAAGGTAACTGTAAATTAACTATCTGCCGCTGTTAGCACTGGCCCTTCACTTTAATGTGGAAAAGCGGCAACCAACCGTGATGTCACCCATTGATTTGATAACTGTCATTTTGAAGCCTTGAGTTCGGCATTTGGCCGTCGCCTTCTTGGCAGTTTATTTGGCCGACCCAGGGATAAGCAAGCAGTACATCTGACTCTATCTGATTGGGAACTCGAGGACATCTGCCCACCAAAAACCTGACTGTGCTCCAGGCATGTTAATTTCAACAGATGCCCCCCCCCCCTCTCAGACATAAAGCTCTGAGGCAAATATCTAAATTATTGTGGAATTATTTTTAGATGGGCCACCAAAGCGTTGATCAGAAGGAGTGATAGTAATGAGACCATAATGACTTGTGGACAAAAATTATTTACTTTGTAGTTCATGAGAGAAGTTGAATGGTTGAATATGGAGCTGAGGCTTTTTGAAGCCAACCCCTAGTGGCCTTCAGTGGTATTGTACTTTAATGCAGCATTGCAGATCTATTCAGACCCGGAAGCTACTTCCCCTTTTATAAACAGTCTATGGATGTGGAGTAAGAACTCTCTGTCTAAAGTCGGTCGAGCTAGTCAGTCTAGCTTTTTGCTAAATAAGAGTAGAGGTTAGCTACTATGTCTGTGTACTGTGTTTATTTGACATCAATTGTTCAAGGACGAACAGAAAAGTTTATGTAATTGGTTCATCCAAAAATACTTTTTCGTTTTTAGGTGAGCTACAATGTTGAGTAGATGCAGTTGTTTTTTGTCACACCAGTGTTGAATGCAGTCGATCACTGAACAATTACTTTCTGTTTTTCATTTGTTTCAGCTTTCCTATTTAATTTTTTCCAAACATACAGTGCATCCGGAAAGTATTCACAGCGCTTCACTTTTTCCACATTTTGTTATATTACAGCCTTATTCCAAAATGGATTAAAATTAATTTTTTTCCCCCTCAAAATTCTACACACAATACCCCATAATGACAATGTGAAATAATTGTTTTTGAAATTTTTGCAAATCTATTAAAAATCAAAAACGAAAAAATCACATGTTCATAAGTATTCACAGCCTTTGCTATTACACTCACAATTGAGCTCAGGTGCATCCTGTTTCCACTGATCATCCTTGAGATGTTTCTACAACTTGATTGGAGTCCACCTGGTAAATTCAGTTGATTGGACATGATTTGGAAAGACACACACTGTCTATATAAGGTCCCACAGTTGACAGTGCATGTCAGAGCACAAACCAAGCCATGAAGACTAAAGAATTGTCTGTAGACCTCCGGGACAGGATTGTATCGAGGCACAGATCTGGGGAAGGGTACAGAAACATTTCTGCAGCATTGAAGGTCCCAATGAGCACAGTGGCCTCCATCATCCGTAAATGGAAGAAGTTTGGAACCACCAGGACTCTTCCTAGAGTCGACCGCCCGGCCAAACTGAGCGATCGGGGGAGAAGAACCTTAGTCAGGGAGGTGACCAAGAACCCGATGGTCACTCTGACAGAGCTCCAGCGTTGCTCTGTGAAGAGAGGAGAACCTTCCAGAAGGACAACCATCTCTGCAGCACTCCACCAAGCAGGCCTGTATGGTAGAGTGACCAGACGGAAGACACTCCTCAGTAAAAGGCTCATGACAGCCCACCTGGAGTTTACCAAAAGGCACCTGAAGGACTCTCAGACCATGAGAAACTAAATTCTCTGGTCTGATGAAACAAAGATTGAACTCTTTGGCCTGAATGCCAAGCGTCATGTCTGGAGGAAACCAGGCACCACTCATCACCTGGCCAATACCATCTCTACGGTGAAGCATGGTGGTGGCAGCATCATGCTGTGGGGATGTTTTTCAGCGGCAGGAACTGGGAGACTACTATTTTCACTTTGTCATTATGGGATATTGCGTGTAGAATTTTGAGGACAAAAATGAATTTAATCCATTTTGGAATAAGGCTGTAACATAACAAAATGTGGAAAAAGTGAAGCGCTGTGAATACTTTCCGGATGCACTGTACATTAACAGTTTTTGTATCAATCCCCATTATATTTATTATCTACTTACACGAGTCTCCCAATGTGAAACTTTGTAATATTCAGGACAGTGTTGAGCTTCAAGACAGCTGCCCGCATTCAGCTCTTTCGCACTCAGAGATGCCCGCTAATCTCTTATTGTTTAGCCCAGAGCCAGTCACACCAGACCAAAACCACGCCATGGATTTTTTTTTTTTTTTTTTTTTTTTTTCACTTATAATTCAGATGGCACGGTTATTTGCCTGGGCTTCACTTGCCTTCTGCAAAGACAGTTATATGAGGTCAGAGGGCTCAATGCAGCTCACTACCTCATCCTGTCTGTGTTGGTTTCATCCAGAAAGCCACGGGACAAGAGGATTTAATACAGAGCTGCGATGCTCCTCTCCAGAGGGGATTACTGGAGCAGTGCTGTGGGAAATGGACCCCCAGCACAGCTACAGCCTTGCCAGCACACACTTACAGTATTCACTCACAACACATGTGCAAACGCATGAGTACACACACACACATGCGCACAGACAGAAACACGTGGTATTTTTATTCCATCTTTTACATTCACCCACCTCTCTTGCTAAGTTAGCCGCTGTCCATTCACACATGCTCTCTCTCTCACCCACCAACAACAGAAACATACTGCACATGAGATTATTCTTATGCTTCATAGACAGCACATATTTCACACTATATGTCCTGTCAAATCATGCATTCTCCCTTTATCAGTTCCCCTGTCTCAATTTTCAAACCATTGCACACAATCATAACCACTTTACACTGAGTGACCAGAAGAATACAAAGTCATGTCAGGCTAATGCAATCCATTGCAGTTGCTGTGCAGTGAATGCTACATGTGTGAAATGTGTAAGGTTGACATTTCTGCTCTTTTTGATATGCTTTTATCAAACTGAAATGTTTTTTTTTCAGTCCATCCAAATAGATAAGTGAGATCCAATTTATGCTTCTATTATTTGTCAGATTAGTTACAACCTTAAAGAAAAGTAAAATGTACGAACTGAATTAACTCATATTTAACTCAAACCTGTAACATTTACAATTTGTGGGGGCATTTTCACAGCACTGCAAATTAGGCACCAACATTTACACAATTTTGTGACATCTACCTGCTCACAGTGGGCACCACTGCTCTCCATATGACTCCCCATTGTAGATCGCTCTAAAAACCACATTTTTTTAAGATACTTTTTCACTTTCATCATACATTCTTTTACACATCAACATGTACAGAAATACCTTGTTTTATTCTGGTTATTTTTGTTGACCAGTGTCATGCTTAGCAGTATTTGTCATTGGCAAAGGCAATGACAGATACAGGTTTTGTCTTTTGGTTAATGAAGTCATTTTTGCAGCTGCCTGATGATACAGGAAATTCTGTATCTGCTGTTCTCACTTTGAGTAGTGTGCAATGTCAAATTTTGATTGACGATGCGATTATGATTAAGTGAGTTGCTGCTCATAACCTCCTATGCTCTTGCTGACATCTCACCTTTCAGTTATATCTTGGTGTTTTTAGCTTTTTATTTTATGCAGTAAAAATCAGCAAAACTGTTGGGGCACAACAGAGGTCGTCCAAAGTTTTGTTGATATGAGCACTGCTTTTAAAGGGATGAGAGGAGCTGACATGATTAGCTGTGATTGGTTGGTACTAGCCCCTAACAAACCCTGGATCACTGACAGCATCAGTTTCTATAATGCACCCACACACAGCTCACTGTCATTATACCCACATACAAACACTCACACAACTGAGCAACGCATGTTTGTTTTTTTAAGCCTGTGTAGGTCTGGCATCGCCCCATACTGTAGAAGAAAGCTCTTTATGTGTAAACATCGAACAAAATATAAAAGGATAACACCGAAGCAGGTGACAATGAAGAGAAATTCAGTTAAAGTGAAGAGACAAACTATGCGTGCAATTTCTGAATAGAAGTTAGATGAAGGATTCTTTAAAAATTGTATTTGATGTAGGCTAAGGAGGGAAGGGAAGTGCATTCTGTGAGAGAATTGAGAGCATGTGTGTGTGTCTGTGTGTGAATGAGCTGGAAATGGTTTTCTGATAACGAGGGAGTGTGATAGCGAACACAGGAAGGGAGGGCGGAAGATGAGATGAAAGCTAAAAAGAAAAGACATTAGGGAATGTGTAGAAACACATGACACACTAACAAATGCATATGTCAAAGTCATTCCCTGCCCTTATGAATACAAACATTCATACAATAAATAGCATTTTATAGATCTATACAATACCTTCATATAAGAATATTCATATGTTTGCATATACAGTATATGCAGAATATAGCGCCTGTATATTCACCTTACTTTACTCTCCCATACTGCCTTCCTATCATGAATAAAACACTGGCATACACACACACACACACACACACACACACACACACACACACACACACACACACACACACACACACACACACACACACACATAGTACATTCACATACATTTGTGTACACTCACTCAAACACACACACATTCCACTTGCTCATACAACATCAACATGCAGTATGAACACACTTGCACCCACACACACCATGTGTGTGCCACAGCTCTACAGCAGTGGAGCTTGTTAAATGGGGCATTATTTTTCCTGAGCAGGAATGGCAGATGAGGGCAGGCAGACATATAAGCTTTGAAAATGACATGAGGTGTGGTGCTGATGGATTATAAAAAGTTGCATTTTTTTTAATGCAATTTTGGAGTTTTTCTTTGAAAGTTTTTATTGCACTTCATTTTACCACGTTGCATAATCTTCAACGTATTTGCTGAAGAAAAAAAAGTGATGAAATGATGTGCTTCATTAAATTATAGGTGTAATGTGTATTAGTCAGGGAGTGAATGGTGGGTTTAATACATGTATGTGTTACTCAATTCCAAGGGTAAAAAATGTTTGTCTAAAGACCTGGGTTCTTGACATATGGATAAGGAATGGTTGATGCTTTAGGTTGGTACAATGATCAAAAACATACTTGTCCTTTGTCACTTGAAGATGTTTCATTTTATGCAGAAGCTTAAGGCTGTGAAAAACTGATATAGCCTTTAGCTACCTGTTAGCTTTTTTGTGATTATGACTGTTTATGATGGACTGCTAGTGTGAATCAGATACAGAAATCAATAGCACTGTCTCTTGTATAACTTTTTATTTTTTAAGTTAAACTGTAGATGAACTTGAGTGTTTAACCCCGATGTATAACTGTTGCTTATCTGCTGTGTTTTGTTGCAGAGATTTGTTTGCTGACACGAGGCAGAAGGACAGCCAGTGTTCGAGCCGACACATACTGTCGTCTGTACTCTCTGTCTGTCGACAACTTCAATGAGGTACTGGAGGAGTATCCTATGATGAGACGGGCCTTTGAGACTGTTGCCCTGGACAGGCTGGATCGTATTGGTGAGAAAATTACATTTTAAAACTGAAATAACATCCACTCAAGCCAATATGTGAACCAAAGCAAAATATTTAAAATAAATGAGATTCAGTGACGTTGACAGTGTCTCTTACTGTATGCTGCTTAAAGGCGAAGAGAGCAAAAATATTTCAAACCAGAGCAAGAGCTCTCAGACAAATTTTGCGGGCTATACAAATTTTCTCACAGATCCTCAATGACTGAAATTACCTTCAAAGTCATCTGCATATAAACATGCAGATACAGCTCCGGTTTTGAAATCCCTGCGTGACTTCTTTTACGCATACAATTGATATTCTCTCCATATCCATCACTGTTCCCAGGCTCTGCCTGGGCAGATGAAAAATTCACAAAGAAAGGCTCGCCTGTATCATCACTCAGCCATCGCTGCATGCTCTGTTTTATCCTCAGCTATGTTTAGAATGGAAGATAGAGAAATTGCTTTAGGGGGTCTCTTTGTAGAAAATGGCTGCTTTGAAAAGATGTGGTGGGCTGATAGTCGTGTTTCTGTGAAATGGTCTCCTGTGAGTGTCCTTTCTCCCGGGCTGGATGCTCATGCACACCCTTAGTCCCTAATAAAGTAACTCACACAGCACTGATCCACACATTAATTACTGTCTTGATGGACTTTGCACAATCTGATTTGAGGTGTGCAGGTGATAAAGGGTCAGGTGGTGCCAGGTCAGGCTGGATGTAGATACAATACCTCACGGAAATGCCTCAAATAATATGCCACGAAGTCATAAAAGAAAATGAAGAGATTGATCTGGGCCTAATTGCATTTACAATATCTTCGGATTTCACAGCCTTTTGTTAACACTAAATTGAAAATGGCACTCGTGAATTAACCGTCACTGCTAGTGCGTCCATTCAACAATGACGAATGGACTTTAGGGTAGGGGTTGTGCACATTTCCTTAGGAGGGTGGGTCAGTAGTTAGTTAGCCAGTCATAGCCAGTCAACTTCAACTTGTTTCTTTGACCTTGTGCACAACCCAAAAGGACTTCAGACCTCAAGTGTTCCAAGAGTGAAAAGCGACAGAGCACAAAACCACCAGGAGTGAGCACTCGTGAAATGAAAGTCCATTCTTAGATTGAATCTCAGATTTAGTTTGTTATGCAATAGATGTTGAAGCATTTTAGAAAATGGTTCCAAGTTTTTGCTAATAACAGCGTAGAACATATGACATCAAAGAGATTGTTGAAGGTTGGAGCTCAGTGCAGCTCTGTCCCAGGCTGAACCTCCACCTCGTGTAGAGTATTTGCTTTATGTTTTGTCCCTGTCAACGAGGGAATCACAATAAGAGCCAGTCAAACATACTCCGCCTACACCTTAGGCTGTCATGCATCCTGAGCCTCTGTCTCTGGGTAGTTACCTCCCACCTATCTTTTGTTGTTTCTCTTATTCTCTGCTCTTTTATGCTTTGTCTTTCCCCATTCTGCTCAATCTTGTGTCTCTTTCTGAAATCCCTTTTCCTGACTTTTCCCACTTGTGATTTTCAGGTACCCTTTTTTTGTCTATTCATTCATAGCTGTGTTTACTTCTTCTCTTGAAAAGGGTTGTTGGAAAAATAGAGGTTCTCATGTACACCCAAATGTAAACCTGGTTCTAACTGCCTCTAAGATTTGTGTTCGTTCTCATTTGATTTCTTCTCTCACTTGTCACTCTCTGTTTCTCTGTGTCTGTTTCTGTGTTTGTCTGGGAATGTGCTTTTAAAGGCAAGAAAAACTCCATCCTGCAGCACAAGGTACAACACGACCTCAGCTCTGGTGTACTCAACTACCAGGAGAATGAAATCATCCAGCAGATTGTGCAGCACGACAGGGACATGGCCCACTGCGCCCACCTTATGCAGAACGCCCCACCTCAGACGCCTCCGTCACCTACCCCTGTGATCTGGGCCCCCCTAATCCAGGCCCCACTCCAAGCAGCGGCCGCCACCACCTCAGTAGCCATTGCCCTGACACATCATCCCCACCTTCCACCAACGCTCTTCAGACCTCCGTTGTCTGTTCTGGGTTCCCTAAAGGACCCTCCCAGCCGACTTAAGAAGTTCCACACATTGGTTCCTTCATCCACAGCACCTGACTCTGCTCGGGACTCTCCTTCTAGCACACCTTCAAAGCTGCGCACTGGGGTGGATATGTCGTTGCTGGCCTCTTTTCGAGCCCAGCACATGACATCAGGTTCTGGGGCAACTGGCTCTAGCCAACATGCCTCAGGTAGCGGAGGCCACCGTGGACATAGTGGGGCAGGGTCTGGGTCCAGTGGGGGAGGGGCCTCTATCTTCCCCTTTGGTCAATACTCATCCTCTGGTTCACCCTCGTCTAGTATGGCCCAGCTACACCCGCAGCCACAGCATCAACAACCCTTTCGTTCCAGCACCCCACCTCTTTCAAACCTCTTCCACCAAGGATCTATAGGTGGAAGCACAGGTTCAGGACTAAGTGGAGGGGCAGTTGGAGCCTGTGGTGGTGGTGCTACAGGGTGGTCTTCAGGTGGAGCAGTTGGAGGTTCGGTTGAGGGAGCCACTGGAGGAGACACCGCTTGGGCTGGGGAGGACTTTACAACTGGAGTGACCGAAGTAAATCCCAGAGGACAATTTGGGTTTGGAGTAGCTACTGGTGGATCAGTTGGAGGGATCTCAGGGGAAACAGTGGGAGGAGTATCAGAAGGATCAGTGGGTGCAGCTTGTGGCAGATTAGCAGGTGGGACATCAGGTGGATCAGTGGTAGGCATTACCTGTGGTTCAATACCAGATACAACCAGGAGATCAATGGGAGGAACTTCTAGAGGATCAATTAAAAGAGCTTCTGGGGGATCAGTGGGAGGGGCTTCTGGAGAATCACTGGTGGTGACAACTACCGGAGGATCATTAGGGAGGGCTTCTGATGGATCTATGAGTGTGATTTCTGGTGGGGCCTCTGGGGGAACATTTGGAGGAATTTCTGGTGATTCAACAGTAGGTAATCCTGCGGGATCATTGGGAAGGGCCTCTGGTGGATCAACAACTAGCCATATAGGAGGAGGTTCAAGCGGGCCAGGGGGAGGTGTTATTGGAGGAAATATTGGCAGACCAGTAGGAGGTGCAGTAGGGAGCCATATGGCAGGGTCTACAGCTTGCCCTGGTGGGGGGGTTTCCGGTGTAATTCCAGCTGGATTTCTGAGTTCCTCCCATAGTCCTATATCCACTGGTTCGTCCAGCCCAATGCCTGGTCAGCTTGTCCATAACCAGCCACCTCCCAAGGCTCCTCAGGTGGCTCCTCTGCAGCAGTTTGCTGGAGGAGGTAGGACTACCAGTGGCTTAAACCTCTTCCAGTCCCCCACGCAAGGCTCCCCATCACTTAGCAGAGGACAACACAGTCAACAGCCTCCTGAAGGATACTCATCTTCCCTGAGCCATTTTAGCCTGACAGGCCTCCAAACTGGCTGCTTTCCTCAACAGATGTCATTGGAGAGGTCTGCCTTGGCTTCCCTGGCCCAGTATGGTTCAGCAAACGCCTCTCCCTGCCTTACCCCGGTGGCGCCCAGTCCTACTATTCAAAGCCCAGTGGCAGGCAGGACTTTCCACTACAGCGACCCTTCCAGTGCCACAGGATCCCACTCGTCTTTGCTCATGCCTCAGTCTTCTCTACCCTCACAGCTTCCCAGCCAGCCACACACAACAGGGAGAGATTCTCCTCTGGGACGTTTTTCGGAGGACCTAAAGCTGTTATCCAGCTCGCACCCATCGCTGCCCCAGGAGGTGTCCCAGGCCTTAGGGCACCAAACTCCTCGGTCCTCTGTGGAAACTGGATATTACCCATCACCATTTTCCTCACCTACTCGTGTACCGAAACCCTGTAGCTCAGTGCCAGGGCACATGACTCCTCCAATCCAGATGTCTCCAGGGCACCCTCACCAGACTCACTCCCCTGGGACCTCCCCGGCCTTGCCTCTTCGGAGAGGCTCTGCTGCCTATTCATCAGATCTAGAACCTCAAACTGTCCGCTCCAAACTCCCTTCCAATTTGTGAGGCTTGATCACACCCTCCTTTGCTCCCCTGAAATGAAACACTCACACTATATCCATTTGTGGAATTGTTTTCTTTCTTCAGACTTCACTGTGTTCCACCTCTTATTTTACCAAGATTTTAAATTTACTGTGATTCAAAAGACACTTTACCTTGTAACTCAGAGCTCGAGAATACTCTATATTTGTTTTATGCTTTGTCCTTTTTTATTTATACCTACTGTATATAGATAGATATATATTTAAATGCTAAGTTAATCAAGGGACTAGGAGGGTGTGAAAATGATCTCCATTTAAAGGACAGTAATTTTCTTTATTTCTATAACTATGCCAAATTCATCTGGTGATGTTTGGGAAGCTAATTCAATGGACTACAACACAAGAATACTCTTTTTCTGCAGGAACCTATGCACTAATACCTGCATGTATAAAGGTTTTTTGTGTGTTTAAAAAAAATAATTATCACAATTTTTAGCTAAAACAACATGCTTCGAGACAGGCTGACTCTTGTACCATCTCATTTGGGATCACATATTGTTGATCCTTAAATGTATCTATTAGATTGTACTTATTTATTCAATGTATAAACTTTTCAAAACCTTGAGAGATGGAGAAGAGATTTTAGGAAACCAAAAAGACTTTTCCTGTTGGATAATAATTCACCTCTTCTTGGCCCATCGATCCTTATTTTATACCACTTTATTGTATTAATACTGTTTTTTGAAGCAGGGGTTCAGAGAGCTACCCTCCATCTCAATATTGAGAAATAACACTATGTGAGCAACTGGCTTTCTGCAGAGTCCTCAACCATGTCCTAACAAGCTCACTTTGTCTTCCAAGCTCATGCCACTAATGTGTGTAGAACGCGTGTGTTGTTTTTCTTCCTGACTCTGTGCAACTGTTAATGTGTGAGTGTTAGTGAGAATAAGTGTGAATCAGTGGAAAAGTCGGATGCAAGACAAGACTATTCCCAAGACTGATCAAAAATAACTTTTTTACACAAAAACTAGGACTTCCATTAACCACAGCTTGTGTGATGCATTCTGTACCACTCAGACTGTTCAAAGTCCAAAATAGTCAGATATGTAATAGCCCCAGAACAAGACTTTCATTTATTTAGGAAATACAGTAAATTCAGTAAAGAAGCTGAAATATCTGAAAAGTGCTGGAGACTGAAATATGCCACTTGATATTTAATTTGTGCATTACGTCTTCTGTTGTAACTGCTATATGGTCAATAGACATCTCTCCTCATTGAAGGCTAGTGCTGAGTGTGAAATTTTGAATGTATGTAGATTTATTGTTGCTTCAAGTAAGTACTGTAGCTATGGTACATGCACTGAAGGCACATTGCCCCAGGGGGTTAAAAGATTGTTCCATAACTGAAAAGGTCATTGATTCAATACCTTTGATTGACATTTTCATAAGCAGACATTTTTACTGCCAAAGTGTCCTTTAGCAAGACACAGAACCACAACTGGATAAATTGTTTGGGAGGCAATCTGCATATGTAACTCGGTAAGTTGCCTAAAACAGCACACTCTTCACCGCATATGCTCCATAAAGTATTCCTGTAGCACTGCACCACTGCTGTAACCCTCAGCAAAATTGCACAGTACTTAATAAATAGATTTCAGTACACTGCATACATGTACAAATTACAGTCATGGGAAAAAAACAAATACAATTGTTGGAATTTGTTGGCTTTTTGAAGTTCTATGTTTGATAGGCAAACATTTGATCCTCTTTGATACATTGCCTATAGATAGATGTGATATATTGTACTTGATCATGCAAATTTTATTTAATTCATTTATTCAACAAAAATATCATTAGACATAATATACTTCTGTGGAAAAAGAAAGTACATCCTTAATGTTGGCAGACCTTTTTTGCAGAATAACTTCTTGTAGGTGTGTGTGTATATATATATTTGTCCATCAGTGTGACATCAGCTTGCTGAAAGTTTTGACCACTCTACTATGCAAAATTCCTTCAGTTGCACAACGTTTGCCAGTTTTCTTGCGTTTACTTCTCATTTCAAATCCCTCCACAACATTTCAGTGGGAAACATAACTTGGCTTTGACTAGGCCTTTCCATAATCTTCCATTTTATTTAGCCATTCTTTGGTGGATTTGCTAGTGTGATTTGGATCATTGTCTGGTTGAAAGATCTACTTCTGGTTCAGACTTTCGGACAGATGGCTTCACATGATCTTCAAGGACTCTTTCATATGATGCAGATTTCATAGTTCAATCGATGACTCCAGGCTGCCCAGTCCCTGAAATCCAATCCATAAAATGTCCACCATCATGCTTCACAGTTGGTATGACTTACTAAACATGCCACATGTCTAGTGTTACTGTGGCCAAACCTCTCTATCTTTTATTTGTCTGTCCAGAGGACATTATTCCAAAAGACATGGGTCTTGACATTGCTTTCATGAGCACACTGTACTTTTATTTGGTAGATTACCCACAGAGGTCATATTTGTACAAACTTTCTGATTGTAGACACATGCACTTTGTCACCAACAGCTGCAAAAGTTACCTGCAGATCCTGTGATGACATCCTTGGGTTCTTGGAGACTTCTTTCGGTATCAAACCATCTGTTCTTGGGCTGAATTTAATGGAGCGGCCGGTCCTGGTCAAATTGGCAGTCGTTTTAAATCCATGCCACTTGTAAGTGTAGTCTCATAGACATCCACAATATTTTTTTTCTGAAGACCTTAGAGAGCTCTGTAGATCTTGGCATGATGACACAACACACTTCATTAGCAAAGAGAACAGCAGACCCTCGATGTGAGAAGTTTCAGAAAGACAGGTTCCAACTGTTTCTTTCTAAGATGGTTTTCCATCATATGCATGTAATCTTGAAGCCCTTATTCAAATTTTTTTATGGATTTGAGGCTGTGATAAATTGATTTATAATGTACATACATTTTCCATTTTACTGATCTGTTTTTTTTAATTGTGACAATTACCACAAAATGTCAATTTTATGTGTCATTTGTTTGAGTATATCACCTTTATTAATAGGCACTATTTTAAAGAGGATCAAATGTCTGCTTGTCCAAATATGTTGAAAAAGTTAACAATTTTCACTGGATGTACTGTCATTTTCACATGAACATAGAAGATAGATGATATTTAAATCATTCAGATGTTTCTAGTCCAACATCAAAGATGCGAAAAGGCCCTTTAAATAAGCATATCCATTCAAAATATGTCGACACTCTCCGAGAGCTTTGTAGTAGTCAAGAAAACTGTATACACATCAAGGAAGGTATCACTAAACTCCCATGGGAGACGAGCAGTGATATGCTTCTACATGTTGGTCTGTAGCTCATCACCAGGACAGACCCAGGTTCCACTCAGACAGCTGAGTCCATAACTCAGTCACAGCACTCAGCCACAGCAGCCTAATTTAACAAGACATGTCTGTAATCCCTTGACCCTCACAAGCTATCATGGACTCACACACAGAGGTGCACAGTGACGATGCTCTCTCCTCATTACAGTTCCCTGAAGTACCTATAATAAGGTATAGCAATACTCATGACATGACACACAGCTGCATGAATGCATATTTTACAGTCATGCACGCAACCACAAGATCAGACACTGCAACTTGCAAAAATAGAGTCTATTCAACTATTCCAACATGATGTTGTTGACGAATAAGCAAATCTATAACTGGTTGATTTGCCACTTTCTTGTTGCATTCAGTTCTGTCAGGTCAGTTTATATAGCCAGTTGTGCTGACCACTTTTGTGATTACAGATTTAAAGGTACAATATGTAAGATAGAAAATATTTTTAAAGTTCAAATTAAACAACAATTAATCCAAAATTAAACAACATTTTTAACAGAATATGTCATATTAACCGTTTTGATGTTATGTAAAAGATGCCTGTATTGTGTTGCAGAGATATCTACAGAAGTCCGAAGGCTAACCAGCCAGCGTGAGCCCATCTGTCTCGTAATACCACCCCACTGCTCAAGAGGCAACAGTCAGTCATTGTTGTGCCCAGTCTGCCCTCAGTACAACAAGAGAGGAAGAAGAGGTAGCATATTCTAACCTGAATAAATGGAACACTGAACACAACAATGACCTGAAACTCTCTGCAAAATACAGTAGAATTAAAGCAAGAGTAAACACTGGCCTTTCTTTCCACTGCTGGAAACAGATTTTGGCGAGTAAAAGAATGTTTGATGCTGAACTCGTAACGTTCCTGCTCGTCGGTGAGTAAATAGCCCTTAAAGCTAATGTTGGCTGTGTTGCAATAGCTTATAAAGGTAGCTAACTGTATGATGTTTCTGAGTGTTCATATGTTAGCTTGTTCTTGATATATAGTTCGGACCAGTTAGAATCACCATACGTGATCAGCTGAATCCACACTTCATCTAACCACCTACCAAACTGAACTCATCTTATGTAGCAGATGTACTGCCTTCTTTGCACAACTAAAAATGGATCTTTAATGTAGCTACACAAGCCCAACACAAGCTGAAACAAAAAAAAACAGTCCAGATGGTATTAATATATGTTTTTGTTTTTCTTGCTACTTTTCTTTTCTAAAATCCTAGATTGGCGAGCTTCAACACAAACTGTAGGCTTAGCCAATTTAACTTTTAAAATGATCCGTTATAAAATGAAATAAGCCAACTACTAACTAACAGCAGGGCAAGAATATGCAAAATTGGACCCACATTCTGAAACTCACTGTTGTCATTTAACATTCAAAGTGGTATTACGAGACGGGACTTAAATCTTACATATTGCACCTTTAACATTATAATTTTTGGAGAAGCTATCAATGCACTGAATCTCTAAGTCTGACGGAACACCACATTGTTCAGTACAGCCGAGTGCTGTACGTCCAGCAGTGATTTGTGTTACCAGTCATTATGTGAAATGTAGCAAATCAACTACTGACGTAGAATTTAAAGGGAAGTGGACACAGCAAGAACCTCCCTCGGTGAAAACGATAATGATTGTGTTACTAATCACTCTAGCAGTGTTTTCTTTACCTCTCCCACAAGCTCTGAAACATTTCCCTGCCCTTTATAGTATGACTATTTAGACCACCATTGAGAGTAACAAATGGGTGAGGGGGACAGAGCTCTGTGACAGAAATGACAAAGTGAACACCTGGAGCTGTCTCACATCTGCAATATTGATTGTCTGCACGCTGTGTAGGCATTTAAACCTCGATTGTCCTGTATGTGCATCCCTGCATAAAAGCAGATAGACTGCTGCGCTTCGCACGTCAACAAAAAGTCCCCCTTTTTCCTCACAATATGACCTTATTAAGGCATGGATTTGAAGAGCAGTTTGAAGCCAGTCTGCGAGACAAAGGTGTGGATGTGAGGAGACATTGATGCACTGAGGGAATGATGTAGTTGGACACTCAGCCACAGGGAAGACCGGTAGACAGGCAGGCGCCCCATGGGGTACTCATGCTGATGGGGAACTTGTGACATGTTGGCCCCTTCCTTATGATTGTTCCTGAGTGCCAGTGGATGTTTTTCAGCTTGTTATTGATTAGGAGCATATGAGGGAAATCTTTGGCCGTTGTTATGTAGCTAGCAGCTTGGTTGGGTGTGTGTGTGTGTGTGTGGTGTACGTGAACCACGCTACTTGGCAGGGTCGATGGCTGAGGCTGACCGCTGTCGGAGGAGACAAGGACAGGGAGGCAAAGGTCAGAGTTTAGGGAGAGATAGACATTGGACAGGGTTTGATTAGTTGGCCTGAACTTAGTCTGGTCCATTATCACAGATAAGTGGTTTAGTGAGGGATGGGTGGGCGCAAAGTGTCAGCTGAATCTGTCACTGTCAGTTAGAGAGCTGACACAATCTGCATAATGTCCTGTCTGGCCTCTATGCAAAATCTCCTGCCTTGGTCTTTTTTATGTAGGAAAACCGCAGTTTTCCTACATAAGGAAAGCAGGAAAGCAGTTTTTGATTGATAACCATGCAGCTTTGAAATTATGTAATGGAAATGAGAAGGGGGTTCATAATCCTTTGGGTCATAAAATATTTTCAACTCATAGAAGACCATGTAATCCTTCATTCCGAATAAAGACTTGGAAATAGCCGAAATTGGAGTAACAAGATTTTCACCTGACAGCGATGTTTAGTCTTCAAGGGGATTTGCTATTTCCATCCTCCCAGACTATTTGCTGCAGCCGCATCTGTAGTGTAATGTAGAATAGACACAGTGTTTTTTAGAGGAATCAGCTGGGAATTAGATAAGGAGGCTTTGAAACTTTGTGTCTTTTGAGAGAGGCGAATAAAGAAAAACAACGGTGACTCACTCACTCATGCAGAGAACTATTTTCATGTCTCCCTGTGTCTCCCGTCTAGAAAACTGCTGTTTGAGAGCAATAGTAGAAACAGCAATGGAGGGCAGTTGAAAGATCATGAAAGCTGCCAGCGTTGTGTCCAGTCGCTTAGAGCTCGGCTTTTCGTAAACCAATACAGAGGAAACAGTGGCAAACTGTTTTGATCCTGAAAGGTATTGTTTCATTTTAACATCAGGCATTAGTTTTAATGTGTGGCTCTATTTTAACTAAATTAAATGTAGGTCAGGGCTACCTTGTCTTGAGAGTGAAAAACACTTAACCCTGTCTGGCAAAAGTATTAATCTTTTCCTACCTGAGGCCCTACCTGGCTCTGGCCCTGCTGTTGTCCCTAGCTATCAAGATGTGTTTTGAAGCAGCCAGCAGCCCCTCTCACCCAACCCTTTCCCCTCAATCACAGAGCTTTGGTGGAGCTCCACATGGCACCTCTGTACCATTTCCAATTCATGGTTGTTTCTGTAACAGCAGCATTCTCAGATTCAGTTTGGTGCACTCCCAATTTTGCTGCCTAATCTTAGGCCCCCCCTCTCTTTGTGCGGCCCTACTCGCCCATGAATATGAGTTGGTGAATCAGCGATGCACGCTAATGAAATCATTTGCTGTGATTGAGGATTAGATGTAGCAGCAGCGGAATCAAACCTGCAATTTCTCAGGGGAGAAAAAGGCACGTGTGTTTTTATTATTATTATTTTTTCCCAGAAGCCCTCGTTATTCATTCATGACCATAAATTCCTCCTACCCTTCCATAAACACTCAACTTATTTCATGCACAAGCACCAGATTCAGGTGTCCAGTATGACAGTGTACCTCAGAGTGATTGCTCGAGATGAAGATTGCTATATGTGGTGAAAAGTTGTTTATTGTAGCATCTAATACAACTGACCTCTTTTGCTGCTGCTCCAGTGAGATGGAATAACACGACAGTAATGTTATTTTGACCACAAAGTGGGCTGTTGGGCAGTGTAACCTGAATCTGACCCAGTTTAGGAATAAAATGCAACAGTAGGGTGCATATGAATTCACTCCTTTAGATCAGCTGAAGATCCTTCAGGGTAATGGCACTGAACAGGTACCTCGCTGGATTCTCTCTTTGTAGCTGTCAAAATAAAATCATTAATCCATCATAGTTGTTCATGTACAAAATATGACTTGGTTCTGTAATCTAACAAATACTCAAATGAGAGATTTGGTTTTTAAAATACACATTACATATGTTTCTTTATTGGTTGCAGCTGATCAAAAAACCGTGTTGAAGCCAAAGGTGAGGCTGCTCTTCACTGGATTAGATGGGAGGAAACAGAAAGGGCACATTTGTACTCTATTTGAAGAGATGAGGGTTTACATAAAAAAAAAAAAAAAAAAAAAAAAAAAAAAAAAAATCCTGTCTCTCGAAACTGTCTTTCATTTGCTGAAGTACGTGCTATAATTCCACTTAATCTGATGTTTGGGAACATAATGTCGACAAGGTACTTACTTATAGAGATTTATATATTTCCATAGGACCTATTTATATTTCTGTATTTATTTTAGACTGTCTTACTAAGTAATATCAGCACCATAACAGATAATGATAAGCAATGTTCACCAAATTGTGTGTATGTACAGAGTTCATAACATGTCCATGATTTTTAAGGAAACCTGTCATTTGCATTGTATAATCTCTCTACTTTGGTGCGGCGCCAGAACGGGACACTTTCGTTACATGATGCTACAGACAAAGACTTTCTACCTGAAGGCTCAACCTTTTATGTTTCATGAAGGCAGTGACTGGTTCAACACTTCTTATGAGGACTAACAACCTTTTGAGGAGGACAATATTTTGACCGCTTTGCTATTGATCTATGGATATCTATTTTTTCTGCATTTAACATGGGAACTATGGGAATAAGCAATAAGGGAACTGTACAGGTATGGTGTGACTTGATGGGTACCTATGGGACATTGCGCTGACCCACACAACAACCACAAACACACACACAAACACACACACACACACACACACACACACACACACACACACACACACACACACACACACACACACACACACAGTAGCCGTGGCTCGTTGTTTGTGTGGCAGTGAAAGGAGTGAACTGTCGATAAGCACACATACTGGATGAAATAAAACGGTATAGAATAAAATATAAGGAACACCTGCCTGTAGCGATGATTTTTTTTCTCTGTTGTTTGTAATACATGCCGCATGCTTTGAAATTCATTTTACAAAGTCTCTGAGACATAGCAGTGTGATATGCACACCTCTTTAGAGCATTCTAGCACCATTTTTATGCTTCCATGCTGGAAACAACAGTGACTGGAGTCATTACGTTCCCAAAGTGTCCGTCCATACGTCCATCGCACTCTTGCCATATCGCAGGGATTTTCTTCAAATTTGGCTAAAAACTTTCACTTGAACTCAAGGATGAACTGAATAGATTTTGCTGTTAAAAGGGCAAAAGTCAATGTCATTATGGCCTCACGTCTGTCCGGTCTGCCCATCCCGTTCTTGTGAACGTGATATCTCAGAAACACTTTGAGGGGAATTTTTCAAATTTGGTACAAACCTTTACTTGGACTTTAGAAAGAACTGATCAGAATTTGGTGGTTAAAAGTCACTGTGGCCTCACAAAACACGTGTGTTGCCATAACCAAAACATATTTATGCAAATTATGATGTCATTTCACAAAGATTTCTATAAAATAATGACATTTTATAACCAAAAGGGCAAAGGTCAAATTCACTGTGACATCATAATGTTCTGCAAAAAAACTTTTCTGCCCATTTCCTGACACCATAATTCAGAACAGAAGTGAGATTGTGATATTATTTCACATTTGGTCTGATGCTGAATTGGTGACACTAATGCAGGATGCAGGAAATAGCAAATTTGTGAGCTTTTTTTTCCTCCAGCTTTTGAGACATGTCAGTAAGCAAAAGTATTTTGCGTGCACACACACACACACACACACACACACACACACACACACACACACATTCACCCAGATGCACACAAAGAGCGGTCAAGAGACAGGTGAAGCTCTTCACAATGCTGGAAATGTTGGCAGGCTGTAAAAAGGAGGACAGTCTGTGTCTGCCCCTGTGAGCACTCAACCATCTGCTTCATTAGAATTCCCCCTTGAGGTAACCTTACCTTCTCCAAGAGGAACTCATTGAAAGTGAAGGGCTTTGTTTTAGATTGTCTATTGTAATTACACATTATTCTCCTCCTCTGATGCCTGCTTGCTGAGAGGAGAGGAGCTGGCTTACAGCCGCCTGCGTGGCATCTGACGGTGACAAAAATGCACACTGGAGCGTCAGATGGCCGCTGCTGCCACGTGAGCCTCTTGTATGCTATGTGGCTTTGTGCAGCGGGCCAGATCAGTGAGGTCATGGTGACATCCTAGCGGTTGAGGTTGCTGTCTCTCTGCTGCAATGGAGGGACGAGCAGCACTAATGCCTTCCTCTGCAGCATCTGGGATAATCTGCTCTAGTTCTCCTTGGGTCAAACTCAACAGTAATTAATCCTACCATTACCCTGCAGGCCTGAGGGTTAAAGCACTGTATATGCGTGCGTCTCAAGTTTTTTTCCTCTTTTTCCAGATAGCCCCTTTCAACTTCACACTGGTGCTGGATAGGGGAAAAGCATGGCATGACGTTTACATAAATTACCAAATTTTAATAGTGACATCTGAGAGGGACATGGGGATTAGGGTGGATTTCAGTTGGGCGGAGGGATGAAACTGGAGTGTCCTGAACGTCTAAGATCTTTTCAGAGCATGGGTGAATCAAAAGGAGAGTTGCTGTATAAATCGAGCACAAGAAATGGACGATTACCAATTTTTTTTTTGCATCTTTTCCCCCCCTTCTTACAGATCTCTTTAATTTGTTAATTTGTTTTTAAGGAACGTGCTTTTACTTTCCACGTCTTCTCACCCTCATAGCATGCAGGCCTGCCACTATATTTTTTGGCAGCCCAGGGCACAGAGCACTCAGAAACACACAGTAACTACAGCACATCCGTATTAGTGCCCCACCCCCCCCACACTAAAACCCCACCGTCAAAGCCTTTTGACATCTGCCAGTTTGTTCACAAATATTGCCCAAATGCCAACTTTGCAATGCTCCAGCTTTTGATGCGCATGGCTGAAAGTTTTCTTTTTGTATTTGTGTGTGTGTGTGCCTTGTGGGATTAAGTTCATGAAAGCATACGCATGGATAACATCAGAAGGATGGCCACAGGTTGCCAACCTGATGTCCCCTTTCGGCCTCTTGCTCTGCCAACTACCCAACCCACCCCCAAAAAAGAGATAGAGGAAAATGCTGACTGAACTCTGTGTGAGTAAGCATTAGAAATAGAAGGCTGTTAAATGAATATGATCTCTGGGACTGCGCTAATAGTTTCCATCATCAGGAGAAGAGGTGAAATGTGATTAGCCCAATGGTGAATGTTTGTCTGTCAAAATGGATTTTAGTGACTCTAAACAAAAACACAACTTTAGAACATTTACTTAAGTTCTTTACTCAATCAATTCTGAAGTACTTTCAGTATTTAATCATTTGTATATCAGTTTATTTGAAAATTAAGTTAAGAGCAATTTAGGATTTTACTTGAAACATATGATAAGTAAATAAAACCATTTTTAGGTATTGAAAATTAAACTGGTGGTCTCCTTCTTGGCTTGTTGTGACATTGAACAAAACTTAGCAGTTCCATCAAATAAATATTTACCTTTTCACTGTTTGCAACCCAAAGAATTTGTATTTTTCAGTATTTCACAAAAAAAGTTCAAAATATTAATTTAAAATTGATTTGGTTTCTTCTTTCCCTACCATACAATCTCATCATGACCCATCAGATTTATCTTGCAACCCTTTGAGGGGACCTACCCCTTTCTTTTCTTAAAAGAAATCCAAATTGCTTACTCGCAGACTCAGATCTGGTTTATCTATCCAACCATCCCTATCTACTTGTGAGGACTTTAGCAGATTAGCACATTCATCAAATGACCTCTGTAATATAACATCCGTTACATGACCTGTGCATGTTTACCGTCTCCCCCTGATACGCTCTCTCGAAGCGGATGTGTTTTTACCTTGGTCACTGGCCAAATCCTGCTGTTGCTATAGTAGCTCCAAGCTACCGCATGTGCTGCCACCATAAAGAACGATGTCAAAAACGCTTGTCCCCAGCTGAAGTCTCACATCTTACCTGTGCATTTATTATGTACTTGAACATTAAAAATAGGTGTGAGTAAGAGTAAAGTTTGTTGCATTATATGTGTGTATTTACATTTCCATACCAACACCTATGTTTGAGAAGAAATCCTTGTCTATTATTTATATATTATTACATTATTATTACAACTGTGGCAGTGTTACCATTGTTCTCCCCTATGAAACCACTGTCCCTAAGTGCTCCATAATGACGGTTGGATTATGATATGGAGTCGTCATATTTCTAGAATGGCCTATGTTTTGTCACTTTTGAACTTGACTACCATGTACTAGACTTTAAGATGTACGGCATATAGGCCAAATGCCCTACCTTGAAATGTTAATGAAAGTGAGAAATAATGTGTGGATTTGCCCTGTGATCCACCCTTTCACTGAATTTCATGAAAATTGGGGCATTAGTTTTTCTGTAATCTTGCTGAAAAACAAACTGAACTGAAAACATTGGCAGAGGTAATGAAGAACTTCAAGTTGTAATGGTACAGTATATTCTGATATTCTGATATTTGTAGTTTTACTTATATAAAATAAATTGTTGTGCTTTTTCCCTCACTACTATATTCATATTGTACTCAAACCATAATGTACTTTGAAATACATCACATTATGTTCACAATTTTTTTTTTACCTTTTGTGGCCATTTCCAGATCCTCTTCTGAATGTTTAATCGAAACTGAAAGAGACAGACTTTGATGTGATGATCTGCTGCCTTGAGCTGCAACCCCACTGTGATATGTCAACACAAGAATCAGTAGCTCAAGTTGTCATCCTGCCATCTGCTAACAGTCCGTCCTAAATGTCCATTTCTAAGCACGACCAATCCCCCCTCCAGACAAACTCTCTGAGCCCGGTACAGTTAGCTGCCTATTTCTGACAAGGAAGGCTTAACTTCATCTGGCAATAAAACATTTAAATACTATTTATTGAATTGGTCCTTGAGAGTGAATTGCAGAGCTTAATCCCAAAATGTGATATCCGCTATTTCCAAAATATGACCCCTACTCTGCTTAACTGATTGTTGGCGTGACAGTAAAATATTCCAGTGGATATTTTGGGGTTTTAATTTAAAGGAGAGTGATGTTTGGTGGTGGCTTTTGAAATGCTGAACAGTAAGCTGATATTTTCCCTCCACAACAAACATAGCATTTTGCAAAGAAACCAAATACATTTAAATATATTAGCATCCTATATAGTTCTGTGGATGATTCCTGCATATTTCATAAAACCCTTCTCTCTTCTAAAATTAATAGTATAAAAAGAAACCCAGAGGAACTCATTTGAAAGAGAGGAAAATACCATTTTCTTATATTTAGCAATTATAATCCTCCATGACTGGTGATCCCTGCAATGCCATCCTCCTCTACTTCCTCCTCCTCCGCCTCCTTTCCCCCAGTGAGAGCTGATGGGGGAAAAAGACCTCCCTTCCTCACATCCCTCTTTCTCCCCTAGGCATCCCTCACTTTGCCATCACTCGCTACTCACAGGGTGAGGGTAAATTGTAGAGAGCAGAAGGCCCAACCACCCCCCCCCCCAACACACACACACACACACACACACACACCCACCCAAGCCTGCAGCCTCTGTTCCCTGTTTATCATATTATCCCGTGCCCTTGAGCATTTTGCAGCCAGACTCAGCCTTTGAACTAAACAGAGAAAGCAGACCAGGGCAGCCATACCATAAATCATACGGGTTTAAATTCTGACAGTAAATGGCCTGGTACTGAAGCATCAGCAGGCCTCAGGACGGAGTGTCTTGATTGGCTGATTTGGTCGGCTCGCGTTCCTGTGAGGGCTCCTCTTCCAGCCTTGAGAGAGAGATCAGAAAAACGGAGTCCTTGATGGCCTCCTCTGTGGCTACAGAAAACCGATAAATAATAGCAGCACAATATACTGTATTTTGTGATAAAATTCTGTTGGTGTGAGTCAGCCACGAGCAGTTGGGGGAGCCAAGATCAATTTGTCATCCACCATATGTATCGAGAAAGGCTTAATTACACCAGTGCAAGACTAGCCATTGTTCAGAATAATTAAGATAGTTTGAAGTGTCAATCCTGACTCCCATAATTATAATTTTGCAGAAGAGAGAGTCTGATGAGCAGAATCGCTCCTGGAGGGAAACACAGAAGAGGAGCAATTTTGAGCTAGCCAATGTTCTGAATGTCACGCTGGTCATACTGACCTCCATGCTTCATCTCACCTGCAAATGAATGTCTCAGTCAGCGACGGGAGAGGGGAAAAATTCTGCCATTCATGTAGTGGATTTCCAGCTCAAACCAAATGTGACTCGAGCAAACCAAAAGACCTCTTTCAGATGGTTCTCCAAGGTGAGAGACATCCAATTAAGTCCTTACCGTTTGACAGCAAACAGGGAAACAAACATTCCTGGGGTAGCCATCTTGTACTCATGCATGCCCCAGATTCATAAACAAAATGTTTCTCAACCAGGTAACAGATGGAATGCACATGGTGAAAAAGAGAAAACCAACATTGCAATCATCCTCCTTATGTCAAGTGGCTTGTAGTGTTATGTCATATAGCCCAGGAGAGCTGTTACATATACCAACCCCGAGTGAAGTCAGAGTCAGCCGTGATTGTTAGACCTTAGTACAATGGGAGCCTGAAAGGCCTTTCGCTGGATTATTATTTTTTCTATTATTACAGAATGTGAAAATTCCCTGTCGCTGACCACCTCTGATGTGCTTAAGAGTCAGAAATAGATCTCACCGTAAGGCTTAAAGACAGCAGCGCATTCACAAAACGAGGGCTGAAAGGGGGCGGGTGAGCAAGGAGCAAGGCAGAGTAGAGGGAAGAATGAGGGGTGGCGAGAAGGGGACCTTAATTAAGTCTGACACAATGGCGACATAGTCTAAATGACAAAATACCTATGTACTTACTAACATACCTTATTGACCAAGGCTGGTCCTCCTTTGGCTGCCATTTGCAAAGGGCACTTAGAAGTGATTTCTGCACTTTGCCAATATGACTTCAGAAAGAATCAAGTCACGTACCGCTTTAGGAGATGTGCAGATCACTCAGGCATTTGATGATTCTCTCCTTCTGCCTGTCAGCGCTGCAAAGTTGTACCATTTATGTCAGTCACTTGTCAACAGAGAGAAAAACTGAGATGTGACTGGCTAAGGAGATAAAAAAAAACAAAAAAAAAACGGATTTCATTCATTTAAAATACAAAATTGCAACACAACTGTGCCCTGCAAAACCATTTCCAATCACTGATGCAACGGTAAGTATGTGTTCTGATCTCAGATATTGGTTGCGTTAAGCCACAAAAATGACTTGGTTAGGAAAAGGTCATAGTTTAGGTTCAAATAACTACTTAATGCTACTGTTACTATTTTATTGTATTATTGGGGACTTCAGAAACCTATAATGAACCATTGACTGTATATAAAAATGGACACAGCCTCTGGGTCTGAAAAATGAATTCGATGCGGAAGTGCCTTAAAGTGTAATACCACTGAGGGCTGCTAGGGTCTCCCATTACTTTCCATTCAAAAAGTATCAATTTCTCTAATTAGAAGTAAAATATTTTTTTTCCAAAAGTCGTTTTGTTGTCATTAGCTAAATTCACCTCTCTGATCTGTGCTCTGGTGGTTCTTCTGAAAATACTACCATAATTAATTAAATACTGGGCCTCAAAGAGAGGTATGTTTGGGGGTGTTTGATTGACAAGCCTGTGGTGCAGTCAGGTTTCCGCTATAGGTGGGCGGGCGTAGTGTCCTCGGGTTCCCTGTCAGATCAATGACCAATGAATGACATCACAGTGGGTTTCCATTTGCTACGATTATTCTGACATGTCCTTTATTTAAGTTGATGTGGCAAATGTGTCAGCAAAGCTTTCTATCTTTCTGCACACTTACCAAACATTATTATTAATTTGGAGTTGTGACTCTGGGCACTTGGTGAATATAAATCCAATGTTGACTATTGTTGTTCCTGATGATCAGGAGTAATAATCTCTGCATCAGATGGCTTCGAAATATGCACATAAAAATATGTCATTTTGGGATATTTGCTGAAATGACTAATGCTGTCGAATCTTTTTCAAAGAAGTGACACAGTTCGGAATCAGGTCTCACCTATAAAAGCGCCGGCAGCCAGGTTTCACAGCGGCTATTAAGTCTTTACATAACACGAAGGAAGAAAATGGTAATTGAGTAACGGATGACTCACTTTCATTAGCAGAAGTGGATCCTTCTGAGTTATTGTACCTTTGATGTTTCCTCCTTAGGTGTTTCACAGGGAATCGTTTTTATTTGCAAAATGTGCAAGATTTGTATTGCATGTAATTGTCTGTGGGTGTGTGTAACCACATGGCTCACAGCAGTGGATTCAATAGACAGTTACAGTAGAGTGCCAACGTCCCCAGAGCAAAACAGTGAAAAAACAACAAGAGGGAGGAGTGGGGAAAATTGTATTGTGTGCGCTTGTGTGTGTGTGTGTGTGTGTGTGTGTGTGTGTGTGTGTGTGTGTGTGCGTGCGCGTGCGCCAGGACACAAAGGCTGTAAGTATGTCAGTATGTGCAAATGTGTGTGTTTTGTGTGCGATAAGAGGTATGGAGGAGGGGGTGAAGGAGGAAACCGAGAGCAGACAGAGTGTGGAAAGGAGCAGGAGGAGGATGTGAGAGGGAGAGAAAAGACTTGGTGAGGTGTTGGGTGATCGATGGAGTGTGTCTGTGGCCAGGGTGAGTGTACTGTAGGTGTCTGTGTTATAGACATTGAGAGAGAAAAAATGGCATTGAATAGCCAGTTCTGCTTTCTTTTCCTTTTTTTTTTTGTTTTGTTTTCCTTTTCCAGCCATTGGGATTAAAGAGGGTGTTTAACTTTTAATATTTTTGATTCGTATGTGTCAACCAGGAAAAAAAAAAAAAAATCGAGATTATCACCATGCTTATATCTGCTATGATTACTCTACATGTCAGTAATGTTTGTTGTTTAGCAATGTTTAGCCCTTTTTTCTATTTCTTATTAGCACAGTTAACCAGACCTCCCCTGCTAACTCACTAACTTTGATTGTCCAGTCATAGGTTCATAAATGAATTGGCCTCCATTAAGATCAATTCTTGAGAACTAAAGAGTTTTCACTGTTTGACAATTTTTTTTAATTTTTTTTGGTTCCTTCAAAAAACGGAAACAAGGTCAAATATTTTATAAAGGTTTAAAAAATTGCAGATGCTCTTTAAAAAGAAGGACCCTCGGACCTTGAGCTTCAGCCTCAGTCTCTTAACGAAGACAGGTTTCCCAGTGACGTCATCAGCGAGATGTGATATGTGTTCACGCAAGGGGCAGAAAACCAATCAAAATGACTGAGCTACTTGGGGATCAACATGAAAAGTGATTTTGCGCCTTAAACTGTACAAATTGCAAAAGTAATGGGCAGGAAATGTTCATCATCCCAAGAAGGGAAACTGCTTGGTAGCTCAGGGGGCATAATTGGTTGTTAGCTCCAGTGATCTCGTCAGAGCTTTGGATCTTATGAAGGCTGTGGATAGTTTTGCTATTTAATGAAGATTGCGTTTGTCCGGCTCTGGGTTTGACATGCGTTTACAGTTTCAGTGTGGGAATCTGTGACAACTGACAGAGGAGCAGACTGATGGCTTTGAAATGAAAATGTGTTGTGTTAGTTCTATAATATTCCAGAGAACTGAAAATAAACAGTGATAGGGAGTCTTTTCCTGATCCTTAGCAACTGATCAATAATCTTCTGTTGCCAGATGCTTAAAACCAAATAATTACATAAAAACTCCATTGCAGAGCTGTGATTGGATCATTAATGGCAGATACAAAGCGTTTCACTCTCAGAAAAAGCTGCAATATGCCAAGATAGCTGTATATTTAGTGAAATTTTGAATAATTGGTCCAATTGATCATACATACAGAGTGGGGAATTATTGCATACGAATACACCAATTATTATGTAAATATATTTGTGTAATGAGAACTTGTCAGGGCTAACAATGATCAAAGGTGGCACATCGTTAAAAGAAAAAGAACATTACTTCCTCAGTATTTGCTAGCGATGCTACAAATGTTTGTTTGTTTGGAGCTACATTTCAAAACAAATGCTTGACTTCAACGTCATCACACTTGGTCATCCCAACTGGTCGCTTATTCGTCTGCTCATCAAAGTCACCGAGCAAACCTTCATTCAAACAGGGTTTCCAAACTATAATAATCACAGCGACAGCTGAAGCTGTGAGCAATTGGCCGTCAGAGCTCGGCTATGCAAAATCCGCTTTTGCCACTAAAAAACAAGACAACTGTTTAATTTGCGTCTGTCTGAAATCATTGTTACATTATTGCTCCATTTTCTTCTCTATCCATTTGTAGTGTTAACATTTCATGTTATGTGCGAGTCAGAATAGAAAACAGTGACTAAAGAGCTCAGTAAATGGTCAAAGGACATTGTTTGAACAGTAATTAAGATCAATGAGATTATTGCAAATGCTTTCAACTCAGAAAATATGACAAATATGAAATAAAACATTTGGAACATGGTGCATAGTTTTTCCTTTAGTTTTTCCAGAGTGCAAAGATTTACAGTGACACTATTTTAGGAGACACTGTGCTTGCTTTGTGAGATAGCGTGAGTAACAGGCTGTGTCCAATCAGTGTGCAGAGTGACCGCAGTTAAATGTCTTAAACCGAATGGAGGGAGTTGCAGAGCGAATTCAATAATTCCCACATAAGACAGAGCTTGCACTCAAAGAGATCACAGCAAGTTGAAATCCAACTCCTAATCCCCTGCCAAAAACTCAGCCGGAAAAATGAGAGAATTGGTTTTCCCCTGGTTTTATGTTGTTATAGTTAGTAGGCTCTGAAAGTCTAATAAGGATCCTGTGCTGTCTCTTTCTCTCTCTTTCTGGCTTCCTTACTGACACTTCTTCCCTTCACCTCCCTCCAAAGCCCTAAATCACTCCGGCTGTGGACAAACATACAGTTAATAAACCTAACAGCCGGCAGGCAAGTGCCAGCGCTACACATGTGTGCGTGTGAGCGAAGGCCAGAGTAACCGGTGTATCTATATTAAGTCTGTAGGCATCAAAAAGCACCGTGTGTAAAACTGATAGCAGCCTGGAGTGATAACTCCATCCAACACATTTTCTACAGCCATTTTTTAAACCTCAAAACCAAGTGAAAACATCTTCCCAGTTTAGAGGAACAACTGTTCACCGTATATTGCTGTGATAAGAATGAACAAAGCTCCAAACTGCTGGGAAAAAAAATATTCATTATCATGATGCACAATGATGACTCGGCATCAAAGCCAATGCTGTATTTAGGTATGGATGTTCTGTGCCATGTCACGGCTGAGAGGCTGGGTCACATATTTTGATATGCAGGTGCACAGAAGCACAGGGTTTCCTGCACCAAGCAGGCAGCTCTCTTGTCAGAGGTGTACCGAGGCATGACACGTAAAGACACACGCACGCACGCACGCACGCGCACACACACACACACACACACACACACACACACACACACACACACACACACACACACACACACACACACACACACACGTATCTCCCCTCTCTGCAGCCATCCGCCGCAGGACAGCTGATAAAAATATCACAGGCCCTATCAGGCAATTAAACAGGGAGACGCAGCGGAGTGTGTTGGTTGCTTAATGGCTTCGGCCTCCCTGCAGAGAAGTCAGTGTGACTGGCCAACAGGGGGGACACAGACCGCTGATGGAGTGGGAAATCCAAAGGTGGGACAAGCAGGTACATTTGTCACAGTGAACAGTTTTTTTTTTGTCATGTGGTGGAAGAGGATTTACCATGAAGTGAAGAAATGTTTCTGTGGGGAAAAAAAAGGCTTTAAATGTGAATTTAAGTTAGAAATTATAATAAAGGCATTTATAATTGGTATCTAGAATGTCACGTCTGTAACATTGTAAAATGTGCAATCCACAAAATGAGTAGCTTGTCATTACCACTCTGTAATAACTCATAAGTCATTAATTCTCAACTAGTAGATATTTAATAATGCCTGATTTATTGCTTGGTAATTCCTTATTTTTCTCAATAATATGCCTTTAAAGAGGATGTTTGGGTTGCCAGATTGTGAAACATCCTTTTGATTTGTGCTTACTTATCCTCAAAACCAATGTACTTTTAGCTTTTTAGTAGAGCACTTTAGAAATAACTCACAAATTGTAACTAACTAACTAACTTTAATATTAGTAAATAAATAATTTATCAAACAAGAATCACTTAAATTAGCTTTTATGTATTCCACTGGATCATTTGACCATTTACTTTCAGTAGAAGTGATGCAGCTACAGCCTTAACCAATCTTTGATCTATAAAGCACAAATAAAATATTCATAAATGAAGCAATGTATTACAACTTGGGAACCCCTTATAAAAAAAAATGTATCCACTTGTTTTATTTTCATAGTTTCCTCACTTTCAGTATGCTGAATAGACATGAGTCATTATAAATATGGTGGATCCCATTTCCATGTTGGACTAGAAGTTTTTGACCTTGTGCAAATCGTCTCTGATCCAACACCTCAGTCAAAGAGTCAGTGTTGTAATCACTATCAAACATGTTTCACACTGATAAAAAAAACTTTGTAATCTGTGATCACAGGGACTTTCACTTGTGTAGCATTCCTTGTGCATGTTAACGTCATGACTCCACAGCCAGCTCACAGTTGGACATGCAAAGCGTCAGGAAGGTGACGGATGTACACTCCGTAATGGACATTCCTCAAACCTGAATGAGCATTATCAGCTGGGTGATAGAGGTTGGTATCTGCTCTGTGTCTCGGCTCCTGCCATGTCTACCACTCTCACCTCGGCAGGGGCGCTGTGATGGACTCCATATCACACCACCCCGGATTAAGATACACAACTTTGTTTTGGTTCTGTGTGTGCGTACGTGCGTGCGTGCGTGCGTGTGTGCGTGTGTGTGTGACCAAAACAGACACAGTACGGGGAAAAAAAGAGAAAGTGAGTGAGAGTGTGTGTCCCCTGTTCCCTGGATTCAGGCTGCAGTTAATGGAGACAGATAGTCCCTACTCCATTGGAGCATCAGCACTGATGACTCAAACAGAGGTAAACATTCACCGTAGGGGCAAAACCTCTCCTCAAAGGGCTTTATTTGTTGGCTGGAAAAACCTCTTTCAGCTCCATTTGATGTAAACATGACAGAAAAGGGGAGACATATTTGAGCACATTTGTAATCATGAAAACTCACCTTGCTCGCTATTCTCCTTGTATGCCTGCAAGCAACTGTGGTCTTGTTTTTTGAAATACAGCTTGTATAAATACACCACAGTGAGCTATTGCAAATGCACAGTCAATTTATCTTAAATTGTGTTTGGGGTTTGCTGGTTCAACATAGAGCAGGAGGATTAAGATTAAGTCACATTGCTCAGGGTACCAGTGACAGTTTATCTATTCTGAGCTGTGCCATTAACAGTGCAAAGTTTGGACCAACAGGCAACCAAGCACCATATTGACTGGTGTAAAACTATCAGCCATGTATAACCAGTCTGCTGAGAGTTTTCAGCCACGTCAAGGCGTACGGAGAGAAGGCGCCTCACCACGGCAAATGTGAATTTTGCTGAAAGAAAGAAAAAAAAAACATGTGGAGAGTGGGTTGAAATGGAGAAACGAAACTTGATGTAAGAGCTGTATATGTGTGGCTGTACTCACTCTAAATCCTGCTCTCCTTCCCCATCAGCACTGACATCCAGATGAAGGGCTGCTAAGTCAGCTCTGGTCCAGCCTGCTCTTGCTCCACAGCTCAGCCTCCCAGTGTGTGTATGCTGCAGACAAAGATAGGACTCTCAAAGGCCCAGCACAATGCTGGGCGGCTCAAAGGCTCCCATTCCTGCTTGCTTCTCTCCATCTCCTTCTATCACACTTTTTCGAATGGAAAATAAAAAAATAAATAAATGGCCCGGCCCACACATCAGAACATGCTGTAGAATTGACAAAATGACTTATTACCCTTTGCCGCACACTTCCCTCTCCCTCCCTAGATTCATCATGCTCCCAACCTCCCCTCAAAATCGCTGGCACCTCCTGGCGCTCGTCTAGCCTGTCAGCCTTCCTCTGCAGTGACCTTGAGACAGAAATGAAGGAGTGATGGTGCTCCCATAACTGCTGCAATACAGCTTCTCTCCCACCCACAAAAAAACATACAGAGCACCAAGATGGCTCTCACTTACACAAACAGCTGGGGAAGGGGGGAAGGGGCTCTGCATATCTACATCAATCAAAATAGGATTACGGTGCCTCTCTCTGGTCCTTTTTATTTCCCATTAACTTGAAGTTGCTGATGAAATAGGGAGCTGTTACATGGTAATTGGAGCTGCAGAGCTGCATTGTTTCTTTTACTATCTGCAATAGTTACATTCAATTTAAAAGGAGTTAAACATCAATATCTTTTTCTGTATAAAAGGCAGGCTATTTTAAGTTTTGAATGCTTGAGTTGTCACCCTCCTCCAGGCCCCTCAAAAATATATTTTTTTTTCAAGCATTGGCATGCTCATTACAAGAATTATTTACTGGTGCATTGCCATTGCCAATGACAAAGGGGGGCAGAGTGTTTCTGACAGCAAGATACACAGATGAAAAGACATGACAATGTGTGAAACAAAACTGTCTGCTGTGATCAACCACCTTCACAGGCAAAATGATCCACGCCCTCTGAGGAAACTTGTGACCAGTCACGTGCCCTGCTGAATGCCATTCTCTCATGTCCTGATGGAATAGGGACACAGACAAGAGATGATGCATGAATTCTTAATCAAATAAAGACAGTGAGAAGTGATAGGAGTGGAAGGCAATCGTCCTGGCCGAGCTGAATTAATGAGGCAGTGGCTTCCTTCCGCATGCCAGGTTTCTGAATGACTCGGCTCATCAGCCGTCTTAACCGTCAGCCTCCATCTCAGGGCCGGGCTCAGCAGGCTCTCCACCCTACGCTGGCAATTCTTCAGCCACTCTTCATTAAAACTGAAAGTCTGATCAGTTTACAGCTTTGTTTCCATCATGACCTTGAGCATGCATGGGGAAGGCAGCTTTCGGCGAGGAATTTTGAGTTTCCTGTTTACTCTGAAAAGTAGGCTCAGCTGACAGTGAGATGGAGAATGCAGAGGGGGCGTCCCAGTGTAAATCCTGTCCAGAACAGCCTCCTCTCACCACCTGAGCCTCTGCCTTGTGTGCCCGTCTGCTGGCAGTCGAGTCAAGCAGCACGGAACAAATCCATTGCTTCACACCAATTCAAAATGTAGTTGCACTTGCCCTGTCAGGTTACACCTCCTCTCTCACACTTCTACCGTTTTTTTTTTTTTTTTTTTTCTTAACACCTGTGGTGATGTCATCGAATAGTCGTGTCAAAGAAACTCTTCTGTGTATTTTCCCTCAAAAAAGTAAAAAATTACTCACGGAGGAGTTGGGCATTCCCATGGCAACCAGGTCCTGTGGTATAGACAGGGATATCAGGCCAAGCCCAATGCAATTTGCATACAAATTGCCCAGCTGGTACCTTGTTGTTATGACAACGGCACACAGCTCCCAGAAATCATTTGGAAGTGAAATACAAAAGGAAAGCAGCCAGCGAGGAGAGTCATTGATAAAATTCATTTTTCTTTTCCATGTTCCTGACTCTATGCACACATGTAAATCCAATCACCCCACAGTACCTTAAGGACAAGAAATCATATACTCAAGGCTGAAATTACTGGACAAAATAATGGCTTTATTAACGTGGGTAATGACTATGTGTCTATGTGTCTTCTTAAACACACTATAAATGCACTCTCAATGTAAGAACAGTTTTAAAATGTTCTGAAATTATTGCCATACTTTTCCCTCACATTACACTCCTATTTGTTTTAATTTGTCTCATAAAAATTATCAACCATATCTATCAGACCTCTGGCAGAAATTTGATCTACCTTATCCTCAGTTCGACTGATTTTTGCAAACCTATATATAATATCCTTACAATAAGCCATGCCAAATCCTCTGGGCTTGAGAGAGAAAGTTAACTCTGCTGACAACACAGTGTCCTCTACTGGCAGCATGTGGCAGGAAGTTTGCACAACCGCCTGTCTGGCTAAACAGATACTATTTAGCTCAAGGGCAAGTGAGCTGATGCTTTTCCATAGTCATCCTGGCTCAGCTTACTGGTCAGTTAAATTGCCCCGCGCTGGGCTCCATGAGCATTCTGTGAACCCAGCATTTCTATTTATTCCAGCAACCCCACGAGGCTCCGGTTTAATCATTGGCCTCTGTGCGGCTGTCAAACCATCGTAGGCTAATCAGTTTCTCTCCCAGCGGGAAACAAAGCAGCTCCTGGTTCCAATACTTGACCTGCACTACTGTGGGAGAGTGCTGATCTACGGGCAAGGTGAACCCTCACCCCTGCTTGTACACATTAATAAACTGTGCAATTATTTCCCTTTCACCATGTTAATGATGGACGAGAGCCCCAGTGATACTCCTGTTATAGATTGTTGGAGACAACTGGTGCAAACAACTTCAGCCCAGATTAAAAAGCCTGCATCAGCAACAACACAGAAGGATGTGTGTGTGTGTGTGTGTGTGTGTGTGTGTGTGTGTGTGTGTGTGTGTGTGTGTGTGTGTGTGTGTGTGTGTGTGTGTGTGTGTGTGTGTGTGTGTGTGTTACAGTCTCTACCTCAGGGCGGGAGCAGAAGGAGGATGACACATCCTGCCTCTCCAGCATATAAATGCAGGAGCCTTCTAGTCACTGGCTCTAAGGCATGACAGTTTAGTAGGTTTCTTCCCCTGAACGTGCAACCTTTCCCAAGGTCACAACTTGCCAGCAGCTCAGAATCTTCACTAAAGCAACACCCCACTCATTTGTCACTTACCATCCAATTCAACATGGCAACTCGATGGGGACTCTGTGGAGCGGGAAAGATCAGCCATGACTTCAGCGTGGCCATGAAGACGCTGCCTCCTGGAGACCACCAGGTACTCAATACAAACAAGCTCACTACATCTTCATTGTAACACAGGTTGTCTCCTTTGCACTGAACAGAGCTGCAGTGTGTGTGTGTGTGTGTGTGTGTGTGTGTGTGTGTGTGTGTGTGTGTGTGTGTGTGTGTGTGTGTGTGTGTGTGTGTGTGTTTTCTTGCTCTTGTGTACAGATAGCAGTCATTGCATCGAGAAGTTTAGAGCGCGCCAAAGAGTTTGCCAAGAAACACAGTATTCCCAAGGCGTACGGCAGCTACGAGGAGCTGGCCAATGACCCAGACATTGGTGAGTAAAGAGTAAAGAGACAACCTAGCAGTGATACTGGTGTGTGGTGTTTCTGTTTGAAGCTGAGGATGAAACACCTGTGCCCTCACAGACATTGTGTACCTGGGAGTGCTGCACACCGAGCACTGGCGAGTTGGTCTGCTGTTCCTGAAGGCTCGAAAGAACGTGCTGTGTGAGAAACCCTTTGCTATGAACTCCGGACAGGTGAAAGACCTCGTCGCCACAGCTAAGAAAAACAATGTCTTCCTTATGGAGGTAAGGTTGAGGGGATGGTTCTCATCCCAGGGTTTCAAATACTGCTGTTTTGTCCATGCCTGCTGGCGCACAAGGTGCTTTAGCTTTCGAAAACAAAATCAACATTGTTAAATTTAGGAAAAGATCTTGGTTTGGGTTGAATGTGACATGGTCGCAATTTGGTTAGGTTCTGGTACCAGGTTAGGGTTAGGTATCAAAACAACCTCCAACTTAAGTTGACTTACTGTCGTCCTTTCTACTTGGTCACAATACCTCCTTCTACGAGCTCGGGTCATTACGTTATTGACACTAAATGGCACCTTCATATCTCTCTCATGGCAACGGCTTTGATAAAACAGCACTAGGCTATTTGACGCCCTAAGAATGAGAATGGGCTATGAATGGTTTCATGTCGACCTTTGCCCAGTGGCTTCTTGCTGAGTGTAGAGTTTATTGCAGGTGCTGCTGTTGAGCTACCATAGCTTTAAAAAATGAAGGTCTTAAGGGATGAAAACTGGACTCTAGTAACATCAACACATAATAGAAAAATATTTTGTTTGTGTTGCTGATAAAAGAGTAGCTGGACATTTTGGGGAGACAAAGCACAGCTTTATTTGTTTTTCTGCTGAGAATTTGAGAAAATTGATTCCATCATACAGCAAATATAAAGCTTGCTTGGCTCTGCATAAAGGTTGCAAAATCGGCCTACAATCACCTCCAGTTAACACTGTTTATTACATTTTATCTTGTTTGTTGTGGTAATGTTGTATGTATTTCAGTGGAGACAAAACCCAGAGAAGTTGCTGCTGCTGGTCAAGACATAGGTTACTTGTAGCTAACCCCTCGTAAAAAAAACTCTTGGGATATTCATGCTTCATGGTGCACAGCTGCCATAGTAGTCATATAAGTGAAGAGGTGTGGTAATAAGCTGCTGTTAGGGTGAAACTTCAGTATCAACTGTTTACTATTGTAGTGCTGCTAGGTCGTCTGCTCTGTCCCTCCCAGGCCATCTGGTCCCGCTGTTTCCCCGTGCACGCTGAGGTACGCAGGCTGCTGGCAGAGGAGGCAGTAGGGGAGGTGAAGCTGGTCAAGGCCTATTTTGGCTCCCCTCAGCTCCACATCCCCCGCTCGGTGGAGAAGGAGCTGGGTGGAGGAGCTCTGCTGGACATTGGGGTGTATTGCCTGCAGTTTGTGCTGATGGTGTTCAACGGCGAGAGGCCAGAGTCCATCCAGGCCACAGGGGTGCTGCTTGATTCAGGTATGATTCAGTGCACAAGCCATGGAGCAGACATAGGATGTACATTAGTATCATTAATTCACCACATGAATCATTGATCACAAACTGGCTGCGTCATACAAAAAAAAAAAAACCCGGAGAAAAATGACTTAGGAGAAACAAATGAAAACACTTTTTAAATGAACTGTCCAAAACATAGTAAACACCTTAGGGCAGAATTATTCACAGAAAATCCAAGACTTATCATTAAAATGTCAGACAAATCCAAATCCCCTCCAGAGAATACAGTAATACAGTGAAACTAGCAGGGGAATATGTAACTGAACGTCTAACAAAAAGATATCCTTCAATTAAAGACCATCACACATGCAAGGAGAATTTTCTTTCCTTTATGTAACACACTTGAACATTCATTGAATACAAGAAAAAAAAAATCCTCAGAACTGGAATGAAGAAATTCAAACAAGCAGATAAAAAGTCCAATGAAATGACCTGAAGTGATCTGAACATTCATTCAGTTGCTACTCACCAGTTTTTACAATGATTTAATTCTTTGAATGTTCGGCAGGAGTGGATGAGTCAGTGGTTGTGGTGATGAAATTTTCCAGGAAGAGGATGGCCTTCTGCGCCTTTTCAATTGCCGCTCGACTTCCAAACGATGCTGTCATCAGTGGCACTAAAGGTTCCATTAAAGTATGCCGTGCCAGTCCTGTGCAGGAACATTTTACTTAATTAAGAAATGATAGACACATGCAATCGCTGAACTGACTGATAATTACTTTAACATTTAATTAAACTGAAGTAGTCAGACAAAGATCCATACCCAGCTACATTTTATGATTTACAAGTTGAGGGACTGGATGAAGACACAAAAACTTGCTTTCTTTTTATGCTTCAGGTCCTCGGCCCCATGCACTGCCCCACCACACTGGTGGTGAATGACAAGGAGACGGAGTACCCCCTGCCTGAGCCGTGCCTCCCTCTGAATTTCACCAACAGCACTGGGCTTCGCTACGAGGCAGATGAAGTGAGGCAGTGCCTGCTTAAAGGTAGGTCACGATAAAAGGAAAGTTGTGTATTTGTCATCAAAGAGACAACATTGTTTGAACAGCCCCATCCACTCTTTCAAAGGCAAGGTGAGTTTGAAAGAGAGACGCTGCAATTCAGTGAAACAGTTGCATGCATGGGGCTTTTAATGTCAATTTAAATGAATAGTCATACACAATTGCACTCATCAGATTGAGTCACAATCAATGCCGTTATCAGTCCTTGAAATGTCCTCTAACACATAATAGTAATATAGTTGTATTCATTTACATAATCTTTACATCCCTTGCCTCACCATAATTCATGCTTCATTATGAATATGCACGGAATCTAACCGTGGTCATAAACAGACGCCTGTCACTCAGCCTGATTTTCCTGGTAAACCCCTCCTCCTCCTTTGCAGGACTTAAGGAGAGCCCACGGATGCCTCTGGCAGACTCTGTCTTACTGACAGGGATCATGGATGAAATCAGGAAACAGGTGGGAGTTGTCTTCAGCCAGGACAGCCAGTGACATCACTCCACAGCAGAGCTGTTTCACCTGACCTAAACCTACTCAGATGGAATAGACAGAGTTGCTCGAGGCGGGCTTTGTATCTCTAGAATAAGCAGATCTCTCATGGCACCGTGTGGCGAAGCCCGAGCAGACGCAGTATCACTGCACCAATTGTGACTTGTATAACATTTGCCACTGAATTAGAGAATCACTAAATATTTGGGCCTTGTAAATTGGCGGGCTGTTTGTCAAAGGATCTTTTCCATTCAATTCAATTCTACCTCTGTTTCCCCATGTAAACACCTTGAAATACTGTGCATGACAAAAATTGCCTGATTATATTACACAGATTAAAAAACTCAGATTGGAAACAAACCATGTAAATGGAGTAACTGCATCCTGTGTCGTCATCCTGTAATGAAGTCCTAAACCTTTAAAGACAAACCCAGCTGTCACTGCGAGTTGTGTGATTTATGAATCCAATAAAAGACTGATTGTGAAAGCCATGTTTCATTTCAAATACCATCCACTGGAGAGAAGAAGAGACTGCGAGTGGCACATCTGAATCAAAGTGTTCTGTCATGTCTGACCCTTGCAGCGGCGCACAAACAGATTCACGTTCTCCGTGCAAAACTAGGTTGCAATGTCTGTTTTTCAAGGTTAGGACAGAGAAAGGCCTTCATGAGTCAGCAAAGCACGTGGCTCATTTAATACTTGTTCTCAATCTTTTGGGCTCACAGAACTGGAAAAAATCTGAAGGATGTTTCATTGGTACAGGGTGCACCCCACGAATGCAAAAAGACACATTTTCACGCCATTACATTATTTTGCCCTTTTTGGTTTTGCTTGATCATGCTTGCAAAGTCATTTCTTTTTATATATCGGCTTCTGTTTACGTACTGCATTTACTATGTTTAATAGAGTTTAAATTAATGGACCATTCAGCTTCAAACAAGATACATATAAGCCCCAACATGTCCTTCTACAAGCTGGCTTATAGTTTACCTTTGACCTTGGATTGCAAACCAAATAAAAAGAAAAAACATCACCTTCTAAATCAAAAATACAAGACACAGGTTGAATGAAATTAAAGGAGAAACCAACAAGTGTCTTAGCGAGGTGTTGGGCCACCACAAGCCACAATAACTGTAGTGTGCCTTGGCATTGATTCTACAAGTCCCTGAAACTCTACTGGAGGGATGAAACACTTTTCTTCTCAAAGATATTCCTTTGTTTGGTGTTTTGATGATGGTGGTAGAGAGCACTGTCGAACATGTCTGTCCAAAATCTACATGGGTGTTCAATTCGGTTGAGACTTTGAAGGCCAAATAACATTATGATCATGTCCTGTATGAACATTCAGTCACGTGAGGAGGAGTTGCTTTTTGATTTTCCTTACATATCGATGTGAAACAAAGGCATCACAGTCATCGAATGTGTGCTGTCGCTCAGAGTTTGCAGCCCTATTTACTATCTCACTGCAGATGTTACTTTAGCCACTGTCTGGTATTTATTGAAACTCTAATACTAAAGTCTGTGTGACTGAAGCTTTTTTCATTTTTCATCATTCTCCACCCCCAACAAGTTTGTATTTATGTAGTACAGTTTGAAATAAATAATATGAAACCAATCCTGAATAATGAAAAAAAAAAAAATTAAAATTCGGTAATATCAAACTGGGTACGGTGCAGAAAAATGAAAAATATTATTAATTCCGAGGGAAATTAAAATGCCAGTGCAGCACAGTGAGAAAGTATTCACACGATTAGTCATCTGCAAATATAGTGAAAAACAAATGGTGTTGTGTTATTACACTACGTGCAGAGAGCGCCTCTTAGTGGGAACTGAGGAGAATACAAAATACCTCAAAACGAAAAACGTAGTTTGTTCATTCTTGTCCTTTGAAGGTCACTTTGTTGCTCTTCAAGCAGAAATGATCATCGTATTACTTTTATTTTAACAAGACACTGAATCTTAATAAACACCCGTTTTACACCTGCGATGTCACCAGCATCTTCTGGAAAAAAAATAAATGGATGTTTTGCCACAAATAATGCTCTAACTTGTCCAAAAATGGTTGGTTTTTTTTGCTGACTTTCAATGTGTGAATCCAATATGTATTTGTTTTCATGGAAAATAAAGATTTGTATTATCCATGTAACTGTATTATACAATTCTGTACACATATATGTAGGTATTTGAAGGTTACCCCGCGTTCTAAGCTTTTGAACATATTTGACATTTGTTCATGTAATCCCGCCCACGCCCCTCTCACCTTCCCATCCAATTATTTGTTTTCAAATCATTGAATTTTTAGTTAGTGCATCATGTTTGTTCAATCGATATTTTTTTTATTATTACTTCCTCTCTTTTATTTTATGGTATTTTACTGCGTTACTGCTTTTCTTTTAAGGTGTATTATCTGTGCATATGCAAAGCCTGTATGTAGTATTTGGTGTTGATGTGTTGAAAAACACACATCAAAAAACAAAAAAAAAAAAAAACAAAAAAAAAACACCGTCAAAAATAATGCTGTGTCGCCACGTTGTGGCCGAGAACAACCACTGCTGACGTGAACTCCCAACTGTCATTTCACGCTTTCCAACATGGCAACCAGGTGGGGAATCTGCGGCGCTGGGAAAATCAGTCATGATTTCACTGTGGCCCTGAAAACTCTTCCTGCTGAACACCACGAGGTACCTTAGAAACACACATGCACCCACCCGGTGATTCAAACGCGCTCCTCGCTCCGTGAAGACTTGACTCTGTTTCTGCTGATCAGAAGGACTTTTCGACCAGAGCTCAGAGTTACGACACGTGTTATCTGTTTGAAACCTGGAGCTTTTGTTTCGAGCTAAATGCAAAGCACACAGGAGGTCAGTGAGCTCGTGTAAACCGCAAGCTTTCACATTGCGGCCTGTCGATTTGGTATTTTTGGCACCCTGAAATTACGGCAGGCCTATATGAAAACAAAGTATTTACCACAGCTACGTATGATTACTAGGACTGCAACCATAGGTTATATAAATTAATGATTATGATCAGTTTTAATTAATGTATCAATTATTTTCTCATTATATACCATTGTGTCAATATTTGTATATATATACTTATACAAATATTGACACAATGGAAATAATGAGAAAATAATTGATACATATATATATATATATATATATATATATATATATAGTTGGAAGGAAAGTCCTTCATCAGGATAAACTGCAACACGTGATTGTAATGAGCGTTGCAGTAAAGTGGGAGTAACTCATCTGGCTGTGTTTCCAGGTTGTGGCTGTGGCAGCTCGAAAGTTGGAGGATGCACAGGAGTTTGCCAAAAAGCACAGCATCCCCCGAGCGTACGGCGGCTACGAGGAGCTGGCCAGAGATCCAGACATAGGTCAGTTTCTGTCAGAGTCCAGGAGAGGAGGGGAGGGGAGGGGGGGGTCTGATTTGCTTTACTGATGGTTTTATTATTTATGCTTTGTGTTTCGGATGTGAGGTGTTTGCTTGCGGTGCTCAGAGCTGAAACTTTACAACACTGCTCAATACCTACTAACTTCCAATTTAATTTGACCCACAGCTGTTTTAATTTCCTGTTAATATTTATATTCGCCGTGATCTGTGTCGTTTTGTGTGTGCAGATGTGGTGTACATTGGAGTCATCCACCCCTACCATCTGAAGACTTGTCTGCTCTTCACAAACGCCAAGAAGAATGTGCTGTGTGAGAAGCCGCTGGCCATGAACTCCCGGGAGGTGCAGGAGATCCTGGCCTCTGCCAAGAGGAACGATGTCTTCCTCATGGAGGTGCATACGAATCAGACCATTTTTCACTTGAAAAATCAGTCCGAGTTCAGAAGTTGGTAGTGGAGCAAATGCAATACCAACTTGAAATACTGAGGAAGGGCAACATGATGTCAGTATTTTTGGAATAATATATACAGATATATATATATCTATATATATATATATTTTTTTTTTTTTTTAATTTTTTTTTTATAATACGTTTCTTGCTTCAAGTATGAAGCATACAGTATATGATAATTCTATTTTGTGTTAAATCAGACCTGATCAAAGGTGTAAGCTTATCTAGAACTAAACCCAGTGCCTAGAGTGTAACTGTATGAAATGCTGTTTTTTTGTTTGTTTTGTTTTTTCACTCCAGGCGATCTGGACCCGCTTTTTCCCCGTCTCCGTGGAGATCAGACGGCTGCTGGCTCAGGGGGAGCTGGGCGAGGCGAAGATGGTCAGATCCGAGTTTGGTTTACCGTTGGCGCACGTACCGAGAACTGTGCAGAAGGAACTGGGCGGGGGAGCAGTACTGGATGTCGGGGTCTACTGTCTGCAGTTCATACTCATGGTGTACAACGGAGAGAAGCCAGAGTGCGTCCAAGCCACCGGGATCTGCCGTGAGACAGGTAAGGAATGACGGCAACATACTCGCACATCAATTGTAAAGCTGCTGCAGTTGCGGTCATCCTCCTCACCACTGCTTTCATTATTTAAACGCATCTGGTGTGAGAACTAGGACAGTGTCCCTGTTACGTTCTGACAAGAGCTCATCTCTTATCTCTCGTCACTTTTATGCGCCAACTGGCACAATAAAGGTTAAACCGCAACAATCATTTATGTTGCACTGTTTTTTTTTTTTATCTCTTCATTAAATGTGCATCACAGTGTGTTTGCGTGTTATCGTAGGAGTGGACGAGACTGTGGTCGTCACCCTGAAGTTCTCCAAGAACAGAATGGCAGTGTTTACCTGTTCATCGGGTATAAAGCTCCCTAATGACGCCATCGTGGTGGGCACGAAGGGCACCATCCAGGTAGGTCATCAAAGGATGGCAATATAATCAAATGCAATTCAAATAGTCTAAAGTGCAGAATCATTTTTTTACTCTGTGCATTTATATGTTCAATATAAAATCAAAGTAAGTGAAGCAACTTATGAGAGAAATAAAGAAGTAAAATTGGTGTTGCGTTACGATGAACTGCAGCTGCCGTTATTGTTGTGTGTGTATTTTCTGTGCACATCTTTCAGGTCCCTGACCACATGTGGTGCCCCACATCATTAGTGGTAAATGGGAAGGAGACCCAGTACCCGGTGCCAGAACCCTATTTGCCACTCAACTTCCTCAACAGCACAGGGATGCGGTATGAAGCAGAGGAGGTTCGACAGAGTTTGCTCAAAGGTACAATGACTTCCAAATATCAGCGCTCTCGGGCATAAAGTAACCGACTTGTTATACACACGTTCAACACGAGGTGGCATCAGAAACACAGAACAGTCGACTGTTTGGACAAGGCAGACTCTCTGGGTTTTTTTTTTCCCATTTTAGGGCTGAAGGAGAGCTCGGTTATGTCCCACGCCGACTCCCTTCTGCTGGCCGAGGTGGAGGATGAGATCCGCAGGCAGGTGGGGGTGTCGTACAGCCAGGACTGCCATTAAACGTTGAACACGTACCAGACTGGGATCAAGGAGGATCAGTTTACAATAAGAGAATAGTTTACGGTTGGTGTTACAGCAGGACTTTAGATTCAGACACTACAGCGGGGGAAATATGACGCTGTGAAGATGAAGAAATGTATCTTCTGTTTCTCACTGCCTGACCTTTCAATAAATTTGTATGACTTTTTTTGTATTATTTGAAACAAAAACAAGTAAATACAACTCCTACAGTATGTACTGAAAATATTAATGCAGTATTACTTCCCATTTCATGAACCTAAAACACCTCGATCTAGCAATACACGGAAACACTGTTAAAAACTGATTTTCTATTAAATACATTTTCAAATTTGCCAACAAATTTGGTCTTTCCAGAATTTTTTTTTTTACCAGAATTTCTCACTTCCTGTGAAGTTACCGTAGTAACACCTACAAGCTTCCAAACATTATCAAAGAAAGCATTTCCAAGGCAGAGGTCGGATAGGTGCGCATCTCTTTTATTGATGGAACTCCAGTCTTGTAAGGACAGCTCAGTACACCAGCTAAACATTACAAATACCCTTTTACAGTTAGTTCTTAATCTCTAGCTTTACAATCAAAAAGCATGTTAGACAGTTGAAGACGACTACAGCAGGTCACCAACGGTGAAGGGAAAAAAAACCACAAGCAGGGATTGTACCCGTCCTCGTCTCTGTTGACTGAGACGGACGGGGCTTCATCTCTACATCAGCCACCTGAAGGAATATCCGGAAAGGGCTCAGTCGTATCAGTCAACTTTAGTGAACCACACACGATTCATAAGTGCCGACTTCAGATACGATCCGAACGCAAAGAAAGGTAAAGGCTTCAGGACACGTCTAACGACACAAATCACAGTAAGTAGCTCAAACACCTCGGGAACAGACATCCAAAACTAACTTCTTTCTATAGTCAGACAAAATATAAGTCGTATTGGATGTCTCAAAACAGAAGGTCACCTTTCACAAAAGTCAAGTATAATATAGAATGTAACACTGTCTGGAGTAGATTAGGAGTGCAACACTTACAGATACACTGAAATGCAGTGAAAGCCGGCATGAGAGAGGACGCTTCATACAGACAGCACGACAGAGGGGTCTGTTTGGGTGGAGTGGTGGAGCCGAGGCTGCGCTGTGGGAGGAGCCCTTTGATTTAGGATGCCGCTGCTTTGTTCGTTTAAATGGGCAGAGGAGTGTGATTGGTAAACTGTTGCAATGCTCAAGGTGCTCTGTTCAGGTCAGCCGGCCCCACCGTTTATCCAGCCTAAACAAGAGCCGGTATTGTGCATGCGCACGGACCAGGAGGCATTCACTCACAGACTCTCACTCTCACTCGTGTTGGGGTGAATAAATACAGCAGTTTCTGGTCAGGGTGTGTTAATCTGAGGCCTTGAAGACTGGTTTGGTTTAGAGAATTGATGTGGAAGGAATGGAAACATGAAGTGGAATAAGACCCCACTCCCACCCAAAGCAGCTCTTGGGCCAAGAAGGCTACACACTAGTTCTTTTCAAATTTATTTGCATCGTTGCCTAAATGCTAAGTTTTTGACAGGTTGAGTCCGTGAGCCCAGCTGTCGGATGAGAAGGGCTGTGAGCTGGAGTGACGCGTGGGGTGGAGAGCTATGAAAGATAAATGAAGGTGGAGGGAGAACGTAGAGCAGCGCTGCTGGCTGTTCAGGCCACCAGAACCACACGCATGGTGTTGGTGTAACCGGAGCCTGGACGCCAGCCGGTCAGGACGATGACTACGTCGCCCTCTTTGAAGAAACCTCTGGCCTTGCCTGGATAATTAAACACAGCAGTCAACCAGGGAGTCCTTCATGGTGAAACAGTGTTCGAGGTTTAAGCTTCATATTAAGATAATGCAGATCATTTTTAGTTTTGAATCGCGTTAGGTGTCTAAAAACAAAACTTGTTTTCCTGCAGTGTTAAATATCTGAATAGGACATCAACAGTGAAATAATAACTCACCCATATCCATGGCAAAGTTGACGCGCATGTCAACGTCCTCTGCCCAGACATCGTGGGCGGGTTTGGTGTAGAGTACGGGGAAGATGCCGCGGTACAGGTGAGCCTGGCGAGCTGTCTGGGCGTTCCGGGTCACAGCGAGGATGGGGGCACGGGGCCTGTACCTGGAGATCAGGTGGGCGGACCTGCACGCGCAAATACACACAAATAAAGCTCAGCACAAAGCAAACTACCCAAACGTCCTTCAATTTTAAATAACTAAATGATTTTTAACGGAATTAATTACTGATGCAGATTACAGATGTGAAACGGCGGAACTAATTAATGCATATAAAGCAGGTCTGTGGCAAGAAAAAGGGTAAGGACCTTTTTGAATTGCCTGATATTCTGCATTAACTGGTCAGAAATAATATCTGATCATGATTTAAGTCACAAGTGCAGATAAACCCGGGATCTGAGGCTAATAACACTCGGTAATAACGTTTGTTGTTAGTGAACACACCCATTAAACTCTCAGTGCTGGTGGGAAAAGTAGGGGAAGACTTGGCTTTAAATAAGTTGGCCAACTCAGCCACTTCAAAAGGCAGATTTTCTGTTTGAAGCCATATAGTAGATTTAATTTCAGCTTTAGGATCATTGTCCTGCTTCATCTATCAACTTCTACTGAGCTTCAGCTGGAGGACAGTCACTCTGAATTCCCAAGTTTATCAAGGTATCTCACAGGAGAATGTCATATGCCCCCAAATGATTACTTTGGGTTATTGTGGACCTACTTCTTGGGAGAGTAGGCACAATACATCATCTCATCATTAGATAGATAATCCATCTCTGTACTCGTATCTAGGCTCACACGAGCAGGTGCTTCTTTTAAAGAGCAAACTCAAAGCGTTTGAGGCTTTTTTTTTTATTCGTAAAATAACCCCTCTAACTCGTAGTTTCATAAACTGAACTCCAGTTTTGTTTTAACTCCTAACTCCATCAGTTTTTGTTGCTCCAAGAAGTCAAACTATTTCCAACCAACATTGTGACTTTTTGAATGATGTATTAACCACGGACAAAATAAACAACAAGGACAGAAATAAGTACTTCAGTGCGATTAAAAACCCAGCAACCTGGCAACCACCAAAAGTGTTCTCAGATATCCTGGCTCACTTCTTCTCAGGTTTAGCAGAGCTCCTGTATGCTGGGAGTTCAATAAACTTAATTAAAACAATAGCTAAAGATGCTGAGTTGCCGCATCCTAACAACAGGTGCAACAAAACTAACAAAGGAGGTGAGGAGCCAAATAAGTGACGACACTTGGAGTGGGTGTGCAGACGCTTTAGGTCCCTTTCAGTAGCCCAACAGGTGTCCAACTCTTAATCACTACGCGTTCCTGTTAGACCAGTCGAGGCTCGGCACTGCTGCACTGCGAAGTCCATACAGCTGCCGATTGGCTGAGGCAGCTACCCAGGATTAATAGTGCCATAACGTTACAAAATATATTTAGTGAGCATTTATATACTTCATTATTTCCAATAATAGTTGTATACGATTTCATATGTGAAGCTCTTACTTTTATTGGATTTCTTTTGAAACTGGAGCCTTTTTAGTTTGCTGCCGAGACAGGCCTCTGCTCAGGTAACATGATTCCTCATCAAGTATTTTGAGCCATTGAAAATGGACACCTCAACTGGGCTAATGACATACCCCACTCTCACTCTTAGAATTAGTTGCTGTCTCCTCCCACCCCATGTAGCCACGCACATCACTTAAACACACACACACACACACACGCACACACACACACACACACACACACACACACACAGTTTGAGGCGGGGGATCTCTACAGGCACGTTAGGTGCTGAGAATCAGGAGCCGTGTTAAACAGACCTGCATGTTTACCACCTTACCTTCAGAAGCAGGATCATTTTGGCCTCCACCCTTCTCTTTCTTACCTCCCAGTGTTGGTGAGAACAATGACGGCGCTAGCGCAGCATTTGAAGGATGACTCGACAGCGCCGACAGCGGCAGCCTCCGAGGGGTCTCTGGTCAGCTGGGAGTGTCTTCTCAGCTCGTTGAACAGCGTTCTGTGGAAGGTGGCTGCCTCGGCCTCTCGTGCTATCTGAGCCCCGAAGGGAAGGGTGTTGTGGGGGGTTACTCTCAATCACACACTCCACTTCTCCACACGCACCACTGAGAGTAACCGGCAAACATGTAGCTAGACTTCTGGTTAAATAAGGGTCCCCAATGAAGCAAATTAAGAGATGTCCAAAAGCATTAGTCAAATGGGAAAGTGGTTAATAAATTGTTCTGTTGATGCGTGAATTTAATTTGGTTTTTTTTAACTCTCACATTGGCAGAAAAATCAACCACAGTCTAGTGAAGGTGTCTGCCAGCTCTCTCAGTTCCTCCCTCAGTCAGTCCCTGTCTGGCCCTACTCTCGCTCTCTCAGACTCCTTAAGTACCAATATCTGTGACCTCCATGGGCTGCGTACCTTCCAGAGCCCGTGAGCACAATGATCGCAGAGGTTAAGCTCTTAAAGGAGGCCTCAACAGCGCCGATTGCAATCGCCTCAGCGGGGTCTTTGCAGTACGGCGTGGAACGACGGAGGTCCTCAAACACCTGCCGGTGGAACATGGCTGCCTCGGCTTCACGAGCAATCTGGCACGAGTGAAGGCAAGACGCATCGAGCAAAGGCAGTCCCACACCGGGTGCACAAAAGATGTAAAACAAAAGGAGAAGGGACATGAACATGGGAAACAGAGAGGGACAAAGTTAAAGGAGACAAAAAAAACCAACATGTTATGGTGAAATGAAGGACGGAAGGAAAAGAGAAGAGGGACAGTCAATAAAGAGTTTAAATGTGTCGTTAGTGAAGGGAAACAAACATTAAAACAGTCAAAACTTTACCATTTATAGGATATTAAACTCAAACAGTATAACAACCAATGCTAACCTGGAGGTAAGGCAACTACTGCCGAGATGATGTTATTGAACCTTAGTATTGACCAAAAAAAAAGCCCTTAAACAACAAAATTAGGCTTATGGAAATAAAAATCATAAAATAAATGTCCTAAAAAAGAAACCTGTCTCGTGTTAGCGGGGAGTGGAAAAATAAGCTGGGGGTTAAGGTGCTGCACACAAGAGTTGAAGAGGTGGTTAAAAATAGCAAAGAGGAATGAAGAGAAAAAGTGTTGGAGGAACTGAAGGAAATGAGACACAAAAAAAGATGCTTCGTAGTAAAAATGGCTTTGAAGCAGAATTAGTCTGAAGCCTAAACGGTTGCGCTTCACTCTGGATTCTCAGCCACCTTGTGCAACTTCAGAATGAAGACCGCAAAAAGAAGCCGCAAAACTGCCGAGTCACTCCTGCATCTGTATTGCAGTGCAACTGAGAATAGCAGAGGTTAGCCAAGAGAGGCCTGAACAGTGACGGACAGGCAAGATAGCATTAAGTGCATTTTCCATCCATGCAACTGATACTTACTGTGATTTGATGTAAACACTCAGTAAGACTGAATAATTAACAGTATTGGGTCTGTCCCTGACAAACACACATGCAGATAACAATTTTAAGAAATGTCCTTAATCCCTTTCTGTCAAAGACTGATAATTCATTAATCACTGAAAGTGTATACAATATTGTTTTTTTTATTGTTGTTTTGTTTTTTTTACACATAAGGGCTTGTATGTGTAAAAAAAAAAAAATCCAAGTTTGTCATCACTAAAAACTGCTTCTCCCGCTCCCTTTTGACCAGCTTTAATTTTGCTTTAGAATACAAACACATCTGTGTCTTGTTGTTAAAGAACCGTAAGGATCCGTTTGGAGATACCGTGGCACATTAAGTAAATAGTCTAGAACAGCAGCCACAGTGAATTTGTTAGATGAAGAGGAGCAGGCAACAAGCATTTACTTAAGTTTTGGTAGAACGTACAAACATGCAATTTAAACCGCAGGACATCGTGCAGTAATCATGCTGTTTAGAACACACGGCTAGAAAGAATATCCCAGCAATAAACAGATAGTGTTACACCGACCTAGTGCTTTGTCAATACAAATATCCCTAACTGATCGTTTCTAAATGAATAGATGGACTGTTCATTGATTATTTATTGGTATATCTGCATGGAAATTAATGACTGGATGGAAAGATGTATAAATCATAAGCACTTTTCAGTTGGACTAACACACTGAGGGCAAGTGGGAAAAAAGAGGCGCTGCTGGGCATCTGAGCATAACAGATGTGTTCAGGTGAACAAAAAAAAACATTCAGAAAACAGGAAAGCGAAAGCTGATGTTTTTTTCTTCCATTACGTAATTTCTAAAAACTAAAATCAAGAAACAAAAATCATGTAAGATCATGTAAACATAATGAATTCCTCCAATCATAATTTGATGGTCTGACTTTAGATACCGTGGTCAGATTTTTAATATTGCTGTTTGACAATAACTCACCATGTGCTGTGTGCGTACTGCCTCCAGAGGGTAGTCACCCTTGGCAGTCTCCCCGCTCAGCATGATGCAGTCGGCTCCATCCAGGACGGCGTTGGCTACATCGCTGCCCTCAGCACGGGTGGGTCTTGGCTTCTTGACCATGCTCTCCAACATCTGATTGGGTAAGACAAATAAGACACGCATTTACACCTAAAAGCTGTTTAATACATTCAGTCATCTGTCAGTCTTTATTACATGAACTACAGTATTTCCTTCACTGCTATCTGACCTGAGTGGCACATGTGATCGGCTTGCCAGCTCTGTTGCAGCGACCGATCATCATCTTCTGGGCAAGGAAGACCTTTTCTGTGGGGATCTCAATACCCAGGTCGCCACGGGCAACCATGATGCCATCGCTGACCTCCATGATCTCGTCAAATCTGCAAAACAGGCAAAAAAAAAAATACAACCATTTAAGTCACAAAGTACAACTATCAGTTGACATAGGATGTAAAAGAGTATCAAGGGCAAGGTTCATGAAATGTTGCTGTTCAAGGCCTCTTCACAGCTGGATTTTGTCTTCAAAACCAAAAGAAGACCCAATAATTAACAACTGCACTTATAGCACAAATATACCATGATGTAAGACGCTGACGGACCTGCACACAAAGGAGAGAGATTCTGCAGCAAACACTTCCTTCACATTCATTTACATACCTGCGTACACCTTCGTGGTTCTCGAGCTTGCTGATGATCTTAATGTTTTTGCCTTTCTCTCCCAGCACTGCTCTGACAGCCTGTACATCTGCCGCCTTGCGAATGAAGGAGGCGAAGACCATGTCGACTCCCTGCGCCACACCAAACTGCAGGTCCTTGATATCCTTGTCTGAAACAGCAGGCAGGTCGACAGCAGCACCGGGGAGGTTCACTCCCTTCTTACTGCCCAGGGAGCCACCGTTGTCAATCTCGCACATGAGGAAATCAGAGCCTGCAGGGATGAAAAAAAAAAAAAACAATAAATATATATATATATATATATATATTAACAGATAGCAGGGTTTCCTTTTCGGGGCCGACCTTATTTATGTTTTCCACTCACCGATCTCCTTGACTTCCAGAGAGATGAGTCCATCGTCAATGTAGACCTTGCTGCCAATTTCCACCACTTGGGTGATGTTCTTGTAGTCGAGCCAGAGGATCTCCTCGCTGCAGTTCTCCTGATAAGCATCATCCAAGGTGATCTTGATCATGTTGCCCTTCTTCAGCTCCACCTCAGCTGTGCCACTCTGTCATATCAATAACGGACATGAGCTTACTTTCATGTTGGTTGGTTTTTGTGGAAAATGTTTACGAGCCGTTACAATCATTTCTGTTTTGGTGTTTAAAGCAAGAAAAGGTCACGTGAAACTCACTCCCTTAATGAGGCCGGTCCTGATCTCTGGGCCCTTGGTGTCCAGGGCAATACCGATGGGCCTGTACTGAATACTGCCAGGCTTGAAGCTGTCGCAGGCCTCACGCACGTTCTTGATGGTCTCTGCATGGTACTACAGAAAGAAAGACTTTAACATGTTAAAACACCTCCAGAGAACACATTAAGCGAGACACTGAACTGCAGTTATTCATTGTGATCGAACCTGTGACCTCCGTAACCTGTCTTTCTATCCATTCGTCCACTGCTATCACACACACTGAAGTAAAAAAAAAAAACGATCTATTGGACAGTGGCGGCGATATTGAAAAGTAACTGTACGATAATGGTTTCACTCAACAAACATAAAAAAAAAGATAAGGTGTGTCTGACAACACCGCCATAAACCTGAGTCACACTGGCAGCATCACCAGAGGGTCAGAGTTCTTTCTACCACCCTGATTGACATGTGAGGTATTACTGAGGAATCTGGATGCACCAAGCAGTTAATTGAAATCCTACAAGATTGCATATTTAAAGGAAGCATTTGGCTATAGATCCATGAGAGTAATAAAGTGGATCATGCAGTTTTATATAGAGTGGTGACATGACATCATCAGGATGTGTCCTTGAGCACACTTTAATCTTATAATTAATGATTACCGACTTCCGAGACTAAACTGTCCGTTACCTCAAAAGTAAATTCTTCAGTGACTTTTGAGGTAAACAACAAACACAAAAACCTGAACAATCTAAATCTGAGAACAATCAGAAGTATAAACATCGGCGTGTGTGAAATCATCACTCGTGTGGCTTTCATGTGAAAGAATTACAGACACAATGGAAGTAGGGTGCACTTTTGCCCTGGAAATGCTCCTTTTAGTCACAATGGTTGTTATGCTGGCTGACTTTGGTTAAAAACCCTGTGGGAAATGCTGGAAGGAAATTTAGTATGTTCATGTTTAGAATACAGCAGTCTTTGCCCTTTAGTGGAGGCTCATTAACAGGTAGTGCAGTGTTTGTGGCTTTAAGGATGGCTGCCTGCTGCACATGGCTAATGCTGTCCACCACAGCTTTCAGTAATAACTTAAGTTGCAGGTAATCACATTGGCTCTCTTTCACACTGGCAACTCATTCAGTTACACTGTGCAGTGCACCATGACTAAGAGAAAACCTGGAAGGTGTCACCAGCAGTACAAAAAAATATATATAATCTATGATTTTTTTTTTTTTATAAAAAAAACAATTAAGTCCAGCAGTGAGGCTACATGGTCTGAAATACAGCAGCTTCAGAGAGTTGAAAATCATAATGACAAGCCAGAAATAAACATCTGGATGATATTTTGGCTGCTGTTAACCTCCAGTGTGCTGTAGTATTTTGAGAGAGAGGCAATGCTGACAGGGTATTGTTTTATGACAAATACTGCACTGTGACTGTTTACAGCGTGTTCAGTGTGCAGGTCAAGGTCAATACATTTGGGATTCATTTCCTACACAGTGTAAAGAGAAATCCCAGGTAATATTATGTTACATTGGGTTTAGTTGATTTGATATGAATACTGGTTTATAAGAATGTGACTTTCTGAATCTACCGTCCACTTCAGTTAAAAGTGGACTGACCTTGGTTTTGTTTTGTGTACACAGACTTGCACGCTCTCGGCAGGGCTGCCTGCTGAGGAGATAAAGCAGGCAGCTCCAGGTGATGTATTTATAGTACTCCAAGCCAACAGAGCTCTGGTTTATGTAGCCATTCTTCAAATCTAGGGTAACATTTGATCTTTCCGATTCACCGTCACAAACCATGGAAAGGTTTCACTGAAGAGGACTTTAAAGTATCTCAAATAGAATGAATTGTCTATATTAAATCCCTGTGATTATAATTTTTTTGATGCATGCACCTTTAAGTTATGACATTTACATATCACATTTGGCAATGCAGTGAAATACATTTTTGCATCTTAGTCTACAAGGTCATCATACAGAGAAAGGTCATGATGTCAGATGATAACTGATTGCATAACGCTATGGAAGCGTTATAAATTAAACTTCTCACTGCGGGAGCTTGAAGTGGGCAGTCAAGTTGTCCATGAGATCCTGCTCGTCTCACTGCTTCAATACAATCCATGACTGTACTAATAGCACTCAGCCAAGTCTCTCTTTATCCCCTGGCTTCAAGGTTTACCATTTATGCCCCCTAATTATTTGTTACATTATACCATTTCTGATTCGTGTTTGTTTTTTTTGTAAAGGAAAAAGAATAATTTGATGCAGGTTAAAACGTGTGTAGTGTCCTCTCTCAGTCCTACCGTGATCTGGATGGGGTATAACATTCACATGGCTATGCTTTTTTAGGTCTGTTGATCAATTAACTTTTTTTTTATACATATTTTAGACAACGGTTTGATTAGTTGAAGAACAAGTTGCATCACATTACATTTCATTTAGCTGACTTACAATAAGTGCATTCAACCATGAGGGTACAAACCCAGAACAACAAGAATCAAGAAAGTACAATTTTCTTCAAGAAAGCCAAAATACAAAGTGCTATAAGTAAATGCCCTTTAAGTGCTATTTTTTTTTTTTAACTTGGTTAAACTTTAATCTTAAGCACTACTATTATTTCCATTCATGCCAGTTTGCCTTGTCGTGCTTAAGGCGCCAAGCTGATTACAGCTCATCGTGAATGACACGCTCGCTCATTGTGAGTCTGTTGACCGTCTGGTTTCAACGGTAAAGTGTTGCTAACACTGCTCGAAAAAGCTGAAAAAGAGACAAGAGAAAGCAAAGATTGCCAAAAAGCTCAGCATACAGACAGGTGCCGTTCTGTGATAAAGCACAGAACCATGTTTCATGGAAATTATCAGCATAGTTAAAACGTGACTTTGACGTTTACATTTAACCTGGATGGTTAGCTGTCCTACGCAACACATTTATAAAGCAGAGAGTTGGAGAAAGACCCACCTCATGTGAGCCGTGGGAGAAGTTCATGCGAGCAATGTTCATTCCAGACTTGATCATCTCCTTCAGCATGTCCACAGAGCGGGAGACTGGCCCTGTGGGTAGTTATTGAAAGGAAAATAGCATAACTTTTCAAACTTATGGTTATTTACTTCTTCTGCAGCACAATTCATTGTGTGTTAACTGCAGTCCAAATTAGAAATTCTATTTATTTTTAATAAGTTGACAAAATGTTAGGAATAAAACCCAGGTTGCAAAAGATGAATGCTCATTTAAATGCATGAACAAAGTTTGCTTTGAATGTATTTGAATGTGCTCTTTTGGGAAGTGACTTCTACAACACTCTACCATGAAAGGCACGTCTGCCGATATTTCATTTAAAGAATAGGTTTGTGTTTCTTTAAGAGTGTAGACAAAATGCATGGACCAACCGATGGTGCAGATGATGCCAGTGTTGCGTGCGGTGGTGGGCTCGGAGTCGATGTCCAGCAGGCACAAGTGTTCCAGGAAAGTGTCAGCCATGGCAGCGTTGAGCTGCTGTGTCTGGATGAAGGCGGAGCCCATGTCTACTTTTGACTGAGGCATTGCAATCACTTGTGAGGCTGGAGAAGTTCTGCACAGAAAAAAAACCAAAAAAAAACATTTACATTTTTTTTTTTTTTTTAACTGATGATCAGTTTATTTGTCACTGCGGTTCCTGTATTCCACACCTGCGTCAAAATACACCATCCTGTTTATACAATTAATGTGATTTCTAAAACAGCATAGGACCCCTGGACTGTTACTAGTTATATTTATGCTTGTAGTAACCAACGATCAAACTTTGGCAGCACTGGCTGAACGTGTCATGTCACACCGTGTGTAGCGACTAGGATCTATTAAAGAAGCCACTAAGAGGCTGAGTAGGCTCGTGTCAGTGAGGAGCTTCAACACAATACATCCTGAAGTCCAGATGTGTTTTATAGGTTTTGTTAATTGACACAAAATTACTGAGAAACCGTTACTGGAAATCAAACAAAATTCTATCTGATGTGACTTGACTACAGTCATCATAAAATATCAGAGCCAAAGACTCTCTGCACTCTGTGCTGCTGTGCAGTGAACAGGTGAGAGAAAACATGAAGCCACACCTCTGTGCCAATTACCCCGACTGACGGCTGCTGTGCAGCCTAACTGACAAATAAACAACACAAACAAAGCATTCCCATTCGGCTCCTACACTGTGGATGTATTTACATGTGACTTTGTAGTTTTACAGAGACAGGATTAGGGGTTTAATTCCTGCTAAGCCAAGATGACAAACAGTTATGATAACAGTCAGTGTCATCAAAATGCACTGAGCTCTAACAAATGTGAGCCCCGTGCAAAAGCTGATTTTTAAATCCTGTACGGTTTGCATACATCTCTACTCGCTTTAAGTCCTCTTCTCTGCCTTTTGTTGGCACATTGGTACAATTCTTGCAGTATGGCTACCTGAGGATTAGCAGAACTGTGCCAAACTACGGTCAGGAATGTTTATTATGTCACCAATGGGTGTGTGCACCAGGCCAACAAAACAGCCAACCACCCAGAAAAACTGAGCCATAGTAGCTAGTAGAGGTCAAAAACTCAACAGGGAACCTTAAAGCTGATCTATTTGTGTCTGAGTTCAGCCATAGAAGCTAAAGTCACAAAAGACTTTTGATTTAAGATTAAAATTGTGAAATGTAATCATTACCACGTAAACAGTGGGTCATTGTGAGAATAGGCTTTGCACAAGACTGTCTTCTTGAGTTACTCTTGAATTGTGGGTTGCACAATCTGCAGTGAATAAATGTATGCTTCTGAGGTTTGGGGAAAAGCACACTCCAGCCTTTTAGGGTCGCTGCCAATTGTTCACAATCTGATAACAATTGCAAAAAAAAGGTATTTCTATTGTTTCTATCCAATACTGGGGCTAAGGAACATGCTAAGGCACTGCACCATTCCCTATACTGCAAATGAGCGGTTACACCATATTGCACCCCCCTCCCCTCCCCACACACACTTCTTGACGAGTCACCCATGGCAACGACACCATCACGTAGCTACCGTACTGGAATTTCAAAGCTTTCACCACAACGCTTGTGTCACTCTTTTCTAGCAAGATGAAGGGAAACACACTCCAAAGAGTAGCACTCTTAGTAAACGGCTCAATACAGTCAGTTGCACACAGATGTGAGCCGTGGCCGACACACTTCCTTTTTTCCCTTCAGTCTACCAATGGCAGAATTATGAGGGATGCTATAAACTCATTAACACCGAGGCATGTTTCAACCTATAACCAACAAAGCCGGTTTGTTAGCAAAGGGTGAAGCACAGCTTTTGTATAAAAGTGAGGAATGCTGCTTCCCCACAGGGCTCTGGTTGCTTTTGTTACATAACTATAGCACAGCTGATTGAAATGGTTCACTGAACAAACAATCTGGTGGTAGAGTAAGTAGTAAAAATGAAGTGGCCAGAAATTGGCCAAATTAAATATTTTTGTATGGCACATTTCTAAACAAGTCTTAAAAAAAAAGAAAGAAGACGTTTTCAATAATAAAACAATTGATTACATCAGAAATAAAACTGAGGTAAAACGAAAACAAGATTATGAAAATATATAATCTAGTAAAAGTAAAGCAACATTGATGAAATTAAGGGAATGTGCAAGTGATATATATGGCTGATATAAGATAACGGCAATAGCTCTACAAATTGACCCCGTTATTAGTACAGTGTAGTACAGTACTCTCGTTGCCAGGTGTCACCTCAGCCCACAGACTAAACCGTTCAATGGAGAGATTATGTTCTCTCAATTTAAATTATACATTGAAGTGCACTTCAAGCAAGAGAACTCTCACTGGCTGCTGAGCAACAGGTAGACAAATCAATATCTGTTTAGGGCAACAAAGCCCTCTTCCTTTTCCAACTCCCTCCACAGAGAGCCAGGACCACTCCTGGAGTGCTGACCCCCAGCGGGTGATCCTATTGAAAACACAGGGCAGTAGGTGCATCTGGACCCTGCTATCGTATCTAGATTGTTAAGTGCTGGACATTTACCTGCAGCATAAAGGACGTCACAGTTGTCTCAAAGTATGTTTTTCCATGTCAGCCACTCGAAGATGCTAAAAATGGTTCTGCTTTACTACCATGCCTTCGTCCATTCTATAACAGGAAAGGGTGCAAAGACTGATGTAATCATAAAGGAGAGCTTGAAACACAGAAAGATGTCAATTTCTGGGTGGTGAACGTACACCTCATTCATGGCGACTTCTGAGAGGAAAAATCTTTAGCATGAGACAGAAACACGAGTGGCCTTACTTCCTCTTACTCATCACATTCAAAATGAAACCACAGTAGGAGATTCCAGGCAGAGTCACGACACCACCAGGCTCCATCTACAGGGGCTGCAGACTGATGATGTAACATTTCCATCAATGAGGCAGACCAGTGCTGTACGTGAGCGCAGTCACATCCCACTCTAGCAACAAACCCAACCTCAGAGTGGGCTGAACCACAGCAGAAAACTGCAGAGGGGTGTTAAAAAAAAAAAAAAAAAAAAAAAAGGGGAAATATTGGCAGTTGCAAAGGCATTGCAGGTTCTTGGTTTTTTTTTGTTTCATAATTTCCCGTTTCATTTTAAGGACATTTGTTAAAATAATGAATTAAACAAAATGTTCTGCAATACTATCATTATTTCACAAAATATTTATATAAATAGTACAATTGCAGACAGACTATTCCAAGATGTTTGAAAACACCTTAAGACAAAAATCAATTCATATTTTTTAAATGACATTTTCTAGTTACCATTTTTCAAATAATGAGCATATGCTGTTACCGTGTTCCATATTTTTATAATCATTAATCATTTTAGGCTTTACTAACTTATGAAGGCAATAATGAGTCAACCAAAGAATAAGAAAAGATGGAAATGATAGTTGGTGAAATATCTTGCTATATTTTCCAAATACAGACATCACAACTACAGATTACCATAAAACTATATAACGCTGACAGTTGCACTTGAAAAACAGAAAGAGGATGGGAATTCATCATCGTAGTAGGTTTCAGGCAACTTCCTCGAGAAGAGGTTTTGCTACTTGACAAGATACAGTATGTGGACAACAAATCAGATAGATGTCCAAAAAATGTCTATTCCTAATAATAGTAACTAAATCAAAAGCTTGCATAAGAAGGTGGTTGGCTACGAATGCCATTGCTACAGGATAAGAGACATTTAAATTATGCAACATGTATTTTTTTTCTCTATAGCAACCTAAAATATTGAGGCAAGATGTATGGGATCATGCACAACTATCCACAATTTTTAATCCCATTTTCTCTTCGTAATTTATCCTTAATTTACAAGGGTAACTAACGGGTTACTAAGAATAATGTTTCGTTTCATTTTTAGCTTTCTTTCCCTTTTGAGGATTTCAAATGGGCATCAACCACAAATTCGTTGAACATATTAGTTGTGAAATAGGGATTTTATCAAATTTCTTTGGCAAAAAAAAGCATAGCCTGTTCATCGGACAAATTGAAATACGACCTTCTGTGAACTTGACCTCAACTAATGTCTGTATCCTCAGGTGAGGTGTTATTCTCAGAGCACAGGGAATGAGACTGGCAAAAGAAGCACGCCCTCCGGATGTAACTTTTGAAAATGAGGAAGACACTAACCCTCACTAAATGCAGCAACATCTCTGTCCGTTTGATCCAACTTGGCAGCTCCTGCTTTTTTTAGAGGCAACATAATCAGCAGGGATGGTCCAGTGACAGACATAGGTAGCATGTCTGAACCCTGGACAACCAGTGAACAGCCACCACAGGCCAACAGCAGCCATAGTAACCCTGACACAGATGCAGGACTAACTTGAGAGGTGGCTGCTAATAATCCCCTCCAATCCCTTCCCAACACATGTACCTTTGAAACATACTCAGTCACAATATTTTACCGTCTTCCCTGACAATTCCCTCATCACTCGTATCAGTTGTCCATTAAATATATGCCTTTGCAATCAATAGCAGTCATTGCAGCTTTGTTGTCAGGGTGCCATGACATTTAGTATCATCTGCTATGGATGTGATGTAACACTGGGCTAATCCGAGCTGGCTCTCGGAGACAGTAGATAGCTTCAATTTCTCCCACTGACTCAACAAAGGCACCACATGCAGGTTGGGTTCGAGTACATACCCCCAGTAGATCTTCCTGGTCCTCCTTGGGACAAACAAGCACCTTACTGCTGATGACCTCCACAGCGTTCTGGAGCTTCTGATGTCATTGAACAAACGACTCCGTGCAGCAGCAGGAGGGACCGCTGCAGTGCACGTGTGTACATGCGACGCTTTCAGGAGCTCAAGAGTAAATCCATTCAACGAGGATAAAGGACACGGAGAGTGCCTGCTGTGGCCGGGCAGTCGCCACGACCTGAGACAATGGATGTGCATGAGACTGCCACTGTGGCGCTAGGAACCACCCTAATGTTACTACCAGCCAAGGTCATACAACACCCCAGGCCTAAAAACAGCGTTGGCTAATAATAGCATAATGGCTGCAGAGTCGGTTTGTAGAAATCCCATACTTGCGATGTACGATGGTATTTTCACCGTGCTTGTAAAGTAGACCGGTTAACTCCAATACAAACACCTTAGGTAGAGTACCGCATGGGTTTACGTTCATGAGTCGTACAGAATCCGAGCACCTTACACAGAACATATCTTCAATCAAACAGAGTTTGGTCAGTTTGGTGAAACTGTGTCTCTGGTGGCAAAGAAATACCCATAATTGGTCGTGTTGGCTCTGTGTGATTAGCCAGCAAACTTGCAGCTACAGTGGGGAGTAACTGCATGCACCAGTGCCAGCTGTGAAAGGCCCGGTCTCTTGCAAAGACCATCAGCACCGCTGCAGCTAAATCTTGTAACCTCAACACCAGGTCAAAGACACTTTCCCCCAGAACAGAATATTGTAGTTTCACTAACTATTAACGACAGTAGCTGGTGAAACCCACAATTCATAACCACCTTTGCAAATGGCTGGGTAGTAAGCAAGCCGACAAACCTCAACAGCCCAGATACAATTACAACAGGACAAACTTACATGGTGTTGTTTACTTCACCTGAAGTTCATATCGGTGGATGAATAAACTCCAGACTCTGGATTTATATATATATATATATATATATATATTTTTTTTTTTAAATCTCAGGTACAATAAGCTTTGTTAACTTTGATTTTACTAGCATATAAAGGATAATTTTGACATTTTGAGACTTTAGCTCTTCAAGGAAAATAATAATAAGAGTGATACAGTCTAGATTTAAGATTCAGGCAGAAATGTACCTTTAAAGCTAATCCCTTAAACAGAAGTCCCAGACACGGCACGTTATGACCTGACTGGTCCACCGGGATAAATACCATATCTTTTTTCAACCAAACCTTCAGCTAGGAAGGACACAGCAATGAAAGCATGTCCAGAATTTTGGACTAGAAATTATTTCTCACAACATAATGCAAATGCCGGCTATACTGCAGGCTCAGCCCCAGTAGGTGTCATTGACAAAGGCTATCATATTACAATTTAAAACGTGACTTTAGACATAGCCCTCTTATGGTCCAATCATACTCTGGCAGCTGCTTTGAGACAAAGACTGCATAGAGATCAGACCCCGAGGACGACAATTCAAGTTACCAGGTTGAGATAGACAGGGTGAGAGCTGCCTCCATCCATGCCCGGGTATCCAGTGTCAGTGAGGCCTATCATCGGTGGCACCACTGCAGCAAGCTACTGCAGTGAAACTGCTGAGGAAATGTCCACATTTCAAACTACATTTATCATAGGACGTTGGTTTTTTTTCTTCCCTACAATACACAGCTGTCGTGGTTAAGATATATTTAAGGTGTTTCGGGGGGATATACGACAGTAAAAAAAAAAAAAAAAAAATGGATAGATAAACGGATGTTAAGGAGGAAGGTGATGCATTCATCTTCTAACACTGACTGGCATGTGACGAAATAAAACAAAATCACATGCAGAACAAATGCTGCATCATGTCGTCCATAGTGAACTTACGTAAATCAGTTAAGACCTACACGTACTTTTAATATATTGCGGTTAAAGTAAATTTACATTGCAGACGATGCGCCAAAGGTCACGTCCTCATCCTGCGTCACAGATTTCCTGACTCGAGACGTCACCGAGACTGACCAATGGGAGGCCGAGAAGACGGAGGGGCCACACCCACAGCGGGAGGCAACAGGAAGCGAATCTCCAACGTTCAAACGCTTCACGTATCACATCTTAATGCCGTTATTTTTTTAGATACGTAAACTGAGTTTTGCATTAATAAAAGACTCCGACGTGTTAGCAGTTACATCATAGAAAGTGATGCTCAGCGCCCGTGACACATTTCTTCCGTTTATCTATCATTAACGGTTCAAGTCAGCGTTGTTGAAAGACAGACTAAGTCCGTTTAGTTTGGACGACAAAAGGATTCATCTACGTTAGTTCATATTCGTTCATGAACTAACGTAGATGAATCCTATCCGCACTCCTGTCCGTGTTAAAACAAAAAACCAAGGTAACGGTAGATAGTAAAGAGTGAAAACCAGCCAGCAATGACCGACTCATACATACGTGAACTTACCGGCGCGCGGGATGAAGCTACTGAAAAAAAAATACAAAGTGTAATGAGTTTTTAAAGCAGCAGGGTAACAATGCGGTTTCCCAAAGGGCACCGGGTTGCTTCAAAGAACGGATAAAGCACCGGGCTCTGTACCCACCTTGTCCGGATGTGAAACTGACCAACTCGATGTGTCTGCCGTTACACTGAGTGAGCCCTGCGCAAGGTGAGCCTCCGCACTCCCTCCGAGGAACTACTTTCTAGGGATGCTGAGTCATTTCCATCCGAGAGAAAAAAAAAAACAGGTAAATGAAAACGAGGTACGGTGACTACACGCCGTCAAATCAACCTCGGTCATCGCTGGCTAGTTAAAGGTGCGTTTTATTTCAGTATTATCCTTGTGGAAAGTCAGAAAATGGTACAAACTGAAAAAAAAAAAAAAAAAAAAAACGTAGCGGAAGGATACGCACTTACGCGGCGGGAGTGCGAGGTAAAGTTAGGGAGCCAATCAGAGCGCGCGAATGCGTCGGTACGACGAGCATGGACGCCGACATGTGACTGAGGATGGCTGTGGTAGTTTCCTGGAAAAAAACCAAAAACCCGCAGAGGTTTGTCGGTGTCCTGCCAATTTTAAAGAACACGTACGAGACTCGAATGAATAATATCTAATATCAGAATGATTTGACTCCGTTATCGTGCGGATTTTCAAATCATCCGCTGCCAAAATAATTGATTTGTAGCTAAATCAAAGGTGTTGCAATATTTCGCTCAGCAACATGTTGTTTGTGCCTTCATTTAAGTTAGCAAACTTAGGACCAAAATTTAGACCCAAAAACTGTTTACTGCAAAAACTGCATTATTGGTTCACCTCCAGTCAATGGATGGTAGAGGGACACATCGACGACGACCCTCAGTGTGCTGATACCTTCCTACCGTGCAGTGATCGAGGTTTTACCGCCATCTAGCGATAGAAAGATAATACGACAGGTTCTAGATATATTTCACGGGTGTACATTGTGTTGCTGGTACTCAATATTTAGTACAGTGCTTCAATGTAACTAAGCAGGCTACATTTACTCAAGTACCATATTTCAGTACAAATTCAAGGTACTTTACATGAGTGTTTCCATTCTGTTCATATGTCCACTCCACTACATCTCAGGAACAAATATTGTTCTTTCTACCTCATTACGTTTGTCCAAACGCTTCAGTTAAGATTTGTTTTTTTTAGATTACAATTCTGGATGCCCTTCCAATTCATTGAAAACCATGTATCTCTGAATTTGGCGATTTTGAATTTGAATGTTTCTGAAAAATGGAAGGATTAATGTTCCTTTATGACTTGAGAAATCTTCTTGGATCAGCTGGGAAATGTCACAAAGCTGAAAACAGGACTGTTTTTCTGAGCTTGTTGACTTTTTAGAGATTAGAGATTTGTTGTCCTCACAAGACACTATAAGCATAATGATCTTATAGAATATGATGCATGACTGTAGAGTAAACAGCCCAACAAAATTCGCACAACCATAAACATCTGCCCTAGTAAAATGCACATTAATGCAAATTAATCCAGAAATCCAAATCCAAATGCATGTTAATCCAAAAACATCTTATATAATAGTATAACACTGAAAGAGATCATTTTACAGCCCAATGAGTAATTTTACTTTCGATACTTTGGTTACATTTTGCTAAGAATACTTGCATACTTTTCCTTAAGTACGGTTATTAATGTGGGATTTTTACTTACCGTTGAGAATTTTCACAGTGCGGTATTAGTACTTTTACTTAGCTATATAAAAGGACCTTGATACTTCTTACACAACTGAAAAACAACCATTCTTTATACATTGTACAAATTGTAGTTATTGTTATTCACTTCTAATTCACGCTATTTGTCTTATCTTCTATATTACATGTTTTAAGTGCAAATTTACACAACAGTATAAAGCACTCAACCAGTACTGCGATGGTAATATTATACCATTATAGAAAATAAATATAAATATATTACCACTACAACTCTTATTTGGTATTTGTTGAAAATAATCGGCAAATTATTTGATTTCCACAGGCCATTGAAAGTTGGAGGAACCCAACCCAGCACTCAACATATTAATGGTCGACAGTAAATACTGTTTGCATGTTTGGGATAGACACTACATGACCGCGACGCAAATGTTTACCAGGGATGATTATCTTGTTGTCATAATCAGCTCTGCCAAAGAGATGGCAGACAGAAATTAAATCCTTGACACAGGTACACATGCAGGTCATATCACAACCATAGTGAGATTTAAACCACAATGTTCAAACTCTGCTACAAAGACTATGAACATAAGTCTGGCTAAGATACTCCCCAAAGTACTATTTATTATGTAGCCACAGAAAACACTGGTAATAATCTTTTTTCTGGACTTCCTCAGGTCTACTGCATGGATGCACTGAGTCCATGTCCCCTCCCCCCGTGTCCCACTTTGTTCTCACCTGTTCACAGTTATGGTGGTGTTAGCACTGCTGCTTCCACTGCCCATATTGCTGTCTCACTGTTCTCTGGCTGCCTCTGGCTGGATCCACTCCACTCCAGTGTCGAAGGCCAACAGACACACCAATCAAGGTGAGGAACAAATCTGCTGCTGTCCTGTTTCTCTGTCCACTGTCCAAGCTGCTGGCTGTCACTCAGTATTAATGGCTGCTCTAGGCCACAGGATACAGTATGACACTGTGGGAATATGGTCAGATAAATCAGACGAGCAGATAGGACGCCTTAATGCTTCTAAACATATTACTGCACTAGTACAACTACTGCCACCAATGATAAACAAATAAAAGGGCAAAACTATCAAACACAAAAACAGTCAATTAAATACAGTTCCATTAAAGCACACACAGAAGAACTAAAACATAATAAGTTTACATTTTGATTTCTTTATGATTGTTAAACAATCATAAAATATAAACACACAAAATATTTTAAATTCAATAAGAAATATTGGAATCCATAAGAGAAGATCAACTTATATTGTTTGATATTATTTTATTTTATTTCAAAATGAGACACACATCCATAGTGCAAAATGTCAAAATGTTTTAATTTTGTATGACTTGTGAAGTATTCAATTTTATAAACTGACCCAATTAAACATACCTGAATTTTTTTATTATTATTTCCACCAAAGAAGAAGTATGTTGCAATTATGTTTCAGTTTTAGAAATCAGATTGTGTTGAAAATGGAACAAAACTGCAGAACAGCAATCTAAAAGATTTATGTCACAATCTGAACATATCGTGTCGTCACTGCTTAGCTTCACAAGGAAAGTACCAGGCAACTAATGAAACAACTATGACATAATATTAAGCTGTGTCTCCTATATTTATATTATACAGTTGTGCTCAAGGCCCTATATTTTTTTATTAATGTGTGCCAAATAAATGTCTTATAAGATATTAATTTTCTCTTCCTCTCACGACTCCAGCCACACATTGGCCAGACAGTTGGCCTAACACCTGTTCAATAATCTGTCCATTCATTAGGTCAGTTCTTGAGTAGATACCTTAAGGTAATGAGGATAAAGACTGTAAAGCCAAAAGGCCTATAACCATTGTGTCACATGGCACAGTGTGGTGTAGATACATTAGGTATGATTATTAATGATATCCATGGTATAAAGCTCAAATGTAGCTTTTTTTTTTCTTTTTGAATAAATTTAGAGAAGACACTGGACACTTAAATATCAAACAGAAGCTGCTTCCAAAGCACAATGGCACATTATTAGACACTGATTTATGCAACCACACACACACACGCACAAACACACGGGCAGATGCTCATAAAGAGCACAGCCATTTTTTCCTCTTATTTCTCAGCAGCAGTGCAGTCAGCTGCAGGTCACATGACAGGCTTGCCTAGTCTTACTGAGCATGCTCAGACCCCTCAGTGTTGTCAGGCAAAATATAAGACAGCAGTAAGAGCAGAGATCTGCAATAGATAAACACACAGACTCACACACACCAGCTGGCTTGCTCGCAGACTCACACCACAAGCATCGAGACGCAGACACTTTAGAATTGGAAGGTTGAGGCTCTGGTTCATCTACGACCGTATTTTAATGGGCTTATTGTCATCTATCATTTCAGTGGAAAACGGCTAACGAGAGAGAGAGAGGCAGGTGTGCCCTTTAAGAGGGGGAGCAGCTGAAGCAAGGACAGCATCCGAGTCTCCATCCTCTGTGGAGGTAAGTGTGGATGGATGGGGTAGGGGTGCAGAGCGTGGGGGGAGGGGAAAATCCGCCTGACTGCATCTGTGTTTGTGCTAAATAGTTATCAGAAGGAGGAACGGCGACGGTGGTGGTGGATGTGGGGAGGGTGAGCTTGGTTTGTCGGTGACTCTATTGGTATGTGAGACGACTGATGCTATGGGAATGGTGGTGAGTGGGAGGAGGGGGGTGGATGTAGATGCTAGCAGGGTTGAGGACATAGCAGGGCAGCAGGCATACAGAGAAAAGGGCAGGAGCTGAGGAAGAAGATGTGGTTTGGACCGGAGAGCAGTGCTAATAGGATGCAGTTGATGTCGGGGAGGATGGTTTTTAGACAAGAAAGGAACCAGATTATGACACACTCACACAAAAAAAGGAAAAATATTCATAATGAGGAAAACAAAAACACAGTGTCACAAGTATTTATGTAGAAAATAGCCGAGCCAGTGCAACAAGCAAAGTAACAAATTAAGAATTGGTGTTCCTCTAATTATACTGACCTATATACAGTATAACATAGACTCCTTCATGCATGTCTCTTTTGTTAGGCATTCTGTCTTGTAGTGCTAAGCTACGCTGCCATCCAGTCTTTGTTCGCACACATCCTATATTGTAAAATCCTTTATTATTTTAGTATGATGTTCACCAGTATATAAGAATACTCATTGTTAGCATGTCGAACATAAGTAGTGCTGGGCCTCTGGAAAATACAAAGTCTACTGTTGCCTCTGTCATGTCTGTGATGTTGTTTACACTTGCAATTTGTCTTCTTATTTAGTTTTACTTTATTTTTAAGTCTGGATTATATCGATTATTTTTTTTTTTGTCTTCATTATGACAGTTGTAACTATTCCTTTAGACACAGTCAATATTTTCTAATATTTAAGTTACTTTTCTTAACACCTTGTAGCCGTCGGTTTTCTTATGGTAACACAGGAAATGATGTGCCAATTCAAATTTGTCTTTGTGTTTATATATTAGGCACAGAATAGTAATTAAAAAAAATCAGCAAGCTGACAACAGTAGATGGGCCGTTTTTGGCTGTGCGTCTTTAAAGGTGCGCCAACCTCTGGCGCTTTGATATTAATAGATTGAGTTCCGGGATAAAAAATACAAAACAAAGACATGGAGACGTCCTGGGTACTGAACGTACAGCACATATCTCCCACACATTCTCTCCACAGTGATTAATGCCACTCTGAAAGGAGGCAGAGATGGCTGTTGCTAGGATACATGGCAAGGTGAAGAGCAGACGATTTAAAGAATAGAGGAGGAGGGCACCGTTTACAAAGCATGGCATTACTGGCAACGGCCTCTTTGTTTCATGTTTTCTTCCCTTACTGAATTACATTTTTCCATTCTTCCAAGGTTGTGTTATTCTGAGGAGCGCGAGGAAGAGAGGCGGTCCGTCAAAGCTCTCTGAGTTTTCTGTTCTCGTTCCTTCCACCTAGAAATAGGCTGAAATGGTTGACAGTAGTCAAAGGCCCAAACCTGTCTGAGAGAGCCCTATGAACAGCAGACCCAATGGTAAGACAGCTGGGATCCTATTGGCGTAATCACTGCATACGATTAAGCTGTGTCAGATATTCATGCTTTTATTGAAGATTTCATAAGTTCTAAATTAAATTAAATTACATAGCTGTGGCTACTTATTAAAGTGCAGACTTTCAATAGAAATTTAGATATTATATTGGTTTAATCTAAATATATTAAATAACACAAATACTGCCACTTTATTCAGTTAGACCTCTGCGTTTCAGGCTTTGCTGGAAATGACAAGAGACATGGTTACAATATATTTTTGTGAAGTCATCCTTTTCATTGACAGTTGAGTAATCTTTTGAGGGCTGAATTCAGAGAATATCCTGTCTTTTGGAAATAAATCGTGCCTCTTCGTCTCTCCCTGTGAGATGCTATATAAAGCAGTGTTTTGAAGCCATTGAACGGAAGGCTAAATAGGGAGATGTAAGATGAAAGGATGATAGAAAGAGGTTGCATTTTCTTTCCGCTCCACTATAATGGCCTTTTCACAATGTGTGGGCCCACAGGACATCAAAGGCCAGTGTTGGACAGACGAGGAGTCGGACGGGGAGAACGAATCGGAGCAGTTCCTCTATGGCATTCAGGTACAGCAGACACTGTTACTTCTCTGTTGAATCTGGTGTTGTCAGGATATTGACAGTGTTTTCAGTACTCGTACTAGTCGGTTGTGTCTCTATGTTATCTTTTTCATTTCAAAACAATGCCATCCCATTATATTAAAACAAATATTACAGTAACCTCAAACTGATTGGTTGAAATTATTTTTGTACTCATAATATTATTAAAAAAAATGTCCCCAACAAACTAAAAACAAAATTATGCTTCTGACTAACATGTTCCACTGCTTTAATGTGTTGGTAGCATGAAAAGCAATTTTTGTTTTTTTACAAAGTCTAAAGCTAACAGCCCATATAGGCTGTATTGTTTATTCCACCCAGTGAGAAAATGTTGGACAGAGCAGCATATTTTGAGCCTCTTGTTATGTTTAGAGCCTTACTAGTTGTAGGGATCAAACTATAAAGTTTAACACCTGAGGGTGGTGCGATAGAAAAGCCTATGGGGTTGTTAAAATTGAGTGTTTATCAAACCCAACAACAATCTAACAATTACATTGTGAGGTATTTTGGCACAGTACATTTTTACTGGTATTTAGCCTAATTGGCAACAAAGGAAAACTTACCAGCAGCATTATTCATCTTCTATCAGGCATGAATAACCACTGCTACTTTCACACCTTCACAGAAATCCACCGACTTGTTTTCAGGATACTGTCACAGTGTTTTGTCAAGAAGAATGTTTGACCTCATAGTGGCGCCAGACATGGGTCACATAAATCATTTGGAATCGTTTCTGTTGGGGATTATGAATATTCAGGCCAAATATCATGGCAATGTGGTGAATAGTTGTTGAGATATTTTCTGTGGTAGTGCAGAACAGATGGGCCAGCTACTGACATTTTCATTAGTGCCTCGCTGGTAGCAAGGAGAACATTTTAATTCATGTGCAGGAGGACGTGTCATTGTTTTATGAGGGTTTTGAATTCTCAAATATGATTTTTTACAAACTTACTAATGTGAAATTGACCTCTAAAATGCAGTAGAAGTTATGGAAATGTATTATTTTCTCTCAAATTACAAATCACAATATTGTTTTCTATTCTTTTCATCCTGTGCAACCTTTAACATCAATTCCAAGTGGCAGTCAACTTCATTTCTAATGTATCATCTCATCTCTTAAAGTCCATTGCTTCACTTCCACACAAGATCTTAATCTGTTAGTTATCCTTTTTTTTACCGTTATCTTCCAAGTCTTCTGATTGAAATGTAAATCCAGTCTGGGACGTAAAGCTCATTTCAGTGCAGTCAGAGAACATGAAAGCAGTGTTGTGAAGATAAGGACCAAAGTGTGGGATCTGTTCTACACACTCTGAGCTGAGGAAATGAGAGTCTGACTTCAAGTCTAGACACCAGGAACATGTATGACACTCAGCTATTATTATTAATACTGGAAAGAGACTCTTTGTGGCAAATATCAAATATGTAGGGCTAACCACAGAACACATATAACCTTTATTTTTGTAATATAAAAATTACCGATCATTCTTTGAAATCTTGTTCAGATAAACTCACCTCATTCAAATACAATGCCATTGTGTACATTTTTTAGAAATGAATACATTTCAAACTATGATTGTTTTTGCTTGCACAAAATGACCTCAATGTTGACTCAAAGCTGTGAAAAGCTAGAAATAATCAAACAGTTAAAATTGATGAATATTTAATTAAAATAAATGGCTAATAGTAATTGGTTTCTGGTTGAAACCTTTAGCTTTTGCCACTAGTACTACATGTTTCATTGTTTGCGATCTACAACAGTATCATCTTTTATGTACTTAATTGTGTTAAATAGGATCCAGTTTAAATGATTTGAAGATTCAAATGAACACATTTTTTTTTTATAACAGGTGCTGTCAGTAAAGAGTATTTAATTGTTTGTGATGGGACTGTGGGGTATGTGTGGGTGTATGTCTGACAACAAAGGCTGGGAACCATTGAGAATTCATTCACTGCTATAACTGTGACCAGTGCTGCTTGTTGCAGGGGAGCTGTGCCGCTGACCTATACCGCCACCCTCAACTGGATGCAGATATTGAAGCAGTAAAAGATATCTACACTGACAGTGCTGTCTCTGTCAGGTACAGCACAGACACACAGACACACACATACACACACATTCAAGGTAACCTGAGAAATCTTGACATAAACAACAAAGGGATGTTAAGATTAAATCTTGTTTGACTTGGCACTGTTTGTCAATACGTGAAAAAAAATAACCTTTGTTTTTCTCCCTCGGGGAATAATGAGTTGAAAGGTGCTTGAGTATAATGTGTTACATTTCTCATGACAAACTAACTGTATCTGTTGTTGTGTCTCTGAACAGGGAGTATGGGACCATTGATGACGTGGACATCGATCTTCATATTAACATCGGTTTCTTAGATGTGAGTCAGCACTCTCCTCTCACTGCAAACGCCTCGTTCTACTTTGCCCATTACTATTCTAACGTTGACATTTTGCAAAGTAACACATCATTTATAATGCATCGTGTACTCATAATTTATTTATGTAATGAGAAATGGCCCTAATTAGGATGCTAACTCTGTATATTTGTGTGTATGTGTGTATATGTGTGTCTGACTCAGGAGGAGGTTGCAACAGCTTGGAAAGTTATCAGAACAGAGCCCATTATTCTGAGACTGCGCTTTTCTCTTTCTCAGTACCTCGACGGACCTGGTGAGTAAAGATGTCAGTGGGGATGTTGGTTTTCTGGGAGGGACTTTATGTATTTGTGCCACTCACTGAGCGTGGGAGGTGAGTACAATATGTGCTACACAAGAGGGAGAGTGAAACAAAGAGTCTGTGTGTATCTGCACAGCGTGTAATAATGTTTGTCATCTTCATTCAGAGCCGTCAGTAGAAGTGTTCCAGCCCTCAAATAAAGAAGGTTTCAGCCTAGGCCTGCAGCTCAAAAAGTAAGTGCTGTGATCAATCCTATTTGGCACCTTCAGTATTTATAATGAAATGTCACATCCTAGATTTCATTATTTAATCACAGTTTTCTATTAAAAGTACCAGGTTCACTCACATTTCTGCCTTTCTGACTCTCCCATTATGTAACATGGCAGGATCCTGAGTACGTTCACCTCACAGCAGTGGAAGCACCTCAGTAATGAGTTCCTCAAGGCCCAGCAGGAGAAGAGGCACAGCTGGTTCAAAGCTGGAGGAACCATCAAGAAGTTCCGCGCCGGGCTCAGCATCTTCTCCCCAATCCCCAAGTAGGTCTCTCTCTCAGTCTGTATCTCCTTCAAAGCATTTACACAACCAGGAACTGACAATACAATCCAGACTAAGTTTTAAGTCATGATTTGTCATATTTCCAAATGAACAAATGTGCCTGTTTGTGTATGTTTCATGATATTCTGACATAATACAGTGGTGGGAATGCAATATACTGACAGTATCTAATAACTGGTATGGATGCATTTAGGCTGATGCGAAAGCAGATCTGTTTTCTATTTCTGCATTTTATTGAAAATCCCTTTTTACAAGTACAAATGTTTTATGAAAATAACAGCTGTAGAGTAATTAGTGAGTCATTTTTATCTGGTTAGTAATTATTGTATTTGCGACAGAGGACATAAAAATTCTATCACACACATCTTTGCGCTTTAATTTTAAATGATAAATTATATAGTTTTAGGGTTCCCGATATACAGAATTTTGCACACCAGGTTATTTTACTCAATCTGAATCTAGATCACAAAAGCTTCATAATGTATAGCACTGCAATTGTCTTTACCAGAAACTCGATACGAAAGTGATAAAAATACTCTGTGAAATCTGAAAAAGGTGAACTTTAGCAAAGAAGACAAGCAGGGGAAAGAAAGCTCTGACATAGCATTGTGCAGATGGACTTAAATTCAAAATTTGACAAACTCAACCAATTCTCCCTCCGGGGGTACTGCTCTTCTCGGCTTCTGTCTGACTGAGAATTGCTTGGACAGTTATGGGTGCGCAGGGACTGAATCCCGGCGCACTTGATGGAGGCCAGCTTCACTAACGACTATGCTGTCTTGACATCGTCACGACTTGACAGGAGTCTCATGTCAAGACGGTACATGGATAATGTACTGAGAGCAATAGCAGAAGTGAGCACTGACTCTTGTATTTTAACTGTTAGTGACTTGGGAGCTCCTATTTAAACAGATTTTAGTTGTCTGAGTGATTCTATGCCGTTAGTGAAGAATGAGTGACAAGAGCAGAGTGTCTTTTTCTTCAACAAATGTCAGTATAAAATTACTCAGTTACTGACCATGTAAAAATATTGCAGTTCATAGCAACTTCACAGTAAATACAAAATGTATGATTTAGCCTTTAGAGCTAAATACTTTCTGCTGTTTTCCTTCTCTTACAAACACTTGGACCATGACAACTGTAGCATGTCCTAACCTGGTTGATTTTCAGTGATGCACATAGTGTTTTTTTTTTTTTTTTGCCAGGTCTCCAAGTTTTCCTCTGATCCAAGACACAGTTTTAAAAGGGAAGCTGAGTGTCCCTGAGCTAAGAGTGACACGCCTGATGAACCGCTCCATCTCATGTACCATGAAGAACCCTAAAGGGGAGCTTTTCAGCTATCCACCAAATAGCCAGGTCAGTGCCAGTTTGGACAAATCAGCACACAAATTCCAAAACACCTTTTAGTTAGAAATTTGAGTAAATTCACAAAATCCCCTTTTTGTCACCCTTATTTGTCTTTGACATAATCTTTAATGCAGTGTTTATGTCACAACTCTGAGGCTCTCAGCTTTACATTGCTTACATTTACTTGAAACAGTGCTCATGTACGAAACTAATAATGCCGTAAAAAGGTGCTCACCGACAATACTACAAAATGTGAATATTAAAATGTTCTTAAGGCACTGTATAGTGGTTCTTTTTTCTGTTTTAATCCACTGTGATCCACTCTGACCCTCTTCTCAGTCACCCGCCACCTGCACTGTTCCCACCTGAGCCTTTCCCCACCCTTACCGTAACATGGCTGATGCGCCCTTTCCCATAATGCTTTGTCTTCACTTGACTCATCAGACTGTGGCTGTCCCGGCGGCCAGGGCCCCAGCGCAGATTACCACGAGGCAGCTGATTGAATTGTTTTTCTCATCCCAGGCGGGCGGCCACTGCAAGAACATCCCTACCTTGGAGTATGGCTTCTTAGTGCAGGTTAGATCTCAATGAAATACGAGTCCACTTATGAAGGCACTTATACACCCTGTCTGGGTTATTAGGCTGTTTTTAAGAAGAATATGTGTGTACTTACAGAGCAAATAGCTATCCTGTGATTGTTTAGAAGTACAGTATGAATAGTATACAGTATCTGGTGAGTCATTTACAAATGTCTCCTTGAAACTTTATCAATGTTATATTAAGATTTCTGTGTATTTAAGTAACAATAAAGGCACAATCTGTCTTTTGTATTAGCTGTTTATATAGGAGATTGTGTAGCTGCTGGCTGGGCTCCACAGCAGATTTAACCATCTGAAATTGCTGCGACAAATTGTAACAATTGTGCCAAAGTAGTACTTATTCCTGTATATGGCGGTGCATGAGGGGGGAGTTATAACTGGGAACACCACTGTGCTTTTCTCCAAACAGATAATGAAGTATTCAGAACAGCGGATCCCCACACTTAACGAGTACTGCGTGGTCTGTGACGAACAGCACGTCTTTCAGAATGGATCCATGCTGAAGGTATCAGAGACAAAAAAGAGAAACATCGATTTATTACATAGTTACATAGATATATTTATCATACATATTTGTAAACTTTTTTTAAACCAGTGAAAATATAAATTAATAAAGCTTGCAGCGTGATCTATGTGAATTCTTTTCTCTCTCTGTAAATGGATTTTCCAACACTGGAGTGAGCGAGAGAGAAGACCGTGTGTGAATGGATGTACTTTTTGTTGTGTTGTAGTATAGACCGAAATGGGTGTAGTTTCAGCCGTCTTTGTCCATGTGTGTTCACGCAGCCCGCTGTGTGCACCAGGGAGCTGTGTGTGTTCTCCTTCTACACGCTGGGGGTGATGTCAGGAGCTGCAGAGGAAGTGGCCACTGGAGCAGAGGTGAGAACAATATAACAGATAGTATATGAAAGATTTCTGATAAAATTCATTGTTTTCCCAAAAATTACCCCTATTATCCTAACATTTCTTTGGGGTCTTTAGATTTAAGAAATACAAGTATAACTTATAAGTAGGAAAAAAAACCCACAAAGATCATCATGTTGATGTTCATTTCTGATTATCTGTGGTTTATATGTGTTATTGGAACTGAGACAGGTTCCTCCGTCAACAAAAGCATCAAAATGAGTCAATGACAACATCAGCTAAATGCATGAAATGTAAATATAGAATTTTTCTCTTCTCAGGTGGTGGACTTACTTGTAGCTATGTGTCGAGCTGCTCTTGAGTCTCCCCGTAAGAGCATCATCTTTGAGCCCTACCCATCAGTCGTTGATCCCAATGACCCCAAGACTCTGGCCTTCAACCCAAAGGTCAGCATCCTCTCTGCTCGAAATGATAATTACCAACCACATCAACACTCAGATTTAATTCAAGATGACATTTCAGTTGAAAATCACAACGCGTTCTCTACTAAACAACTGCTGCTGTCAGAACAAACTAGAAAATATGATTGAAATGGTTTAGATTTTATATATTTTTTTCTAATAACATGCATGTTTAATTTAGCAAACCGTTACATCTTCAAGTGATTTTAGACTTCTGTATGTTGTTCCCTCTCTCGCTGCATACGATGGATGTTCTGCTCAACGAATGAACACAGAAGAAGAATTATGAAAGACTGCAGAAAGCACTGGATAGCGTTATGTCCATCCGGGAAATGACCCAGGTACAACGAGGAGGGGGGAGGGAAAGGAGGGCCACAGTAGTACATTTATCAAGGACTGACTGACAATGTCCATTACACAGGCCTTTATTTAGCAGACTGTCGTGTATGAGTTGCATGGGTGGGGATTTATTTTTGTCTGTGACTGTGACTGTGGCTGTGCTACATCTATACTATTATACTAATAATATATTTTTGGCGTCATAAGTATGAATCTAAGCACTTGCTCATTTGGTTTTGCGACAAAAAAAATCTGAAAGCAGCACATGCATGTGTGATTTTTCCAGGGTTCATATCTGGAGATCAAGAAACAGATGGACAAACTGGACCCTTTGGCCCATCCCCTGCTACAGTGGTGAGTGGAGAGGATCTGGTCCAAAAATGGATTTACTCTGCTTTGTATGTTAACAGAATTTGGCTTCGTACCACTCATCAGAATAGCTGCTGCGATGCAAAATGCTAACAGGGACCTAAATAAACAAACGAAAAAAAAAAAAAAAAAAATCAGTGGAGAGCGTGTTAAACCTACTATATTCAGTAAATGGTTTGGGCAGGCAGCACAATAATGCTCATGAGCTCATGCCAAAAGGCTGACCTTTTTCAGGGAAGACACTTTGACTTGTCAGAGTAAGAAAAGCTCAGGTGTAAATAAGACAGTTAATGATGCCTGAAGTTTGTTTTGCTGCTTTGGTGTCTGTAGCTCTGCATGCTGACTCACTGTCATGGAATTGTGCAATCATTAATGTTGTGTTGTCCCCATTTTATCAAATGTCTGCTGTGAAAAAAGGCCTATTATGGTTCAAGCATAATGCTGGATACATTAAATTATGTTACAATGTATTACACATGTATATATTATTTTTTATCTGTTCTCTGTGTTCCTGCAGGATTATTTCCAGTAACAGGTCTCATATCGTCAAGCTGCCTCTCAGTAGGGTAGGAAACCAGAGCAACATCGCCTCAAGTCTCCTTTATTCATCAGTTTTTTTAATGTTATGTTGTGTAATTCAACGGTTTGTACTCACTCTTTGTCTGTCTGTCTATCTCTCGCTCTCACTTTTCCTTGTGATCTCATTGTGATAGCAACTGAAATTCATGCACACCTCCCACCAGTTCCTGCTGCTCAGCAGCCCCCCAGCCAAGGAAGCTCGTTTTCGCACTGCCAAGAAGCTCTACGGCAGCACCTTCGCCTTCCAGTGAGTTACACCTGCCATTACCTTACATGGTTTCCATACAAACAAAACACTATGTTTTCCATTCATGACTTTAAAAGCTTGCAGCTTGTAAGGCTTATGAATTCAAATAATTTAGGCCCTTTTAAAAAAAAACTGAAAACAATTTGTGGCTATTATATTGCGAAGCTTGTGGATTTCTGTTAATAATTGATATCAAATCATAGTCACTGAAATGCATGCATCATTTAGCATTGGAGCAGTACACTGTCAAACATGTCTCAGTGTAACACCTGGTCATTATGTTGCGGATGAAGGGGCCACTCAAGCAGATTTTAATGGAACCATAACAAACAACAGCACAGAGCGGTGGCCATTCTCTTGGACGGAGAAACCACCTTTCTTAGCCAGCACACTGAGCCAGCAATATCTGTGAGATAGAGATTTGTACTGTAGCAGATGGGACTGAATATAGCTGAATATTTTAGATGCACACGAACCCATCTGGGCACTTGCAGGGTACAACTAATGCACAAACAGTGCTAACACTCTCTCTTTCTGCTGGTCAAAACTACAAATTTAATCATCCTCGGGAGAAAAAGCCAAAAATCTAATTTAGCCTGGCTGACACCTTTTTTTGAATTGATATAAATAGAAACAAACAAAGCATAAATACACGTTTAATGACAAGCTGGAAAATTTGACACAGAACTATTTGATAAGTGAAATTAAGAACTTTTCTATGTGTGTCAGCTTGAAAGTGTGGGAACGAGGACTTAATACCGCTTCCAAACTGGTTAAAAATAACATCACTCATGACACTGCTGTGTTTTTTTTTTCAGTCCAGACACCTGCACTGGGAGGTGCAGTCAAATAACCCGCTCTGTGCTGAAAGGCAGCAATGATAAGCTGTCATCTTTGATCTGCATCTCTTAATACTCTATTTCTAAATATTAAATGATATGATTTTGGAGGACTGTGATGATGTAACACAATGCCCTTGAACATCCTTGCACAAGTGGTATAAATAGACGACGACAGCAGCTCCTTTGTGCTTGGCAGCATAGAACTTGTATCTTCTCTCTCCATGAATTGAAGTTGTGGATCTTACACAATACTGTAATGCTAAAAACAAAAGCATGTAAAGCTAGTATAGCAAATTCTTTCAAGTTTTTACAAATTAGTAACAAACCATGACATGATCATATACAGCAAATATAACATGATGGTGAATATTTTGGTAAATTATTGAGTAAATATCAATTTAAAATGGATAGCAGCAACAACACTAAAATAATAAAAACTGTTAGTATTGAAGATATTATTGTTAGTATTTAAAAAACAAAAAAAACAAACATATTTTACCAAGACAAGGGTGGAAAAACACCAACATCTATTTTTTTTCCAACATTGTTGAACAGCATGGATCGAGCCACTACCCATCACTGAGATCCAGGCTGTTTATATTCACCCAGCACCTTGTTTTATCTTCTCTTCCTTATCTCTCCCTCTCTCTACACTTGCTCTAGTGGTTCCCATATAGAGAACTGGCACTCTGTTCTGAGAAATGGACTAGTCAATGCCTCTTATACCAAACTGCAGGTACGTAACCCTGGCAGTTGGCTGGAACTTACGATGCATCACCTCTCGGACAGTAAACCTGCTCTCGCACAGAGCAGGCTCGCTGTCCGGCTGATTCATTTTTGCAGTTAATGGATGCCAGCTTCCCTTTCATCAGCTTTGCAATTGGCATATTAGCGAGCAGGGCACACTGGGAGATTTCCCCGGCCAGTGTCGGCCTCCAGCAGACAGCACGTCCCTTCCTGTTGTGGAGCATAGGGAGGGGCCCTGTGGTGTCAGCTGTGATGTCAGGAGGCTGCCTGTGTGCCCTGTAGGGGTCAACCAACTAGAGCACTGAGTAGGCTAGGTCTGAAGCTGAAGTATGCAAAGGACAAGCTCTGTGGTAGTGAGTACAGCCTTCCTCGGGGTGAATAGGGGCTTCTACTGAAGGTTAGTAACTGGCACCACTTATCATCTATTCTGGGACAAGTAATAACTAAAATCACAAAACCAGGGTGGAACAATTCAGCACATAAGGATCATACAGATAAATTCAAGAAAAGAAGAAGAAAGACTAAATATATTCCTGTTTTATTAATTTCTGCATCCACCTATATCATTATATTGTTCTGCCAAGGTTGTAACCCAGGTCTGTAAGAGAAAGAAGAGTTGAGCCGTAAAGAGCAGAGAATTGTCTCATTTGCACAATATGGCCGATAATGACTGCTGGGAGATACACCGGCATGTCCTGAAAATAGATGAAACACAATTACATCTGAAATCTCAAGGATCTTTGAATCGTTCACGTCGACCATGACTGCTCTATCATGCTGATGTGTTTCATTTATGCCGTCTTTCTTCTCCAACTTTTTGAACTCTCCATCTTTGATCTCGACTCGGTGCTTGTCTGCCACCCCCTTCTCCTCTCTGTTTCACCTTGAGCATTGACACCCTTCCTGTCATTGTGTTTCACAGGAGGAGGAGGAGGACGACTGAGTCTGGCTCCAGCCATCACACAAAACCTCTTGTCTATTGTTCCTTTTCATTTCTTCCAGATGTGCCTCGTCCTGACCTCCGTTTCCCTCCAGTTGCTCTTTGTTCTTCCTCTTATTTTTTTTCCTCTGGTTTTAATGCGGCTCATGAACACTTGTTACACCTTTGGTCCTTTTGTTTTCCTCGTGACGGACATTCTTGTGTGAAGCCTCACCATCAGTCATCCTCATACTTTCTTTATCTTTACTTTCGTGCCGCCACTCATCTCACGTCTACGTCTCGTTTGTCATGTGAGCTTTGCTTGAATATTTTATGCCCAAATTTCCCTCACAAAATTGGAGAGCATCAGATGATCTCTACTGGAATGCGTTATGTTGTACAACGTTTAAAGGTGTGTCCATTATAGGAGCTGTTTCAGATCCCTGGAATAATTGAACTATGTTTTCTTTCTTTGGCTCTTTGCTATCCACTGTCCACCCTTTGGATTTTCCCGTGTGTGCGTGGGTGTGTTTAGTATGCTCAGTTGATGCGGTTTGCCAGCTGAACTGTGTCAGAAACATAAAAAACAATGACTCGTAGACGTTTCTCTGATTTAACTACAGTAGGTTTGGTATGAAATGCGCTGTACGTGTGGGTACATCCGTGTGTGTGTATATAAGGTTGTCCTGTGCAACTGCTCAGTGACCCTTCCTTCCTTCCTGCTCTTTTCAAACCCAAGCTGCATGGGGCAGCATATGGAAAGGGCATCTATCTGAGCCCCATCTCCAGCATATCTTTTGGATACTCAGGTAGGAACAGCTCATTCCTCACCACTCAGACCTCCACCGGCCCCCCTTCTCGCTTTTTCCACCACGTTCACCGAGCACCCTCTGTGTTTGTATGATTATCATTCTTGAACACTCCATTTTCACATGTGGGAGCTTTCCATGCTATCCTGTTGTGCTGCACTGTGCTATGTCTCCATTTTGGGTGCTGGGCCTCGGGCCTCTGAGCTTGTGTGCCACCTGCCATACCATACTTTATGTTGTGGCTGTATAAAATAGGGCTATCAGTGGATTTGTGTGTGTTACTTTGTTGGCTTTTGATATGGTTTTCTCTTTTGGGGTGGGGGTGTAAAGACGTTTAAACTACATCTTTTGACTGGTCTTTACATCCCCATGTATTTCCACTGGAACGCAAATCGAGAGGTTCAACTTCAGGTCATACAACGGTAGTCTGATAGGAGTTAGTGGGGGTTATGGGGACATCAGGTCCCCAGATGGCCAATGGTGACCACCTGGACTATTAACCATCTTCATGAAGTTTTGGAATTAAATCCACTTGGTTTGAACCTTCTTTTCCAAGCATTAAGCTGAAGATGGCACAAATTATCAGAGCTAATGGTAAAGTCTAAAGTATTTCAAATTATTTTCTGAATAATACAAAAGGATGACAGCTCTATTTGCCACATTCTCTTTGTGTTTAATACTGAGTGCTGAGATTTCTTTTTTCTGTAGCATGTATTTGGTCAGATTTTGGACCAATAACCTTCATATGAAGGTTGTGCCCATGGATGATGATTTTCCTGTACAAGGAGTTCAAGACCACTAGAGGGAGGTTTTTCACAGCTTGAATAACGTAAAGTAAGATCACTCTGATTGAAGGTTGTTTGCTGGCTGTGTGCTGCTTGTTGCAGGAATGGGAAAAGGACAGCACCGCATGCCCACCAAAGATGAACTAGTGCAGCGTTACAACCGTATGAACACCATACCGCAGGTAAGGGACATACTGGATCCTCTTGTGTGTTGTATTTATAGAAAAAAAATGCTATGCCATATTTTTTCAAAAGATAGTTGGGCAACGTAAATACAGATTTGAGCTACCCATTAAGAAAACATGCAAATAAAGGGGCAGAGAACTAGAACAAAGAGAAATGAACACATATTTGTAGATGAGGGCTGCTGCTCAAAAGGCAGAACAAATGTCCAATTGTCTTGTCCCCTCAAACATTTATTGTAATCACAATCCCCTGCTGACTATCACACACTGTGCAGTTTCAGTGTTCATTATGAGTGTTACAGGGGTCCTCTGGATACATCAGTGAGATCATTGTCTTAACTGTAGCTACTAACTAACTTCTGTATCTTTTTCAACAGAGCCGTCCAATACAATCAAGGTTTCTTCAGAGTCGAAATTTGAACTGCATCGCTCTTTGTGAAGGTAATAACATGCAGAAGGTATAATGCATTTTTAAACATAGTGAATTTGTGGCATTAGTCTATTCAATTACTATATCGATATCTAAGTAAACACACATTGAAACAAAAAAGAATGTGACATCAAGTAAATCTTTTAGTCAGTACAATCTCTCTTTTTTTTATTTGGAAAACATTACCAAACAAAAGTGTAATAGAAGAGAAATTTCATTAAAACGCCATGATAGTGTAAATAAAACGGGGTAATGCGACCAGTGTATTAATGTGCAATCATACTTATAAAAGTCATAGCAATTATCATAATATGATCATCATTGTCATTGCGGGAGAAAACAACAAAAGTGAAGAAATGAAGAGCATCACTTGTGATAATAATCGAGTTTAAGCCCTTAAGCTGCATTGGGAATTATGTTGTATTGTGTAATTCCCAAAAACAACAGCCAATAATAATAATAATAATAGAATACCAAGAAAGTACAGTAAATACAAACTACTATTTCTAATGTTGTCCCTTTGGTGAAACCTGCATCTCTCTCTGAACAGTAATCACATCTAAGGATCTGCAGAAACACGGTAACATCTGGGTGTGTCCGGTATCCGACCACGTCTGTACTCGCTTCTTTTTTGTGTAAGTATTCCCATCACTTGATCATTTCCACAGAATTAACGTGTAATTACAAAAAGGAGTTGGCATAGCAACCAGGCAGCACATATTACAATCATTATCACGCTAAAAATGCATAGTTCATCACTCATGTTGATTATTTTCTACCTGCTAAACTGACTGCACATGATGAGGGTGATTTAATGAAGAATTATGGAACACACTACAGTCGTCCCTTATCACGCATTATCATTTTAAATTAGCAGTGAATACATTCTGGTTGAGTGGTGCTACCATTCCACTAAACTGAGTTCCTCTCAGGTCAGAGACTCAGAGTCTGATGCTTTCCTTTCACCAGATGGCAAAGTCTATTATCATGTTCGCTGCCGTCCTCTGAGTTGGAAATTAGGTTTTGAGATGGGCTGCAAACTGAAATCACTGCTAAATATAATTGAACCCTGAACTTGTGCTGTGTGTGTGGCTGTGTTTTTCAGCATGAACAAATGGATGATGTTGTTAGAATAAAAGCATGAAGATTTGTTGTGTCAGACTCAACAACGCCTCGCATAAAATCACAGTTATTCACTTCCTTCATCTAACAGAAGCTAGGTTGTCTATGGAAAGGTTACTTTTTTCATCTGTTGATCAAATGTATTCTGGATAAAGACTTTAACATCAGATAAGAATCAACTTTTATCATTAAACTGGCCCCTTGTACCACCAAATAGTAATACGGTAACATAGAAACATAGAAAGAGAGGGGAAATGAGCAGGACAAGGTGTTAAAACTTGTTTAACAGAAGTATAAAATGTCCTGTATATATGCAGGTATGAGGATGGCCAGGTAGGAGATGCCAACATCAACACCCAGGAGCCTAAGGTGCAGAAGGAGATCATGCGTGTGATTGGGACCCAGATCTACTCCAGCTAATGGAGGACCACCAGCTGTGCTTGGATCCATACGTCCTCTGGTGGAGGCCCGCAGGCAGACAGTTAGAGCGAATGTTTGGGTGAGCTGTCCTCAGGCCTGATACTCAAGGATGGGGGAGCTCTTGAGCACATTATTTCTGAAGTCGTTTTTGTTCTGGTCTTCTCTCCTTTGTTCCTCTTCTCCAAATTGTGACACATTACATGTTCATTTAACCTTGAGTTAGGTTTAACCTGCTTTTCTTAGTTCGGGACATTTACAGAACACAGATAAAGAAAAAAGGAAGTCACAAACACACATTTTTCTGACCCTGGGTTGACGAGGCTTTCTCCTTTTCTGTGTCACTTTTACTGATCCCTAGGACTAATTATCTCCATTTCTCATTTGTCCTTGTGAATTAATAGTAAAAAAAAAAAAAAAAAAAAAAAAAAAAAAAAATCATTCCAATTGATAATAGATCGCTTTGTGGCAAAAAAAAGTGATGGATTTACATGCACATTGAAGTTTGTTCTCTTATTGTGTTTGCAAAGTCATTATCTCTCATCAGATGATTCAATATTCTTTGACTAATGACATGAATTAAGGTCTGTGACATGGTTATCTGAGGGGCATTGCTCTGTCGTTTTGTCCTTGTCCACGGGATGAAGCTCCCAGAATCCAATAAGCGAGGTGTGGCTTGAGCTCAAGTCACATACACTATAAGCACTTTGTTTTTGATAACGTTATGTAAAAATCCAGCAATTAACATTATAATTATTTTTCATTGCGGAATTAAGACAGTTCAGATCGATGATGCTTTTTTTTTTTTTTTTTTTTTACTTTACAGCCCCTAAATATCAGCTGGTTAATAAAAGAATATTTGAGAGGACAAAAGTGTCACATTGCTGGTTTCATGAGAACAAGGGTTCTTTCCTTAAAAATCTATTTTGCAATTAGCATTTTAGGAAATGAAGGCCTGCAATATTAAAAGGGCTGACAATAATCCTGATCCCACTGAGAATTAACACCCAACTCACGAGATTTTTGCCGCTTCTAGGTGATTTTGATTCGTTGGTTTGGTGCTGAGGATAGCCTCTGTTCCTTCTGTTGCCTTCACTCCATAATTACAAAAAAATATATTCGATTTTGTCATTTTCATCAACTACAGCTCTTTCAAGGTTCTGTCTGTGCACATATGTTGGAGACTCATGGGATTTGCAGGTTTTTAAACAACAACAAAACAGTTGCTTTGAGTGTATGGTTTGGTTTGGCATTGAATACTGTGTGATGGTTAAAACTTTGAACTTGTCATACTGAGGCTGTCAGGTTTACCCCTCAACAACAGCAATATAAATATATGGATGAAATTATAACTATTCCTATCACGGGCTGAAAAAAAACAAAACAGTTTGGATTTGGTTAAATCTGTGAACATGCCACATCAGGTACTCATGTTCTATCTTCAAGAACTACCATAATCTGTCATGTAACATCATTTTTTAAGTGAAAAAAAATCCGGTGGTGGATACCTCATTTTAAAATATTGTGTATGAATTACAGTGACAACTACTGTAGATTCACTCACAAAATCCACTGTACAGAAAATCATGGACAATTTTCCCAAACTATTTACAGGCAGTATCCCGTCCAGGTGAGCTCACATCACGCTGGATGTTATAGAGGTGCATTCATGTGCAACTCTGGTTTCACCTTGGAAAATGGCAACCTTGTATAGCTAATCCAGTTTATCAGTTAGTCATGTACTGTATGTATGTATGTATGTATGTATGTACGTGTGGCTTTGTATTTTCTTGACATTATACTAGACATTGCACTTATTCAACATTTTGCCTAAACTGGAGAAATAGACTGTCCTTGGACCTGCACTAGGGTAGTGGAGGAAAAGAGGTGAGAAAAGAACATATTTATGGAGTCAGCAAGACTATAATATCCAACATCTTTACTATGTCTGTACTAAGATGGGCTTTCATTGTCTCCTGGAACTGAACTGCTGACGACTGAATGGACTCTGAGGGCCTGAAAATAAACAAATTGTAAATAAGGACATTGGAGACCCTGTTGAAATGTATTGTCCAGAGAGAGATGGACATGTACAGCTGACCCATGGTGCTGCGGGACTCTGCTAATAGCTGATGCCTGTTTTTGCCAAGAGGTTTTGAGCAGTGAGTCTCTTTGAGATTCTATCCTCTCGCTGTCTGTCTCTGGTGAGTAATGTTTTCAAAGATGATGGGGATTATGATGAAGATGAAATGCAGTGATGCAGGGAAAAAAAAAGAAAAGAATAAAGCCTGATTTTGCACAGTTTTACATACAGTGTCATTTTCTTTGATATCTCTGTGGAAAACAGTGTGACCATAAACAATGGAAAAGTCTGTTGTTGCTGAGGTTTTGTGCTGGTTTTAGGCAGAAGGGGGCACCATTACTCCATCACCATACAGACCACCTGAGTCCCCTGTTCTCTTTGAAACCTAGTCTAAAGATCAAACCAAACTTTTTCTTCAATATTTATAACTCTCACCTATACTTACTTGACAAGGTCAAGGCTATAATAGAGTCATTATAATGTTTTGTACAATAAAGGTTCATTCACCTCTTCCATGTGAATCACAAGGTTCATATGGTGACATAAATCAATTATCTTCAATCATCGCTTTTGTTCATGGAGCCATTATGATCTGCATTTGAAAAAATGTAATCGTTATTGATACAAATATAATTGACCTGCTTAGTGTGTGTGTCACAAAGCATGTTACTCACCTTTAACACAATATTGATATTGATTGTTTTGTTAAAGTATAATACATTAATGTTTCCCAATGACAAAGAAATAACTAAAATAAGCTAAATAATAGTTATAGATTACCATCATGCTGACATACAGAGTGCTCAAAGAAACACTAAACACAAAATAGTCCCTTTTCTGCTGTTTTAAATACACATATGTGCAAAAGGGAATTTAAAGGAGAGGCGTAGTACTCACTGGAGAAATTACATAAAACTGAGCATCTTATGTATTTACCACCCACAAAAATTTGCGGCTATGGGTTAATTAATTTTTTCTGGTAGAGATCATTAATCTCACAGCTACTTTTCCTCTGCAGTCTCAGGGTGGGGAAACAAAACAAAACACATCTACTAATACAATTTATTAAATAACTGGTCACTTCATTATAATTCAAGTTACTCTTCACAAGTTAAACTGTGTACTATTGTGCACCACACCATTGCTGTTGCTGATTAACAACAACAAAAAATGAAGTGAAAGAAACATAACACCAGAATCTAATGTTCTTCTGAATCACCGTCTCCATTCAAACTGACTTTCCTTTCAAAAGTAATTGATTTAGTTGAGGAGGAAGTGGTTCAGGAGAGGCCAATACACTGACAAATACTGCAGAACTTTGGCTTTCTAAAATTACATCTAAATGTTTGAAATTTACTGCATCACAAATTCATTCAGGTTTTTATTGATTTCTTTAAATCTAATCTTTCTTTATTAAAATATTAAAGGGTGTGCTTCCACTTCAAAGAGAGCTGATCACTAGTAGTCGTTGACCAACCGAATGCTCACTCCCCCCCCCCCATGTCTGTTTCCCTCCTCTCTCTGACCACAGAAAGCTATCCCCTTTCAGCACAGCTCATTGCAACTCTGGTGCAGAAGTCCAGTCTGATGGGTGTTTTGGCACAGGAGGCCCTGCCTGTGTGTACGACAAGTGCTGGGTGTGTAGAGAGTGGGCATTAATCATAGGGAAGCTGAGGCACTCATGGACCCTTGAAAAACACTTTATGTGTGTATTTGTGGCTCCGGTAATTGGGCCCCTCCCTTTTAGAAGCTGACCCATTTGATGGGGCCGGCGGCTGGGCCCTTGTAGTGATATCTGTATATATGTGCGTGACTAGCAGAGGATGTGTATGGTTCGCGTGTAACTATGATCTCTGAAACCCGGCCCTCATGTTGGACACGGCCCCCTGGTTTGGCTTTGTCCCCCCATTACCAAAGCCAGCTGGCTGGCAGCACACAACTGCAAATCGCCTCGGTCCAACCAGTATTCATGTGTAGTTCAGTTTCTGACCACTGAGGGGAGCTCTGGTGTTATTCTGCTCTGCCTTTGTTTCGACGGCTTTGTTTGCATACTTAACATACACACTGGCACATACACACAGCACATAAGCACACGTGCAGGTAACACACACACACACACACACACACACACACACACACACACACACACACACCACGCAGTGGTTGTTTGGTCAGATAAAGGAGTAGTGACGGGAGGGCAGAGGGTCAGTGAGGGTGTCTGGCCCTCGGCGGAAGTGACTGCTCCCAGCCTCCCTCTCTTCTGCCTCCATAATAAGCGTGACCGTTTGATTCCTGCACAAAAGGAGCAATTACAGGGAGTTGTTTAATCACCCACACTTTTATTGAGCTCAGGGTCTCTTAGCTTGCAGCTCAGGCCCCCGTCGTCGGCAGCAGCGGGCGACAGGAGTGACAGAGAAGGTCGGTGGTTTAACGGGGCGCGAAGGGGTCTCGTTTGAGTTAAGACTTCGCAGGCTACTCTGCACGCTGTGGAGGCCCCCGGGACAGAGACAAAGAGGTAGACGAAACCAGAAGACAGGCTGGCCAGCCAGGCAGAGAGATAGATGGACTTAAGAGAGAGAGCGAGACTAGAGGGCAGAGTTTGGGGGACACATCAGAATCAGAATCACTTTATTCGCCAAGTAGGATAAATGCACAGGAGTTTCTCTTGGTCGTGGTCTTGCCGGAGACCCAGCGACAATTTATGCAGTGACACAAAAACAAAAGAGGTATTTGGGATTACATGACAGTGTGGCTGCCCTTGTTGTGCAGGTGTAGTCAAATCCCAGGAGTGCAACGGAACCCGTGTCTAATTATTTTTGAATAGATATGCTTGAAACATGCTACAGTATGAACAAAGTGCGGACATGATTCTTGAAGCCTACCAACAGGACTCGTGCGGACACTGCGAGCGCAGGGATTGCATACAAACATGTTTTTTGCTTTTTTAACAAAAGAAGAGAAAAATAAGAAACAACAGAATTCGATTTTCCTACTTTACAGTCAGCCCAGAGCCCCAGTAAGCTCATACGCCCATTCAAAACAGTACCAAGCACTGTCAGTGTCAGTGCTTTTATTGAATTTTCAGCCTGGGTGTTACTCTATATTTGTGTGCATGCGGAGTGCCTCCTCCTCCTCCTCCTCCTCATCTTCTTGCCTGGATATGAATGATGGAGTACAAGTCCTTGTTTGGTCCCTCAGAGATGCCAAGGATGGTGGGGAGAGGCGAAGAAGGTGAACAGGGTAGCGGTGGATGGAGGAGGTGTTGGTGGCGGTGTTTGGGGGAGGAAAGGATTGGTTGTTTTAAAAGGGCACAAAATTGGAAAAGAATAGCACTACTGTGTGGTGACCGAGGGGAGAGGGGTGTGTGTGTGTGTGTGTGTGTGTGTGTGTGTGTGTGTGTGTGTGTGTGTGTGTGTGTGCATGTTGGTGGTGGTAGAAAGAGATAGAGAGTAGATGAGGATGAGAGGGAGGGAGGAAGGGAGTACACCATTGCTGCTCATAAAGCCAACAGCTGTGTGGGTAATGTTTTGTGACACCGAGCCTCTCCGAGCCCTTCTGTTTCCCAGAGAGCTGGGAGACGCCATATTCCGTCGTCACAAATGGCTCTGTCATTCACCCCCTAAGTCTTAATTATCGCTCCCGGTTTTTTGGCCACGTTTTGCTCAGGCGTATGGATCCATCTGCACGCTGTATAATTCCACTCCGCAATTTACAAGTGGCATTTATTACAATGGCCTCCGCGGCATCTCCTCTTTAACACCGGCAGCCCTTTCCAGAAAGACGAGGGGGAACAAAAGAGCAATGCAATCTGGCAGCAACAGTGCCCAC